>NW_011494606.1:3778088-3814555 GCF_000754665.1 Bison bison bison
AAGTCCCTGAGGGGAGAAAGTGGCCCAGCTGGGGCTTGGAGCTTCCTCTCCAGACTTCTCACTCCCTACTTCTGCCACCACGGCCCTGCAGGCAGATGGGGAGACTCAGGATGTGTAACATTGGCTATCCTGGATTCAAGTCCCTGCGTTATCGTTTACCGGTGATTGACATTATATTAGTGGAAGTCACCACCCCTTGCGTGGGCTTCTCAGGTGGCTCAGTGGTAAAGAATCCACCTGCCAATCCAGGATACACTCAGGGTTCGATTCCTGAGTTGGGAAGATGCCCTGGAGAAGGGAATGGCTACCCACTCCAGTATTCTCGCCTGAAAAGTTCCGTGGACAGTGGGGCCTGGTGGACTACAGTCCAAGGGGTCACAAAGAGTCAGATGCAACTCAGAGACTAAACAACAACAAAACTCCTCTGCACACCTTGACTTTCCCTCTATGAAATGGAAATGGTGGCCCCTGGAACACCCAGGATCAAGAGGGGGTCCTGGGAGGGTGGGGGCGGGCGGCACTTTGTAAGTGATAAAGCATCAGAGAAGCACCGGGGTTATTAGTATGATTTTCTCTCTAGTTTGTTTGGACAGAAAAAAGAGAAAACAATCCCAGGCACTGGTAGCACAGCCAAGAGGGGCTGGATTTCAAAAGGAACCTTACTACAAACTGCAGGAAACCAAGGGGAAAAACAACAAGCACAGTTGCCCTGTCCCCAGCCCCCCAGAGCCATCAGCCGTCTGAAGTTCTGGCCTCTGCCCGTGCCTGGGCCCAGATCCTGCTGGCCTGGGCCCCAGAGGGTTGGCCGACTCTTCACACTTCCAATCGCCAGCAGAGCTAAATGTTCTTAGAGATCACACCCCTCCCCTCAAGCACAGAAAACATCTAGGCTCTGTTCACAGCACATGAGGACTGCTTGCTGGGGCTTAGCAAAATGCCCAACTCACTTTCCCCTAAACTCTACCCACCTCCCAGGTCCCTCACACACACACACACACACACACACACACATACACACAGGGGAATTCAAACACGTCTTTTCCTTCAGTGGCCTGAGATAATGATCTGGTAAAACCTTCCCCAATGTAATTGACTCAGTAATTTTAATCTGCCACGACCCTCTCCCTCCACCCAGTCAGCTGATAATCCTTCACCTGAATATTCCTCTGGGGACCAGAAGGACATTCTTAGGCAAGACCTTGGACCTCTAGAAGGCTCTTGTTAAGTTGGCTATTTGTTCCCTGTGAGAAAGAATCGGTTATCTTGTGTCAGTTTATCAGCTGAGCAGAGGGCTGGACCCTGAGGTAGCTGGACAGGGGACTGGTCAGTGTTGATGGCAGGTTGGCTTGAAGAAAAATGTGGAAGAGACACTGCATAGAGGAGCCAGAGGAGCCAGCCTCGGTGGGGTGCCCAGGTATGTTTGGGGTAGGACACAGAGAAATGGCTGGAGGAGGGAACGCTCTGGATTAGGAGATGGAAAGCCCTGTCATGTTCTTCCTGTGTAACTCTGAGCAGCTTGCTTGGCCTCTCTGAGCTTCACATTCCTCATTTCACACCGAGTTGAGAGGAAGTAATCAGACAACCTTCGGGCAAGGCCTTGGTAAACCATGAAGGGCTCACTGATCTGCAGATGAACGAGGGGTTCAGAGGGGCAAGCAGAATGGGAGAGGACCCTGCTTGCCTCTGCCTTGGGGCCCTCTGGTGGCCAGCGGCAGCAGCAGACGCTGGGCGGATGGCGGGCAGGAGGGACTGCAGGCTGAGCCTTTCCATTCCACCCCAGGAAGGGTCACCCTGTCCAACGTGTCCGAGAGGAAGGACAACATGCGTCTCGGCCTGAGCCTGGCCACCAACCCCAAGGACAACAGCTTCCTGGTAAGAGTCGCCCCCCGGCCCTCTTTCTAATCCCCAGCCCTTCCGGCCCACACAGGCCCTCTGCTCGGGGCCGCAAGGGACATGGGGTGGCTGAACATGCCTGCCCCCCAGACCACCTGTCCCTGCGCACCCCAGGAGCAGCCCCTCCTCCAGCTTCCTGCCTGTGCCATTCTGCCTTCTGCACCCTAAGCTTTTTTGGGGGACAATTCAGACAAGAAAAAGGATTGAGGCCTTTTGTGTACATTCCCTTTGGAGGTTGGGGGGAGGGGAACCATGGAGCAGACAGCCTAAAAAGGAACAGGGATAAAGATTATTAACAGTCCAGTAGGGTGTGGGGGGCCATCCTGTTCTTTGGGGAGCCCAAGGTCCAAGGCAGAGGCCGAATCTCCACTCCAGAATGGATGAGTTAGGACACACCACACACCCTGAGAGGACTTGGAATGGAAGTCATGAATGAGTGAACGCAGAGTTTCTACAACAGAGAGAAGGATAAAGAGGGGCAGGCCACCTGAACTGCACGGGGGATCAGACGGGAAGGTTTCCTGGAGAATGTTTCTGTTTTGTTTTTAAAGAAGAAACTAGTCTTAGCAAGGCAGAAAAAGGAAGGAGTACTTGGGCTGAGGAGGTAGAGATATTCATTCATTTAAACTATTTTTTGAGTTCTTACAATGAACTGAGCCTGATGCTGGGCACTGGGGATTCAGCAGTCTGCAGAACTCCCTGCCCTCCTGAAGCTTCCATTCTGTTTGGGGGCGTGATGATAATAAATGAGTAATATGAGCATGCTGTTGGGACAGAAAGTCAGCAGCGCTAGGTGCTGGGAGCTCTCTGCACCCGCCCAGGCACACATATGCAAGCTTTGCACATGGTGGGCGGGTGCGGGTGGCCTGATTGATCAACACTGCCCGCCCCTTGCCCCCATGTTCGAGTAAACCACCATGAATGTGGGTGATGCTGGAACTGATGGCTCCTAGAAACAGCTGCAAGAGAAGATTTCAGAGAAGAATTACCCTGAAAAGCCCATAAAATGCACCACTTATTTTAAGATAGGAAAGCTAGTATCGCTCTCTGCTCTCACCCGTCAGTCCATTTCTGTTGACAAATGAGACACCAGGGCAGTGAGATTACTGGGGTGCTCAGAGATTTGACAGGAGCATAGTGGCTCTACCAGGGAAAGTCCCGAGGTGCCTCGGTATATGGTCAGCCCACAGCCCTCATCATCCCCAACCAAGGCCAATAGGACCCCTGGTCCTGTCCACACATACTTGTCAGGGGCTTTGGTCTGACACCCTTCTCCATCTGAGACTCCTTGTCATACCCTATCAACTTGATTTCACTGACTTCACAAGATGGAATGAAGGTCCAAGAGGGGAAGTGTGACACAACCCCTGGGGCCTCTGTGGGGAGGTTAAGACCCTAGTTTGTAAATACCAACCTTTGTTAACTCATTCACTCATCCATTCATCCATTTACTCATCAGCCCATCCCCCAACCAAATGTCTGTCCCTCTATTCATCTATCCATCCATCCATTCATTCAGCCACCCATCTGTCTGCACATCCGTCTACCCCCTCATCCTCCCATCTAATCATCCATCCCTTCCAACATCCATCCACCATCCATCCATGCACCCATCCATCCATCCTCCACTCACTTATCCGTCATCTATCCCTCCAGCCATTATCCATTACCTAGTCTCCCATTATTCATTCTCCCCCACTTCCAGAAATAACTTGCAGAAGCTTCAACAAAAGACGCAGATAAAACAAAACCTTTAAAATCTGAGTTAAAAAAGAAAGCTAATTAAATAAAGGGATTGGAAGTGGAACAATTATTCTTCCACACCAAAAGAAATAACAGCATAAAATTTAGTCTTGAGTTCCCCAGCAGCAGGGCAAACATGAAGACAGAAGCTGAGCTTTCGTTTTCAATGACTCTGAGAGGGACTCATCATTCAGTCTTTAAACGAGGGGCTGACATCGATATTTTGGTAACAAATTTCAGAGAAAAAGCAGAAACACACTTTTTCCTTTCCCTAGCAAGGAGCCATGGGCATGTTGTTGGGACCCTGTCCTGGAAGTTTGCCCAGTAATGACCTTCAGGTGACCTCTTCAGGAAGACTTTTGAAAGGTTCCCTCCCATGGATGACAAGGTTTTCCTGCCTCCTGTGTGGTGGGAGGGGTGGACAAGCAGGGGAAAGAGAGTCACACCCCGGATGATGGGGTGGAGAAGGGGATCCTTGAAAATACAACAACAGCGGACTCCAAGGTCAGTTAGTCTCCCTTCCGCCTGAAACCAAGGAAACTGGTACATGTTACCACAAGAGAAATTTAGGATACCAGCACTCAGATGGAGGATTCTGTCTTGTGTCTTGGAGGGTGGGGCTGGGCCAAAGGCTGTTGGGCTCGGACCCTGCGGCCCCCACTGACTGGGGGTCCGTTCTGTGCTCCACAGGCCTGCAGCCCCCTCTGGTCGCACGAGTGTGGGAGTTCCTACTACACCACAGGGATGTGTTCACGGGTCAACTCCAACTTCAGGTTCTCCAAGACCGTGGCCCCCGCTCTCCAAAGTAAGTGGCTTCCAATCTGTAGACTCGGGCTGAGCAACCGGCAGTCCCTGAGAGGCCCCGGGCTCTGACCTCCCCATCCTGAGGCTACAAAGCAGAACTTGGGCTCTAGCCCCGCCCAGCTCCGGCTCTCTGGGTAACGTCTGGGGTCACAATCCTGGCCCAGCCTCCCCTACAGAGTGATGGTGGGGGGGTTAAGGTTATGAAGACCACCCTGACAACCAGAGAGGCTCTTTGAAAACCCGAGTGAGGAAGAGATGGCCCGGTTGCCATGTACAGCAGGCAGGCTGTGCACTGCACAATCTGGGGACGTGGTTCCCTACTGGGGACGTGTACTAACTGCAGTGTGAACGGTGCCCTCTGATGTTACGCAGTGCAGGTGCCCTGTAGGTGCAAGGCCAAGGAGAACAGAAGTGTTCCTGGTAATAGTCCCATCTAATCCGTGTTCCTGGACGTGAGGAAGCGCTGCCCAGCTTTCCCGGGGCCTCATGGAACACAAACCTCCCACTCTCTGCACACCTGCCAGGAAAATCTGGGACGTCAAGTGCAGACCTTGCCTCTGGCTTGGCTCCGAGCCTCACTATTTCCTGTGGGCTAAATACCATTGCCCAACAGCTGCGGCCTGCTTTATTGAGGGTGAGGGGATCAGCTCCTCTGGCTAAAGGCAGCCTCCCTCCGAACAACAGCGCCCAGTCAGAGACAGAAGGTGGTACGTGGAGGAGGGGGGAGGAAGGGTCAGTCCCACTGGGGCTGCAAAGTGGTCCTCTTGCGGGTGATGAGGTGGCTTCAATTCTGTTCTCACACAACATCAGCGGGAGAGCAGAGGCAGCGGCTGGGCTGGGAGGAGGGCTGCAGCAGATCACGTGAGGTGTGCCTCCCAGCCTGGAGCTACTTTTCCCTCTGGGTTCAGCCTCCCAGAACCTCCTCCTCCTCACCCCGCTGACCAGCAGATCAGATCCCAGGACATTACCCCTTGCCCCCGCCACCTCTGCCAACACCACGGAGGATCTAACTCAGCAGGTCTAGGTTGAGGTCCCAGGTACGTGTACACACGTGTGTGCACTTGTGTTCAGAAGCGTGTTCAGCCATGTTTAAAAACCACAGACCTAAAGCAAGGCTCTTCCCGAGGTGTCTTGAAAAAAATTTTGAAATCTTAAGAAAAAAAATAATTACTAATAAATGCATTCTAATAATAAAACTGGCTTTAAAAGAAACCTGGTCCCTACCAGTAGATTAGAAACCCCCCCAATCAAGGCGTTTCTGTCTCGCATCCTTGTGGCTGCCGGCACCACGCAGCACCCCAGCACACGCTGGATCCACAGGGGCCGCGGTGCACTGGAGAAGGACAAAGTTATCGGCACCATCAGCCTGGAGGCGTAGGGCCATCACATGCTACATGTAGCATGCAGACAAGCCAAGAGCCATCCACACAGCTTCTCCTAAAGCAGAGGCAACCCTGAGCATCCGAGCCACCCAGAGCCTCTAAAGTGCTCTCCCAGTCACAGAGCCTGAGACAGGCTCTTGGGCTCAAACCCACCACCTTGCCCTCCTGGAGCACTGCTGTCAACGTGCTGAACCTCCACGATGCAGGAGTTACTGGGGTGGCTGACTCACAAAGCCCTCCCGCTGTATTGCTATAAAGTAGATTTATTTGAAAATAGTGTGAAAATCCTCCAGTGCAAATAAGCAGGTGCCCAGTATTTCAATGTGGTATAGTTTAGTGTATATCATACCAGATTCATGATCTTATTTCAGGGTAACCCCAGCTGTTTCACAAACAGAAATCAATTCCTTAGATGTTAAAAGATGCTTTTTCCATTTGTTATGGTACCAAGGTTTCATTATTCGTTCTGTTGCTATTATTCATTTTAATTTGGTATTCATATTACAAGAATATAGAGAAACTTTCAGACTCAAAGCAGAGATCAAGGCACAAGAGCTTAACCTGATGATGTCATTACTATGTTAACAAACTGGTTTGGTTAAAAAAATAACACGAGGATCAGCTAAGATTCTTGAGTTCAGCCCGGGAAGCATCACCTTGTTAATTCCTCATAGCAATCCTCTGCTATCATTATGCCTCTTTTACAGAAGCGAAACCGATGCCAAGTTGTTAAGTACCTTGCCCAAGGTCAAAGCCAGAGGTCAAACAGTCTGATGCCAGGTTCCACATTTCTAGCCATTACACCATGCCTCCCTCCTAAGAAGTGAAGCCCATTCATTCAAGCTGAAAGTGATAAATGCCAGCCTGCCCATTACTGTAAAATACACAATAATGAACTACTGATTTGGGCAGTGTCAGCTGCCTCCCAAACAAGGACCAGCCAATGGTGGTCAGTTCCTGATGAGGAGCAGAAGCATTCTGGCTTAACTGATGCTGTGTTTAGACAGCCAGCTCAGAGCCGTGGAGCAGCATCAGGAATTCCTGGGCTCCTCTCTCACGTGGCCCAAATAAGTGTTCAGCCTGAAGATGGCTCCCAGACCAGGCTTCCTTGAACAATCATTCAGGGAACCCGAGATTTTCAGACACTGGCTCCTGGGGTAATAATGACCATGTCCTCACTTCCCAGGGTGCCAGACCTACATGGACATCGTCATTGTCCTGGACGGCTCCAACAGTATCTACCCCTGGGTGGAGGTTCAGCACTTCCTCATCAACATCCTAAAGAAGTTTTACATTGGCCCCGGGCAGATCCAGGTGAGCAGGGCTGGGACTCTTTCTTCCTCCAAACAGGGCCCTCCAAACCCATGGTAAATGCTGCCCTGAGGTGTGGGGGAGTGTCTTTGCATGCACTAGAAAGATGTAGGCGAAAGGGCCAGCCACAGGGCCCTGCAGCCCAAGACACCCATCTCCACTGGGCACATCAAGGAACAGTCTGGGACATCATTGGGTGGGTCAACCACTGTCCTCTGGGATGGACACCATCTATTAACAAAAACTTTGATCAGCCAGAGAGTGAGAAGGCAGCAGAATCCTGCTGGGTGAGGCAGGGGGAGAATTAGACACTTTGATCTTGGAGAAGAGACTGGGGAAGTAGTCAAAGCTGCCAGCACATATTTGAAATGCTGCCTAGCCAGTGAGGGGGGAGGTTTACTCAGTATTGTTTTGGCAGGCCAAATGAGGACCGGTGACTAGAAATGACAAGGTGGCAGATTTCAAGTCATCTAAGAAATTATTTATTTAGTAATTTAATTTATTTGTTTTTGGCTGTGCTGGGTCTTCATTGCCATGCAGGCTTCTCTCTAGTTGCAGCAAGTGGGGGGCTACTCTAGTAGCAGTACACAGGCTCAGTAGTCATGGTTGCTCCGTGGCATGTGGATCTTCCCAGAGCAGGGATCAAATCCATGTCTTCTGCATTGACAGGCAGACTCTCTACAACTGAGCCATTAGGAAAGCCCTAAGAAATTGTTTTGTAACAATCAAAGCTGTTAAAAAGAGAGTGGGCTTTCTCATGAAGTGATGAGTTCCCTACCCCGGGAGATCATCTTGTAGGGTATGCCAGGTGAAAATTCAGCATTCGGAAATGCACCTTTACCAAATAAACTCTGTGGGCCCATCCAACGATAATATTTGTTCATTCTAGTCCTACTACAGGTAGGTTTTGTTTATTCTTTTAAGATTTTGTTTCTTTTAAGGATATTAATATTTGAGGCTAATTAATATTTCAGACTTCTCTTCCAAAATATAAAGAATGTTAGTTCCAGATTTTGGTGAACAATGCCATAGCCCATCCTCCCATACTGTTCCTAAGATTTTAGATTTCAATTCTATGCTCAACTTTTGTCTTTTTAAGTAAGAAACTTAATCTGCTGGATCTTTTAGATCAGTTTCCTCTTTTGATAGGCACCTCCCGTTTGTCTCACCAAGCCAGCCATTCGTTCCCAGGACTTTGCAGAACCTGCTTCCCTTTGGCTTAATCCCTCTCCCTTCGGAAGGTCCCCAGGCCTCCTCACTCCTGAACAGTCCCAGAGAGATGACTCCAGGAGGCCTCATCACCGAAGGGCCAGCCTTCAGGGTCAAGACATTCTGCTGCCCCTCCTTTTCCTCGCAGGTTGGAGTTGTGCAGTACGGAGAAGATGTGGTACACGAATTTCACCTCAATGACTACAGGTCTGTGAAGGACGTGGTGGAAGCTGCCAGCCACATTGAGCAGAGAGGAGGAACGGAAACCCGGACAGCATTTGGAATTGAATTTGCTCGGTAAAAAAAAAAAAATTAATTTTTCTAGATCTTAGATACTGTTCTAGTTATCTATTGCTGCCCCACAAAATTTAGTGTCTGAAGAGACAATAATTAGTCCCTCAAAGTACTGGGCATCGGTTGGGCTCAGCTGTCAGTTCTCCTTGTGTTCTCTCAAGTGGTTGAAGTCTGGTGTTAGCTGGGGCTGTTGTCATCTGAAGGTTCAACTGGACTGGTCATCCAGAATGGCACGCTCACGAGGCTGGCAGTGGAGGCTGGCCGTGGGCTGGGAGTTCAGCTGAGGCTGGCAATCTGAGCCCCTGTGCGTGGGCATGTGGCTTGACACTCTCACCTTATGGCAGTCAGCCTTTGAGAGGAAGCTCTCCAAGGGACCCAGGCAGGAACTCCAACACTGCCTGTGACCTAGCTGCAGAAGCCCCAGAATATAACTTCTGCCGTAGTTTTCTTATGGCTATACCACACAGAATATGAGATCTTAGTTCCTTGGCTGGGGATTGAACCCCTGCCTCCTGCAGTGGAAGCATGGAGTCCTAACCACTGGACTACCAGGGAAGTCCCTGCCATAGTCTACAATTGAGCAAGTCCCTAAGGCCAGCTCAGGTTCAAGGAGAAGAGAATTTAATTTCCCTCCTTGATGGAGGAATGGCAAGGTAACATCCCGTCACAGAAGAGCCTTTGGGGGACAGGGGATATTTTTGCAGCCAACTTCAGGAAATATCTTCTACCACTGAGACCCTATCAAAAGTGTGTGGGTCGCATGAGGACAGAATCTTCTTGTGGGGTATTTTTCATCAGTGGAATGTGAGTAACAGAGTCAAATCTAACATCTGAGATTACAGAGCCATGAGGCTGGTTCTTTAAACGTGACACAAGAACTCACAGTGATAATGAATGTTATTTATAGCCATCCAGAGAGCTACGTGCTTATTCCAGTGACCCTGGCATTGCTCAGAACACTGTACTCACCCGCACTGGAACCAGTGAATGATTTTAAAGTCAGTTTCCCCAGATCTTTCCAGCTGTAGCCTAAACTCCCAAGATTACTGTGTCCAAGGCATTGAGATTTAAATGTATAAATTTTACACCTATGATATGAGCTCGGCTGTGTTCATTGAGACCACAGTCCTATTACCTTATAATCCCCCCTCAAGCAGGGTTAGTCAATGTGTTTAGCAGAATTCCACAATGTGGGAGCTATTTAGTAGTGACATGATTTCATGTGGTCAAAGAGTAAGTTTTTTCCAACCTCACGAGTCTTTATGATTATATGCTCCACCAGCGTATTTCTGTTTGCTGATAAAACTTGCTCACGCTTTTTCCCTAAATGAACATCTCTGTTTGTAAAGATGGCTCTTACTCACCCTCCTGAGAAATGGGCCCTTGTTGCTGTTTTGTCTTCATGGGGGTGAGCCCCTGAGACCCCCGAGTAGGCCCTTGTGAAGTGGCCAGTGGAGAACTGAGGAAGCCCACACCCCCTGAGCTATCAGTGAGAAGCAGACTGACTGCCAGTGGGGTGGAGCCCACTGTTTCCATCTTTGTGCAGCCCATCTCCCCCAGGTTAAGTGTAAGTGTGCGACTCACCTAGTGACTTGAACCATCGTGACTCACAAGCACCGCTGGGGTCTGCAACCTGCACCTCAAGTGAACTTTCAAATCTGCTCTGCCTGGCCAAGTCTGCGGTCCCAATTACAGCTGGCTCCTTTTAAAGTCAAAGGTTTTCCTTCCTCACTCCGCTATTCATAGCGCATTTTTTTTCTGTGCACCTACTAAACTAAGAGACCCAGGCCATGGACTTGAGGGCTTATAAAAATGGTAACTCGTGAGCCCGGGCTTGATAGGGAAGCCCTGACAAGTGTCAGCCTAACTCAGTGAGGGTCAGAGAGGGAAGGCTCCAAGGGAGGGTCTTGGGAGGACTGCCAGGATTAGGGGACATCTGACCTATCCTAGGAAGATGCCAGGATGCCAGCAGGGAGAGGCAGAGAAGACATTCTGCCCCAGTAAGAACAGAGGAGAGGGAAAGCCAAGGAACATTTATGTTCAGAGCTTTGCTCTGAGCAGTTTGTGTTGGGGGGATAGTAAGCCCTGAAGCTGCAAAGAAGGTTTGGAACTAGATTATGAGAGTGGTACTGTTGTAGCCAAAGCAAGTGTGAGTGGCCAGTGAAGGTTCTTAAGGACAAGAATGTCCCCATCAGGCGTGCGCATGACGGTGACTCTGGCCACGTGTGGCTTTAGGGGAGGGGGCGGGACAGCACTGTGATGCCACCTTTATTCATGCAACACTTTTTATTGAGCATCTACTATATGCCTCATGCAGTTTTAGGTACTCAGGATGAATCAGTGAACAAAATAGATAAATGTCCTGCCTTCATGAAGCTGAGGGTGAGGCAGACAATAAGCAAAAAATATATATATATAGTATGCTAGAAGACACAAGATATGGTGGACAAATGTTCTTGTTGTTTAGTTGCTAAGTTATGTTCAACCCTTTGCAACCCTATCAACTGTAGACCATCAGGCTCCTCTGTCCATGGGATTATCCCAGCAAGAATACTGGAGTGGGTTGCCATTTTCTTCTCCAGGGTATCTTCCTAACCCAGGGATCGAACCTATGTCTCCTGCATTGGCATGTGAATTCTTTATCACTGAGCCACTGGCAAGCCTGGGGTGGGGATGAGGGGTGGGAAATACAGCCTGGTGAAGGCAGCCAAGCAAGTTGAAGATGGCAGGTATTCAATCAGCATTAACGGGGAAGTCAGGGAAGGCTTCACTGAGAATTAACATTTGAGTGGAGACTTGAAGGAGGTGAGCAAGCTGGCCACCGGGGTGCCGAGTGGAGGAAGTTCCAAGAGGGAGAAGCTCCGATAAAGGCCGTAAGACAAGAATGTGCCTGGTGGTCCCAGGATCAGGGAAGATTCCAGCAGGAGGAGGGGTTAGAAGGGTCACTGAGGGTCTGGCGAGCCACTGTCAGGACCTGGGAGAAATGGGAGCCAGGACAGGATTTGAGCAGAAAGGAGACATGCTACGACCTGCTTTCTCCACCCGGTCACCCTGGCTTCCAGGTTCATGGAACCTATCATGAGCATAAAGCTCTCACTGCTGTCCAGGAAGTTACAGTCTAATTTACAAAGCAACGAACCCAAGTCTTTTACACAGCACAAACTCACAATTTTAAATCCAATGACTCATGCCAGTATTTACGCAATTACAGATTCATACAGATATTCACACCATTCCACTCTATGGAAATATAATCCTGAAATGTCCTTGGCTCTATATGTAATAGAACCTCTTTCCCCTGCCGTATTTTTTTCTCCTGAAGTGTTGTTCCTGGCCCTGGCCCTCCAAGAAGGTCTGGGAGCATATTGAGTCTGCTCTGAGGGGCTCGCAGACTCCCTCCACTTAGTTGGGCTTAAGCCCAAAATATTCTCTATATTTTGTCCTGTCAAGTGTGCCTCAGTCCACGCCTCATACTAAAATTAGAGGGTTTTTTTTTTTAAGCCAGCATATCCAGAATATCATAGCATTTCTCAGAGAGTGGCAGATGCTCCATTTCTCTTAACTGGTAGCTTGAAAATGCTCTGAACCAATTTATTCTAACTTTTGTGAATTTCTCAGCATCTAAATCATGCATGTCACCTCATCAGCTTGCCATGTAACAAAAGATACCTCTGGTAACTAACACCTTGGAGCCTGGAGGTGGAATTTAACCTGGCATCATGGTGCTTAAATCTATGGGTCAGACCCGTGAGGATTTACTGCAGTGCCTAAGGATAACATTTGTTTTTAGTTCCTTATTGGAAAATTCAGAACCTCACGGTCTGAAGGAGAGTTGGCCACACAGGCACCAAAAGCTAGTGATGGTTCAGGAGCCAATTTTTTCTGCTTCATAGATGGGTCGCCAGCTTCGAGAGTCGGTCCACAGCATGCCAGCCCCCAGGCCCCTGGCGGCACTGCCCGGTAGGCAGGCCAAGCACCTGCTCCGGCCACTGAAAACAAAATTAAAAGCAAGAAAGAAGAATATTTGTCATAGAATTTGATATTTAATAGTCCCCAAAATAGAATCAAAGTGGTTCTCCTGGGGAAAATCTTTGTCACGCTTCATCACACACTTTTGCTTGGGTGTTGAATTGCTCTGGCTCACCACCTTTTCAGATCTTAGGGAAGTGGTTCTCAAACTCCCGTGTTCATTAGAACTTTTGGAAAATTCCGGTACCCCGGCTACACTCCAGAGATTCTGATTCCATGAGTCCAGGTGGGGCCTGGCATCATTTTTATTTTAATTCCCCAAGTGATTCTAATGTGCGCTGGGGTTTTTGAACCATGAAATTAGGGCCTCTAAAGGTCTCCACCTGACCCTGAACTCCCCTCCCAGAACCACCCCCTCCCTTCTGCTTGCCCAAAGCAGCATGATCAGGACTTGAGAGGGGTTTTTTAAAGTCACTTTTTAAAGACAAGCAGATTTGAATGTTGCTCAATTTCATAGAAAGAAATGAAATCGTGCCATTATTTGCAGAGACATGGATGGACCTAGAGTCTGTCATACAGAGTGAAGTAAGTCAGAAAGAGAAAAACAAATACATATTAATGCATATGTATATGTGGAATCTAGGAAAAATGGTATAGATTAACTTATTTGCAAAGCAGAAATAGACACACAGACGTAGAGAACAAACGTATGGATAACGGGGGAAGAGGAGGCGGGATGGATTAGGAGATGAGGATTAATATATATACACTATTGATACTATGTCTAAAATAGATAACTAATGAGACCTACTGTATGGCACAAGGGATGTTCTGTGGTGACCTAAACGGGAAGGAAACCCAAAAGAGAGGGGATATATGTATACATGTGTGTATATGTACACATACATGTATATGTGTATGTATATGTATACCAAGGGGCCAAACCCTGATCTCTCACATTGCAGGCGAATTTTTTTTACCAGCTGAGCCACAAGGGAAGCCCACAGAATGTATTCATATAGCTGATTCAATTTGCTGTATAGCAGCAACTAACACAACATTGTAAAGAAACTATACTCCAATAAAATTTAAAAAATTTTTTTAATAAATATAAAGACAAGCAGATTTAAGACCCATCTGAGCAGCCAGTGGACAAGTAGTCTGGGTGTCTCAATCCAGCTTCTTCTTTGATTTGAGGTTCCAACAGCTGTAGAGTTGCCCAGGGAGCTTAGCCCTGGCTCCTGTGGCCACGCCTCTGCAGGAGTTTGGGGGGTTGCCCCATCCCCACTTCCCTCTGTGACCCTCCCCTGTGCTCGGGTTCCAGCTCAGAGGCTTTCCAGAAGGGCGGAAGGAAAGGGGCCAAGAAGGTGATGATTGTCATCACAGATGGGGAGTCCCACGACAGCCCAGACCTAGAGAAGGTGATCCAGCAAAGCGAGAGGGACAACGTGACCAGATACGCCGTGGCCGTGAGTCCTGTCCCACCCATCCCGCCCCTGCCTACCTTCTAGAGGCTTTGCCATCAACCCCCTGGGGACTCTGTTGGGTGGGGGAGTGAACTACACATCCGGGCCCTCAAATGGGCCTGTCCTTGTTACGTCTTCACAACAGCTGTGGGTTTTTTCTTCCCTCCATTGCCAGGCAGGCTCTGAAACCTCAGAAACTGGAAAACACCTCCAAGCCACCCACCCCCAGCACCCTACCTTAGAGCAGTTGCTCCAGCCTGCCCTGGGTGTTGGGGGAAGTCTGTGCCATGTCCTGTCTGTCGCCCCTGCCCCCCGTTCCCTGGCAGGTCCTGGGCTACTACAACCGCAGGGGGATCAACCCAGAAGCTTTTCTGAACGAAATCAAATACATCGCCAGTGACCCTGATGACAAACACTTCTTCAACGTCACAGATGAGGCAGCCCTGAAGGACATTGTCGACGCCCTGGGGGACAGGATCTTCAGCTTGGAAGGTGAGCACTGCTTCCTGAGAGGCGTTCATGTTCCTGGGCTCCTGGCAGGCAAAGCCCACGTGAGCAAAATCCAGCCCCACAGGGACTTCCCTGATGGTCCAGTGGTTAAAACTTCACCTTCCAATGCAGGGTTCCATCCCTGATCCGGGAGCTAAGTCCTGGCCAAAAAACCAGAATGTAAACAACAGAAGTAACAAATTCAATAAAGACTTTTTTAAATGGTCCACATTAAAAAAAAAAAAAAAATCCAGCCCCACAGGATGAGAGGGTTTAGAAGTCCTCCCTTCCTGATAAACCCCAGCGCTCCCATGCTGGATGTGAGGCTCCGCACTTTCCAAACAGCCTTGAAGTCTGGTTTTGCTGATAAGCTCCTCCTCTTACCATGGAGGTAACTGCAGTTCGGAGGGACTAAATGACTTGCCAGAGCTCCCACCACTTGGGAAGGAATTGGGGTTTGAATGAGGGTTGCCAGATATAGCAAATATAAAATACAACATTTGTGGCAGACATACTAAAAAACCATTCACTGTTTGTCTGAAATTCAAACTTAACTGAGCATCCCGTATTTTATCTGGCAGCCCGAGTTGAGCCCAGCTGAGCCCAACTCCACAGCCTGAAACACTTACTCCCCGAGTCCTGCCGCCTCCCACCGCACCATTTTGCAAGGTTTCCTCAGACTGTCTCGCTCCTTTTGATTCAAACTCCAGTTTTGATTTGTGCAGGGCTCCTTTGCACCATATATTGCTGTAGGGGGGACCTTGCCATACTGGGTTCTCTTCTACCATACGGGAGGAGCGTCAAAAGAAAGAGAAGGCAGCACAACATCCCAGAGCCCGAGCAGCCTGCTCTGCATGGGAAATGATGAGCTACAGACACGGGGAAAGAGAAAAACTAACCCTCAAAGATGATGATAAAGGAACAGAAAGTAGGGACCTGAGTTTGACCCTTACCCTAGAATTAAGCATAGATCAGTGAATTTATTCTCAAAATGGTTGCTTTGTGTGATGAGAACATTGTCTACATGGACACGTCGGAGCCCCTCTGCAGGGAGGAGCTTTCGACACACATGGGATTCCTTGTGCAAATCCGCAGTGGTGACAACTCTTCCTCCTAAGGGTCGATTTACAATTTGGGAACCATCCAGAGGCATCTGGAACCGAATCTGGCGAATAGTAAGAATGAACAAAGTGGGAAATTCCATTTCTTGCCAACAATGTAGATGATTTCTTTCCATGCACTTTTTCTGGATCTTTCCCCTATGTTGACACTCTCATAGTGGGCGTGCCCTGTAATATAAGGTGTTCCAATCCCTTTTCAGCAGGGTTGCTAATAATAAACCCACATGGCCACCTGGAAGGGGCCTGCTGTTGGGGTGGATGAGCTGGACTCAGACCTGGGGCCCTGTCTCACCTCACTGAAAGTGCTTCCAGGTCACAGATGCTGGGGACTGAGCTGCAGACATGTCTGGCGCTAAGAAGTCATGCATGCAGCTGACATCTTTCGGTCCCTCTGTTTTAGGCACGAACAAGAACGAAACCTCCTTCGGGCTGGAAATGTCACAGACGGGCTTTTCCTCTCACGTGGTGGAGGTAAGGATGGGTTTAGAGCTGCCCTCCCACCCTGCCATTCCTGGGCTGTCTCTCATGCCCCTTGCTCTCTTTCTTGGGGTCTCTCTGCTTCTCGTCTCTGTGGCTAGAAGAGGGACATCAAAACCATCAATTTACAATTAGCTGTCTCAAGGCCTCTCTGTGCAGGGTGCTGGTGGGGACATGTCCCCCAGGACCAAAGGTCCAGTTCGGTCCACAGAGCCTTGTGCAAAAACTAGGCCAGAGTGGCAAAACCCATTGCCTGGGCTCTAACTGTGCCCCGCATGCCTGAGGCAGCCTGTGTGTGAGGGCCCAGCCCTGTGTCCATGTGGGCAGAAGTCCCAGATGTGCTCCAGCAGGTGGCCCACAGGGGCCTCTCCACGTGCGGGCTCGGCGTCACGTTGCAGGGGTCCCAAGCAGACCCATGGTGTCACCAGCATCGGGCTAGGTCTGGGGCACATGCTTCACCTGGTTCTGATTCTCAGGATGGGGCTGAAACCTCACAGGATTGCCAGAGGGACCTATGCATGCGTGCTCATTCGCCCAGTCGTGTCCTGCCAGGCTCCTCTGTCCGTGGAATTTTCCAGGCAAGGATACTGGAGTGGGTTGCAATTTCCTATGCTAGTGGATCTTCCCAGCCCAGGGACTGAACCCGCGTCTCCTGAGTCTCCCACACTGGCAGGCGAATTCTTTGCCACTCAGCCACCTGGGAAGCCTGCCGGTGGGGCAGAGGAGTCCATAGCTGTGAGCATGCTTTACTTCTAAAGCCGTTTGGAGGCAGAGCCCTGCCTGAGAGTACCTGTGGGGAAAGCCTGCGCTTCTGGTATCAGCACACACCCCTGTGAGCACACTCCGGGCTGACAGGTGCCCTGGGTTTGTGCGTGTGCTCTGCCCAGCTGGGCCCATGGGAAGGGGCCACACCTCCCAATCTGCCAGAAAAGGCCCATCCGCCCATCCCACTTCCACATCACTTCCATTAGCCCCATGAATTCTCCCCACTCCTCTGTGAGGTGAATGTGCCAGGGTTCCTTATTCCCAGTTTCCAGGTACAGAAGCCACGTCCCGGGAAGGCCGAATGACCTGCTGCAGTGACACAAGTGAGAGAAACATTAGCCTCATGCTTTCCCCCCACACTGAGCAGCTGTTCCATGAGAGTGGGTGGGATCTGAGGGGGCGCTGAGTCAGAGATCCCAGGTCGGAGGGGAGAGGGATGGATGCCCAGCACCCAGCGGGCAGATGGACGGAAATGCGGCTCACGCTAAGCGTTTCCTGAGCTGCATCTGGACTATCTCGTGCCCATTGAATACAGCAAGATATAAATATTACTGCTCTATATTGACAGTAGTCATGCAAAATATGTGCCAAGCACTTTAATTTTTTTTCCAGAAAATTTCTGTGCCTCATTCATGCTCAAAAACAGCCCTGCAGAGTTGGCAGATGGTAATAGTTGTCCCATTTTAGGTGGTCACATTAGCAAATCTTTTCAATGCCTTTTCTGTGCTGGGCCCTGTGCTCTATCCCAGGAGGTACAGAGGCAAGAGCCCTGACCTCAGGAAGCTCCCAGTCTGAGGGTAAGGGGCTGCATATCAGGAGGGGCAAGGGCATCTTTCATTCACACAGGTCAAGCATCAAGTTCTGTGTTCCAGCTGGACTAGCCCTGGACTCCTGACTCTGGGGTCAGGGCTAGTTAGAAAATGCAACAAAGAAAGTCAATTTCATTAAATCCAACAAGCATTTGTCAAATGCAACTAAGATATCAAAGAGAAAGTGAAAGTGAAAGTGAAGTCACTCAGTCGTGTCCGATTCTTTGCAACCCCATGGACTGTATGTAGCCTTGTAGCCTATCAGGCTTCTCCGTCCATGGGATTTTCCAGGCAAGAGTGCTAGAGTGGATTGCCATTGCCTTCTCCAGGGGATCTTCCCAACCCAGGGATCGAACCTGGGTCTCCCGGATTGCAGGCAGACGCTTTACTGTCTGAGCCACCAGGGAAGCCCCAAGATATCAAAAGGAAGCAGAATTTATTCTTGCCAAATAGGAGTCAGCCTGAAAACAACGCAGAACAGCAGTCCTGAACTTAGAAAATAAGATGACAGAAACTACAGACTTCTGAGTACAGGTGTATAACTTCAGGAGGCCCGCCCATCCATGGAGCCCCTGTAGAGACTCCCTGCTCAATGGGGAACCACGTGGACCCATCTAACACTTATCAAGGCAGCATGAGGGACTTCCCTGGTGGTCCAGTGGCTAAGACTCTACACTTCCTCTACAGGGGGCACAAGTTTGATCCCTGATCAGGGAATTAAGATCAGCATGGTTTAGCAAAAACAAAAACAGTCCTTGCCAAGGCTGTGTGTGATCAGGGTTTTACAGAAGGAAAGGCCCAGGCTAAGGGAAAGGAGATTCAGGGGAGGATCAGGGGAGTCTGGGGCTTGGACAGGCCCCTGAGGACAAGGATTTCAGCAGCCATGGGTGGCAGCAGGCAAGAAAAGAGAGGAAGTTATACCCACAGGACTGGAGAAAGGCTGAGCACACACGGGGGCCCAGCCCTGATGGCGTGGACAGCAAGAGAGAGAGAATGTCCCATGTCTCCATCTTCCATTCCAAGGTCAGTTTTTGAGCATCTCCCCTTGGGCCTGGCTGTGAGGCACTGGGATATATAGAGATGAAGATACCATTTCAACTGACAGCAATTCACAGTCTAGTTGGGGAGAACGACTCCTAAATGATAAGTGCAGTCTCCTGCTTCTCATACTGTGATCTGTGTGTGCCCAGGAATCAGGGAATCTAGAGAGAAGGACAGTTAAGACAAGCTTCAGGGATTCGGGGAAGTTTAGCTGAACCTTGACAATGGCCCAAGCAACAGAGTATGTCAAACAAAATGAGTTCTTGCAGGATCAATAGAGTTCCCCTGCTGTAAAGGGGAGACCAGCAGCTCAGGACCTCAACTTGTTGTTGAGGTCAAGGTCATCAGCTGCCTCCTGTAGCTTCCTCCACATGCTCAACTCTTGTTCTCGTCCCCTAACTGGAGAAACCCAGGGGGCATCTCCCCACTCTGTAAGTGGAAACCCCGGTTCTTCTGTCACCTGTGTCTTGTTTTCAAATGACAGACATCTGGAAGCTTTCATCTGATGAGACTTAGAAAGAGACAATGATTACATTTGAACTTGAGACTCTTTAAGACTTTCTAAATAATTGTTTAAATAAATAAAGTCCTTCCAAATCCAAAGGATTGGTGAGAGTGATGGTGGCCTGTCTGGCACTGTGACTGGCCATTAGGTTGCTATTTTAGGGTACAGAGGCTTTCCAGTGCTAGGCTGGTCATGCCATGATAATTGGCCACAGCCGTCCTGTCCTTGGGAGTCCAACCCCACAGCTCTCAGGATCAGTCAGACCTCTCTGGGGATTGGGGACAAGAAGGTCCAGCCTCTCAACTTTGCCCAGAACAGGTCCTGAGCCCAAGTGAGTACATCTCTTGGGTGAACTTTGGGGCTCCATCTCCTCTGGAAATGCCCCTAGACAGCCTCAGGCAGCTGCTTCCTGCAAATGTGCTGAGTCTTCAGTTGCCCTGGGCCTGTTGAGCTCTGTCAGAAGAAGACTCCCTAGTCCCAAGGGAAGGACCCATAGAATGTTCACAAAGGGTAGAGGAAAGGTCAGGTCTGATCACCTGGTCTGCTGCCATCTTACCTAGCAAGGAAAGCAGGCTTCAGGTTAGGAAGGGAAAAGCAACAAGAGATAGAAAGGACCAGAGTCCAGATTAGGAGAGGAGACCCCCATATATCCCCAAGCCCCTGGATGAACCAAAGCTCCAGGCCACAGTCATTATTACATTCCGGCATGATGGCCAGAAGTCAGAGCTGCTGGGAAAACCAGGGACCCAGAGCCCCAGGAAGCTCGAGTCCTGATTAGCCAAAAGGAGAAAGAATATTCTGGAAATTACCATCAGCAAAATGAGCTATGGATGCCTGGCCAAATTTTAGAATGGATTTGTAAGCCAATGGTTCCATTAGCATTTGGAAATGAACGTGAAGGTCGCTGAGAGCTGGAGTGGCTTCTATTAGTGCTGGCTGCTTGCTGAGGTGATGAACTCCCTGTCAAGCCGGGTAACCAAGAAAAAGCTGCATGAATCTGCCAGAAAGCTTGCAGAAGAGATCCACAGCTCTCAGCCTATAATCCCCATGGGCCACAAGGGGAAGGCGTGGTAGAAGGAAGAGGACCGTAAATAAATTGATGCCCGTGGTGATGGCTCTCCTGCATTGCACTCCGTAAATCTCCCCAACACCAAAAGTTTACAGAAGGAAGCAGTTTTATTAGGGTGGACCTTATCTACACGAAAGACTTGGCCACTCACCCAAGATAAGAACAGAGTGTTTTTTTTTAAATTACACATGATGGTCTAGGAGGACCAGCTTTAGTTACATTACAAACAGGCTGAGGCAGTGCAATTGGGGTGTGGGGTGGGGGGTTATCCCCCCAGACCAATAGCCCCAGCCACCTCCTGCCTCTTCAGCCTGTGCCCATTTCACCACCCTCCTGGGCTCATGGACAGGATAACTAAGGTTAGAGGTGATTATGTAAGGTTCTCAGCTGTTAAAGCCTTAAAGTTGTCTTCTTTCCTAAGGGTTTTGCATTTGAACTCATTTTGCATGTCTTGTTTAATCAAAAGTAGAAGAAACTCATCCATAATGATGAAATGAGGGGTTGACAGCTAAAGGCTGTCAACTCCTTTTGAGCCCCTTTAGCTCTAGATGGTGGATTCTTCCCCTGCCAGCTCTGGGGCAGCAGCCAGGGCTGCCCCCTGAGGCCAAGGCCTGCTGCCATGCTGTTCTGGATTTTTTGCAAGTTGACCCCTGGTGGCAGGAAATATTTCTGGTTCTTTGCAGTCCTCAGAAGCCCAGCCCCAAGTCCTAAGGCTATGCCCTGGTGCCCAACGCCCCACTCCTGGCCATTGTTCCAGGACCTCTGAGTAGAAATAACCATCTCTCTGATCTGGGATGAATAGTCAAGTAAGAGCATGCCCTTTGACCCCCGGCCCCTCCTCACTGCCCCAGCTCTCTGATCTGGGATGAATAGTCAAGTAAGAGCATGCCCTTTGACCCCCGGCCCCTCCTCACTGTCCCAGCCTACGGCTTTCAGCCCCACGAATGGTGCAGGGCCCCTCTCCACAGAAAGACTGCAGGCCAATTTCTGGGTCCTTCCTGCCCAACTCCATCTCAACCTCCAGGCACTGATCCCTTCCTCAGGCTCCACTAGGTTTGTTGAAAACATCTTCTACCAAGACAATCTGAGCAACTAGTTAAAGCATCATCCACCCTCTTAACTGTGTATTTGCCTTAGAAGGTGCTCTTGGGGACAGAGTCCTGACTTCCCTGCGGCCACTCTGGTAATGGACATGTGGGCGAGGAAGCCACAGGGGAGCCTGAGGGGGAGACCAGCACTCGTGCCCTCTAGGTGGTCTCCCTGTGAACAGACCCACCATGGGTCACCTCCATCGGCCCCCACAGCCCTGCCTCTCCAACACCAAGAACTGGTATTATCTGGTGTCATTCCATTGCTACCAGGCCAGAGGAGAGCTCTGTCTGGCTGTGTAGCCTCAGATAAATCATTTTACTTCTCTGAACTTCAACCTTTGAGCAGATGTCTGAAAAACACATGTGGAATTGAATCTTGAGGCTTGGAACTAGAAGTGTGCATTTTGAGACTCCCTAATAAGTTAAGGAGGGCTTCTCAGGTGGCTCAGTGTTAAAGAATTCGCCTGCCAAAGCAGGAGACTTAGTTTCGATCCCTGGGTCCGGAAGATCCCCTGGAGAAGGAAATGGCAACCCACTCCAGAGGGAAATTCTATGGACAAAAGATCCTGGTGGGCGATAGTCTATTGGGTCACAAGAGTCAGGCACGACTTAGTGACTAACCAACCAAGAAGTCAAGGAAGGTTTTTTTAAAATCCTTCCCTAACTCTGCCATGTATCCACCCACCCCCTCAGCAGGCCACCCACTCCTGTGGGCCCTCCTGTCCTGGCCTCTATCAGATCACTCCTCACAGACTCATCTGTAGGTCCAACTTGACTGTGAGATCTGAGGACCCCTGCCTCCCTGGAAGTACTTTATGGACGAATTAATGAATGAGAGGAACTAATATGTATGCAGTCCTTATTGGCTGCCAAGCACCCTGATAAGGATTCAAAATGCTAGTTCTCACAACTATTTACAGAACTACAGAATAGTCTCAGAACTATTTACAACTGAGGACCCTTAGGCTTGGTGAGAGAGAGGAACTTTCCCAAGGTCACACAGCCGGAGGCTTTGGAGATAGAAGTGGAACTCGAATGTCTAACACCAGAGATCACGGTCTAATCCCAGGCCTGGGATTACTCAGCCTACTGACCATCTGGGCTGGGTACTTCTTTGCTGCGAGGCTGTCCTGTGCGTCGTAGGTAGTCAGCAGCATCCCAGGTCTCTACTCACCATAGCAACCCCAACACCACCCCGGGCTGTGACTACCAAAGCTGACTTCAGGCATTACTAAACATTGCCTGGGGGCTAAGCCACCCCAAGTTGGGAACCACCATTCCCACGGGAAGACTATGCGGCTTCCCGTGCTGGGCATGTGGCCCGACCCTGGCTGGGGACAGGGACGAGCAGGAACACAGAGTTTGGGGAGATCTGGTCACACACCAGGGAGCACTCAGCTGAGGTGGAAAGGTAATTCTGCTGCAGGACCGGTCAGAGGACAGCTGAGACCTCAGCTGGCGGGATCCGATGGTGAGGGCTCAGGCAAGTACAGGTACAGGTCCTCCTCAAGGAGGGCACACACTTGGCCTTAGATCTTCTGGGGGCCAAGCCCATGTCCTCATTTCTGCACTGAGAGCCAGGAAGGTCAGCTGCCACCCAGGCCCACCCTGGTCATACCTGGTGGAAGCCCCGGAAACCTCGCAGGGAAGGAGGCCATAAGTGAGGGAGCCAGTGCCAGGCCTGGAGCAGGGAACATGGAGCTTCCCCACGCAGCCCTTCTGTTTTCCAGCTGGGCTTGAACGCCTGGCTTCTTCTATCAAATCGTTGGCCCTTTCTTCAGCCCCATGCTTCCAGATTTTTTCCAAACTCAAAAGGTCTGGGTTTTCCTAACTGGGAAAAGATGGTGACCACCTGAGGTTTGCCTTGGTGGCCTGGGCTTGCCCTCTCAGCCAGCCCACAGGGCACCCTGTCCGCAGCAGGGCTCCAGGAGACCCTGCTCGGGAAAGGGCCGCCCACTGGGAGCGCAAGCCTGCCTGCAGCCACTGCCGGGGTGGACTGGCAGAAGGTGAGGGCCCAGAAGCCCTCAGCCCCCCAGTGCTGCCAAATGCAGAAATTCCGATGGAACTGCCAAGCCCCACTGTGGTGAGTCAGCATCAGGTCTCCCCCAGCTGAATCCCCCGCACCCAGTGAAGCCAGGCCTTCTCAGTACATCAGAGGTTTCCAATCATCTGCAAAGCCTAACAGTCATCTTCAAAGGCCTCCCCAGGAAGCAGACTGGCCTGCTGTCATATTGAAAGCAGAATCTAGGGGCTTCTGGGGAAGCCAATGAGCATTTTTTTCCTCTGACCAGCTCCATCCCAGCCCTGCCGCTGACTTGCTGTGTGACCTCAGGCAACCCCCTTTCCCTCTCTGAATCTTGGGTGCTCATTAGTCTAGTGCAGATAATGACTGTCCTGCTGGCCTCCCACAAATGGGTGATTGGATGAGAAAGGATCTTGCCAAGAATGGAGCACACCCCAAGAGTGGGGAATGTTGGCAGGAGTCTCTGAGGCCCTGGCCTGGATCCTGGCCCCGACAGATTGTCAGACTCTCTCCCAGGCTGAAGTGCCCGGAGTAGGAGAGAGAAAGCTGATGAGAAAATGGGACATCAAACACAACCAGGCACATCAGACTCACCCAAGAGCAGCTAATTTATAGCCGTAAAAACATCCTCTGAACAGTCAGTTCAACCTTTAAAATATTAGGACTTTAATCCTTATATATGATCAACTTTACTCTTGAAAGTGGAACCTTGGGAATGAGAAAAGGACCCATAGCTTATTACAGTTCCCAATCTTGCCTCCTCCACCACCAGTAATGAAATTAGTGCTGAGGCCTCTGCCTGTATGTTTAGTTATGGCTCTGTTGTCCCCAGGCCAGAGTCACATTTTTCTATTGATCCCCCGTCTTTGGTGGTGGTGGTTTAGTCATTTGGTCATGTCTTTCTCTTTGCAACCCCATGGACTATAGCCCACCAGGCTCCTCTGTCCATGGGATTTTCCAGGCAAGAATACTGGAGTTGGTAGCCATTTCCTTCTCCAGGGGATCTTCCCCACCGAGGGACTGAACCTGGGTCTCCAGCCTTGCAGGCAGATTCTTTACCAAATGAGCCACCAGGAAAGGAGAAATTCAGTACTCTGGGCACCAATGGTGGGGAAACCTCAAATTCCACCCACCAGCTGGGTTGAAGGAGGGCTTAGTGGGAGAGAGATGACTTCACCAGCTTGTGCTTTAACATTCCAAAGCTGGGAGGCAAAACTAGGTTTTGCTCATGATCACCAAGGTGACCCAGGAAGGTGGCCCCTCCTGCTTCCACCCACCCCCACCCCAGCCCCTCATTGTCCCTAGTCACTGCTCTCCCTCTTCTGAGTGCTTGGTGTTCATCTTCCTGTGTCCACTAGTTATGTGGATGCTTGGGGGTGGAGATAGAGTTCAGGGGCAGCCCAGAGAGTGGATAGACCCAGTCCAGTCCCCCTCAAATGACCCTGGAAGCTTCCCCTCAGGGAGCTAGAGCTCCCCATCTTCCTGCCCAGGCATCGGAGCATCTGCTTACCCTGTAATTAAAGACAACCTCCTGTCCTTGAGGTGCTGGCTGCCACAAATGTGGCCCTGGCTTACCTGGCTAGCCTCATGTTGAACCACCCTGCTCCTCTCACTCGGGGCTCCAGCCCAATTGAACAGCTTTCAGTTCGTTGAAGCCAAAGGCTCTGAACTGTCTCCAGCCTCAGGGCCTTTGCACAAATTATTTCATCTCTCCAGGTGTCTGGGTAAGTAAGCATCACTTGCTCAAAACGCTTTTCCTGAGCCCCATCTCAATCTAAATTCAGTCTCAGGCCAGGATTTATCACATCCCTCATTGTGTGGCAGTTATCACGGTTTGCAAGTATTATGTTTATCTGTGTATGTATTTTAATGCCTGTGAGCTCTGTTGGGGCAGGGATAGTATCCCCAGCGCTAAGCAAGTGTCTGACATAAGACAGACACACAGTGAATTTGTACTGAAGAGATGAAGAAGTAGTGTTTACACGCAGGAAAGCAACTCAGACGCTGCAAAGGAAGGGGAAAAGCACAGGTTGTGCGCATGCTAAGTCGCTTCAGTCGTGTCAGATTCTGTGCGCCGCCGTGGACTGTAGCATGCCAGGCTCCTCTAGCCATGGGATTCTCCAGGCAAGAATACTGGAGTGGACTTTCCATTTCTTCCTCCAGTGGATCTTCTCAACCCAGGGATCAAACCCACGTCTCTTACCATTTCCTGCATTGGCAGGAATATTGGCAGGTGTATCCTTTACCACCAGTGCCACCTGGGAAGCCCCAGAAAAGTATATGTGCAGCACTTGAAGGGGGTTTCCCTGGTGGCTCAGCTGGTAAAGAATCTGCCTGCAGTGTGGGAGATCTAGGTTCGATCCCTTGGTTGGGATGATCCCCTGGAGAAGGGAAAGGCTACCCACTGCAGTGTTCTGGCCTGGAGAATTCCATGGACTATATAGTCCACGGAGTCGCAAAGAGTTGGACACGACTGAGCGACTTTCATCACTTAAAGGAGTGTCAGAAAGAAGGGATGGAATGCAACTTTGGTCCTGGATTTGGAGCCTGTTTCTAGAACATTCCTTGTTTCCTAAGATCCTATCCTTGGGATCAGCTTGACCCACTTTATCCTAAGAATGGAGTGGGGCAAGAAAGCCCTCAGCTCCTGTTAAAGTCAAGAATCCTGGTTGGAAGTTGGGCTATTAACGAACTGGGCAGGAGGTGCCAGATGGGGGCAGGCGGATGCTTCATGGTGTGGATGTAGGGCAGATTCCTGGCCAGGGGCACCCCGGGGGACATGAGCTGATGTGCACCCCCTCCCCGATGTCAGGACGGGATTCTGCTGGGAGCTGTGGGCGCTTATGACTGGAATGGAGCTGTGCTAAAGGAGACCAGCAGCGGGAAGGTCATTCCTCTCCGTGAGTCTTACCTGAAGGAATTCCCTGAGGAGCTCAAGAACCATGGCGCCTACCTGGGTAAGAGGCAGGGCTGAGGGGTGGCTAGTGGGCGGTGGGCCAAAAGAGGACTTGGGGGTCCAGAACATGCTCAAACACGAGACGAGGGGCTTGTCCATGCATCGTCTGTGCTGATTCAAGCAGTCAGGAGTCATTGCCTCTCCAGGCTGGCATCCAGCATGCCCAGCACCATGCCTGGCTCATCACGGGCTCTCCATTAGTAGCTAGAATAAATCAGGGTCCCCAAGCCAGGCTGTGGACCAGGCCATGCAGCAGGAGGTGAGAAAGCGAGTGAAGCTTCATCTGCCATTCCCCGTCTCCCCCACCGCCCCCATCCGTGGAAAAATTGTCTTTCACAAAACTGGTGCCTGGTGCCAAAAAGATTGCAGACTGCCAGAATAAATGACAAGCAGTCTGACCTGAAATTGTTTCCACTGATGCCTCTAGAGTCTCCGGCAGCTGTTGGTATGCTTTCAGAATCGAGTGCAGAAAAAAAAAAAAAAAAGAATTGAGTGCAGGAAGTCTGCCTCCCCAAGGAAAAAATGAGAGCTGAGGATGTGTTCAGTTCAGTTCAGTCACTCAGTCATGTCCAAATCTTTGTGTTATGATCAAGGCAGGAGTCATCTCCCATTAAGCACCTTAGTGTGAGTGAAAGTGGCTCAGTCATGTCCAACTCTTTGCGAGGCCAGAATACTGGAGTGGATAGCCTTTCCCTTCTCCAGGGGATCTTCCCAACCCAGGGATCAAACCCAGGTCTCCTGCATTGCAGGCAGATTCATTACCAGCTGAGCCACAAGGGAAGCTCACCTTAAGCACCTTAAGGTGGTCGTAAAAAGAAAAGTGTGAGTCATTGACCTGGTGGTGACAGGTCCCAGCTGTGAGACCTTAACCATAACCCAGTCACCTCCAGTTTTGTAGTAGCGAGCCTCTGCCATTCATGCAGAAAGGGTTGAACCAGAGGAAAGGAGAAGCGCTCACGTTGTCTGTAAGTCTTCCTGAGTTTCTGAACTGAGTCTACCAGCTGTGACGTTATCACCAATGCAGCCTCAGACCCCACTTCTCCGTGAACTAAGTTGTCAGTGGGCCTCTCTGTGGTGGGAAGGTCGTTCCTCCTCCCAGAAGACCCTTCATGAGGCCCAACCATGGTCCCTCCTTGGGTGGGAGTCCGGAGGGAGCGCCTTTCTGCTCCTCCTCTCTCTGGGGGTTCATCCAGGGAGGGCACTGTGGGGGATCTCTGGAAGATTCCTCCCTCTGTGCCCCAAGGGAGATGGGGAGTTTGGGGAAGGAGACCGGGAGGCCAGGCTCTCCGCCTCCACACTGGGGAAGCTGATGGACTTCCGGCCCCGGGCCTTCAGGGAGGCTCTCTAGCTTTCAGGGTGGCCTTGCCTGCTGGTCAGAGCCACATGGGAACTGCAACCACAGCCAGCAGGGAAGCAGGAAGCTCTCAGCACTGCTTAGAGCTTTGAGAGTCGGCCCTCGCCTGCCCCCAGGACATTCAGCCCCCAGGACCCTCCTGTTACCACTGTCCCTCCTTCCGGGAACCCCAAACGCCTGGGGTCAATGAGAATACTCTCAGTAATGCCGCTGAGGGCTCAGCTTAGAAGAAACCCTTGCTCCACCGCACAACGCTAAGCCTGCTCTACCCTTGTATTTTTGTGATTGCTCTGAATTCACAGCCATTAGCCACCCTCCATGCGATATCCTGCTTTCACCTATCCCACATCCCAGAACACCTTTCCAAGTGTCAAAGATGTTGTATCTAGAACCAGTTTCCCACCCTACTGCACCCACACTCCCGGCCACTGTGAGTTGGCTTCTGTGCATCCCGCAGCCACTCTGAAAGCAACTAGTGGAACCCGAGACACAGTTACCCACATATACACAGGCGTGCACACAGGCATGCACACACAGCAGAAGGAGCCGCTCATTCCCCAGAAAGCACCCAGGAATTGCCAGCAAGGCCTGGCACCCATCTAAAAACAGGGATCCACTCTCCAAATCAACTGGCAGGAAGTAGGACTCTCGGCTTTGCACACCTGCAAGGGTCCCACTTTCAGGAGGGTTGTCTGAGGACGCTGCACCCAGAGCTGGGTGCTCGACTGGAAATTCACAGGGACCAGGCACTGATCCCGAGAACATGGATTGGAGGCCTTTCCCAAAGAGCCCCTGGGTTTCCGTCTTGTTCTCTTTTGAGTGGCATACGTGTGTGGATGCAGAGAAGCCTGGGCACTCCCCGCTTTGGGGCTGCAGGAATCTCTGAGACCCCCTACCTGCATGCCCTGAGCAGAGCAGTTCCTTGCCTCTGCACAGCCAACCCTTCAGTTTTTGGTGGACCACTTAGCAGGGCATTCTGGTAATGAAGAGGACATTGCCTGGTCCCCAGAGAGACTACTGGTGGGGATCAGAAACAAAGCCAGCCCAATATAAAAAGAAGCATGGCTAGGGTTTGTTCTCTCACCTCCCTGCTCCCCCATGTGCTCACCTGTGGGGAGAGTGAAGCAGGCGATGTGCATGTTCCAGGTCAGCGATGCCTTTTAGTGACCCCACCTGGCTTCTTTCGATGCCCTCCAGCAGAGGGTGGGCACAGTGAGTTCCCTGCACCGTCCACCAGCCCCTTCCAAGCCCTGCCTCTTCCAGGCCTCCTCCTCAGCTGAGCCTGGGAACCACCGTCTAGAACTACCATCTGCTCAGCCTGCTCTGAATACTCTCCTTTCAGCGGCCCACCCATGCTGCCAGGCCCTGGCGAGGTCTGCCAGGCCGCGGGGTCAGAGACCAGCCTGTTTCCTCCCACGGCAGGGTACACAGTCACATCGGTCGTGTCCTCCAGGCAGGGGCGGGTGTACGTGGCCGGAGCCCCCCGGTTCAACCACACAGGCAAAGTCATCCTGTTCACCATGCACAGCAACCGGAGTCTCACCATCCACCAGGCCCTGCGGGGCGAGCAGGTAACGCAGAGGGGGCTGGGGGTGGGGCCGACAGGCGGGACAGCTGGGGTGGTGAGGCTGGGAGGGACTGCAACTCAGCTCGTCCCTCACAGGACTGCCCCCAGATCCAGAAACATCCTTCCTGGCTAGGGGGGTATGCCTTCTTTATACCCACCTTAGAGCTGATGCTCCCTCCCCAGACAGCCAGATCTCAGACCCTGCTGCTGCAACGAGAACCTGGGAGAACCCACGGAGCCCTTGTCTCTGGTGCACTAGCCAGACCTCTGCCCCCCACCACCAGCATCTCTCTGGTCGTGTCTAGAGTTCAGGGCTCTAGCAGAGGCAACATCCAGGCTATGACTTCCCAGCTTGGGCTGACAAGGCCCCTAGGCATCTGAAGGGGCACTCATGTTCCTCAAGCCACCTTGGTGCTACCAGAAGTGGGAGGAGTCATGCCTCTGCCCACAACAAGGCCCCAGGGGTGCACCAAGATGCCAACTTCTTTCCTTCCCTGGAACGGGCATGATGCAGAACGGTACAACTGCCAATATCACAGCACCCCCCAAGACGTGGTGGGCAGTCTCATGTTAGAAGGTCTGAATGCACGGGGGAAAGCTATGATTAAAGTCAGGGATAGTGAAAAGATCAGGAAACAGGGTTCTGATACAGGTTTTCAATAGCCCAGGAAAACTGTGGTCCTGAGAAGCAACACAGCTTTTCCAAGGTTATTGGGGAGATGCACTGGGTAAAGCTCAGAATCCTGGACTCTTGGTGGGGCTGCCTACTTTGTGCTACCTCCTGACCCCAACGACCCCCACACAAGGCCTTCGCCCCTCCTGCCTGGCAGCATCCAGTGTCCATGGCACCCTGCGCTGAGCTGAGCCCTGTCCAGCTCCTTCCTGTTATTCTTGGCTTGCCCCTGGTGCTCCAGAGCCTGGGAACAGCCCTGCTTCCTGCCTCTTCTACTGCCCTTGGCCATGAGGACACGCTCTCGGCCAGGTCTAACCTCAGTCCCTCTAGCTGCAGGGAGCCATCCTTTCACCATCCCTCTTCCCATCCCAAGGGCACCGGGGACCTGGGCGCTGCTCTGGTCCCAGTCTCCACACTGCCTGCCCATACCCCACCCAGGGCCGGCCCTCAGGAATCCAAGGTTAGACCTTGAGAGCCGGAGGGAATTCGCCCGAAGAATATATGACATTTTTACTGCCTGGATCTGCCTCCAACATCCAAACAAGAAACCGCAGCACTGAAAGCAGCTAAGTTAAGTGGATTCCAAATCACCGTGACCCATATAGCTGAGGCCACATGTTTAGACAGTCTCTCTCCGCCTCCCTCTTTGCTCTCTGTCTGCCTCGTAATCATTCTGTGTAGGCACATCTCTCCCCTCCCCATACCGTGTTTATAATTTCCTTTTTCCCCTTTTCTGTATTTTTTTTTTCATTCTCCTCAGTTAAAAGTTTTTAATGCTTGAGGATAAATTTCTTCCGAAAACACCCCAAGCCGGGAAGGGAGAATCATGGGCTTGGGTGTCAGATGGATCAGAGTTCCAACCCAATTTGGCTGTAACCGGCCTTCTGACCTTGGGTTAGTGACTCAAATTCTCTGAGCTTCAGTTCCTTCCCTGTGAAGTAAGGACAATGATTTCTCCCAAGACAGCGTGAGGCTGTAAAGTGCCTCACGCAGGGCCTGTCCTTGGGAAGGGCTCCTTTTCTTTCCTGACCAACCCCTTGCTCCTATAAACATTTATAGAGTACCTCCTGTGTGCCAGGCACAGTGCCCAGGCCTGGACGGAATGAGACAGGAGCAGCACCCACTGTTGGGGGGCGTCTGTGGAGGGAACCAGTGCTAGGGGGGAGGAGGACGGGGCTGGGGGAGAGCATGAAGAAAGGGACCCCACGGCAGGGGATGGAGTCGGGAAGGCCAGGGATGTCTTTGAACAGGAAGTGACCTGTAGGATGATAGACATGACCTGGAGAGAGGGGAGGAGAAAAGGGTAGAGGCTAAAGAGAAGTATGTGCAGGGAAAGCTGGGAAGCCTGCCAGAGCAGGGGGCTTTTGGAGAAGAGAAATCACTTCAGTGATTTCTGAAAAAAATCTGACAGTGAGAGAAAAAATTTCTGACAGTGAGAGAAATCACTGTCAGGGGGAATGTGGGAGCCAGAGGGTGGGAGCCAGAGGCTGGGGAGGCGGGGAGGCCAGTCCAGGAGGGTCACACTGCAGTTTGGACATTCCCTCCCAAAGCAAGGAAGGGGCATGGTCAGCTTCTGGAAGCCACTCGAGCTCCCCACAGGGGTGGGCTGGAGCGCCAGTCTGGAGATGGGCGGGGAGGGGGTCCTTCCTTTGGAAGGTGCCTCTCCTGAGGAAGAAGCATCAGAAGAGGAGGGAAGTAGATGGATTTGGGACATGTTTGGCATCCACCAAGTGGACTTGTGGGGAGACTGCAGGTGGGAGAGATGGGAGTGGAGCCAGGAGGACCCTTAGGTTTCTAGCTGAGTTGGAGGCATTGCACCCAAGGCGAGAGAGGAACACAGTAAGTGCTCAAATACTGAGAAGAAATCACAAGTCACCACCCAAGGTGCTAAGCCCAGTTATTTGGAAAATAAAATATTGAAAATGAGTTAAATGTCCAACAGAGGACTGATTAAACACGTTTGGCACATGCATAATTTGGAATGTTATACCATATAGTCAAACCTATGGCTTTTCCAGTAGTCATGTATGGATGTGACCGTTGGAGCATAAAGAAGACTGAGTGCCAAAGAATTGATGCTTTCGAACTATGGTGCCAGAGAAGACTCTTGAGTCCCTTGGACGGCAAGGAGATCAAACCTGAATATTCATTGGAAGGACTGATGCTGAAGCTCCAATACTTTGGCTACCTGATGCAAAGAGCTGACTCATTGAAAAAGATTCTGATGCTGGGAAAGATTGAGGGCAAGAGGAGAAAGGTGTGACAGAGGAAGAGGTGGTTGGATGGCATCCCTGACTCAATGGACATGAGTTTGAGCAAACTCCAGGAGACAGTGAAGGATGGGGAAGCCTGGTGTGCTGCAGTCCATGGGGGTCACAAAGAGTCAGACAGGACTTAAAAACTGAACAACAAAAGTTAAATAATGGAAAGTCAAGTGGTGGTGGAATGGTTAAGGAGCAAAGGGTTGGCGGGGGTGGGGGCCCTCATTCTTTCAGCAGAGAGTCTGAGTCAAAGGCTGCCCACTGGTAAGGGGAGGCCTCTCAGCAACCCAGCCCCATGCCCCTCCCCCATCCCTGTGCCGCAGATAGGCTCTTACTACGGGAGCGAGATCACCTCGGTGGACGTGGACGAAGATGGTGTGACTGATGTCCTGCTGGTGGGCGCGCCCATGTACTTCAGCGAGGGCGGAGAGCGGGGCAGGGTGTACGTCTATAACCTGAGACAGGTACGGAGCGCGGATGCTGGCCAGCTTTCCAGGGGCACCTGACGCATGCCTTGATCAGGTGTCCATGAGGGAAGCTGGGAAGGGGAGGCCAGCGCATGCCTGCAGACTGGAGAGGAGAGGAACCGCCTCTGCCCTTGGGTTTATGTAGCGGGAAAGAAACAGAGAAACACAGAGGGGGATGGTGCAGGCCAGAGTGGGTCATGACCCTGAGAGCCCTTGCCAAGCCCCCTGAGCCTTTTCCTGCCCCTGATTTTGCAGGACCGGTTTGTTTACAATGGAACGTTGAAGGATTCCCACGGTTACCAGAACGCCCGATTCGGCTCCTCCATCGCCTCCGTTAGGGACCTCAATCAAGATTCCTACAACGATGTGGTGGTGGGGGCCCCTCTGGAAGACAACCACGGGGGCGTTCTCTACATCTACCACGGCTTCCAAGGCAGCATCCTGAAGACGCCGAAGCAGGTGCCGCCCCCCACCCTAACCCCCAGAATGAATGGAGCTAGAACTTGGAGTCCTAGTATCTCATTCCCTGTCCTCACCCAGGAAAGGATTGCCATCTGTCCTAGCTCTACCTGCCTCAAGTTGAAATTAATCTCAAGACCTTCCCGTCACTCCTGTGGATACCCTCTCCCTGCTTAACTTCATCTCCCAACAACAGCAATAACAAAACCCCCCAAGGACCTGAATCCCGCTGGCCCTCACATGCTTTCATGCAACTGACTACATGTGGAGAAGACCTGGGGCTTCCCTAATGGCTCAGTGGTAGAGAATCTGCCTCCCAACACAGGAGACGCTGGTTCGTTCCCTGGTCCAGGAAGATCCCCTGGAGAAGGAAATGGCAACCCACTCCAGTATTCTTGCCTGGGAAGTCCCATGGACAGAGGAGCCTGGAGTGCTAAAGTCCGTGGGGTTGCAAACAGTCGGACACAGCTGAACAAATGAATGGAGAAGGCCTATTTGGGCTCCTCTTCTCTGGAAATGCCTCAGGATAGAAACAGTGCTATACCCAAAAGTGAGCCATCCCAAGCGCCTTCCCCTCAGGGTCATCACTTTTGCCTGTTTTATTAGTAAGCTAGCCTAATATACCACACTTAGAGATAGTGATGGGTTACCTGCCATGTAATGTGTGTTTACATCCCGTGGGGAATTCTTTTCTTAAATAATTGATGTACAATATTATATGTTGCAGATGTACATCAGAGTGGTTCACAATTTTTAAAGGTTATATTCCATGTATAGTTATTATAAAATATTGGCTATATCCCCTGTGTTGTATATCTTCATAGCTTATTTACTTTATACATAATAGTTTGTATCTTTTATCTCCTACCCCATCTTTCCTCGTTTTCCCTCTTCAGTGGAGAACCCTTTTATGACACATTATTTAATCCAAAAGAATGACTTAATGGTAGAAATTTCAGGTTCCAAAACAGACCAGGAGAGGAGATAGCTTTGGGCTGAGGAAGTTTCCTGATAATTTCAGACAGACTGTCTCCAGGGCTCCCAGTTGTGTTTTCTCCTTAGGGTGCCCACACCCAGCTCTTTCCTTCTGCTTCCTGCAGAGAATCCCCGCCTCAGAGCTGGCTCCTGGCCTCCAGTATTTTGGCTGCAGCATTCACGGGCAGCTGGACCTCGATGAAGACGGGCTCGTGGACTTGGCAGTGGGCGCGCTTGGCAATGCCGTGATTTTGTGGTTGGTTCCCCCATTTTTCACAATTCTTGTGCTCTCTTGAGGGTCCTGATGGATACAGGCTTTAAAAGACACACTTTAGACTCTTTGTCTCTTGTTTTTAATCATTGTCGGCCAAATTCACCCTGTTCTTATCCCGTTGTGACTATGAATTTCCTTTTTATGGATTCACTGTAAGTTATTTTGAAGTCCAAATCCCTCTTCTCAGTGGGGTTCAGAGATTTTAGAGCTATTTAGTGGCTAAAGGGAGAAGGCGATGGCACCTCACTCCAGTACTCTTGCCTGGAAAATCCCATGGATGGAGGAGCCTGGTAGGCTGCAGTCCATGGGGTAGCTAAGAGTCAGACACAACTGAGCAACTTCACTTTCACTTTTCACTTTCATGCATTGGAGAAGGAAATGGCAACCCACACCAGTGTTCTTGCCTGGAGAATCCCAGGGACGGGGGAGCCTGGTGGGCTGCCGTCTATGGGGTCGCACAGAGTCGGATACAACTGAAGCGACTTAGCAGCAGCAGCAGCAGTGGCCAAAAACCCCCTTAGACTTTTTCCTACAAGTTCTGATTACTGGGGCATTTCTCCCACTTGGCTTCTCTTAAAGGGACAGGCTGAGAATATTCTCCTCAGCTGGGAGGATTTCCTTCTCCCCTAGTGTGAAAGATTTCTTTCCTCCAAATCCCTTCTGACTCCTGGTTTCCTTTCTCAGGATCTCATTTCTGTACCAGGCCATGGATATTTGCCATGCATTTGTACTTGGGGTCTGTGTTAAGCAATGGTCTGCAACTTTTAAAAAAAAAAGGTTTTCTAAAAGTCCATCTATTCAACTGAGTGATGTGTCAGCTACTTTTTTAGCCAAAAAGAAACTTTAATTTGAGCTAATTTTATATATGTTGATACTTTTATTATAAATACAATAACTTAAAGAAAATTTGTGAAATAAATCACTCATAGTTTCATCACCTTAACATTACCACTATTAATATTTTGGCATTTCCCTACCATTCTTTTACCATCTGCATATAATTTTATACAAGTGCAATCACATTTTCATACAACTTAAGAAAGATGTTAAACAGAGATAACTGATGACTTCACGGGGAGAATCTTTAGGTTCTTGGTCCTCAAGAATATTACATTCCACTCAGGAAATGTCTTAGGTTCCCTGGAAAACAGAGCCTGAGGCGAAAGCTTGTGCGTCTGCGCTGCTGTGGGAGGGACTTCAGTCTCAGAAGCAGAAGTGAGGGTCCAGGGGAACTGAAGCAGGAGAGGAGGAGAGGGATTCGAGAGGAAAGTACCTAATGAGCTGCAGACTCACACTCTGGGCAGCTCCCTGCTCCAGCATCTCCAGAGAGGCAGAAAGAATACAGCCTCTGCTTTCTGCAACAGCCCCTTAGGGGAGCAACGGGGAGCAGTGTATCTGCGAGTTCCTAGTGTCCCCCCAGTGCCAGGGCCCAAGTGTCAGCTGCCCCACACCTCTGGGCAGCACCGAGGAAGCGGGATCTCTGCAGGTCCCGCCCGGAAGTTGCACTGGCACCACAGCCTATCAGGTGGGGATCTTAGGTCTTTGGTAGAGACAGCAGCTTGGGCTAAATGTATTCACTGCTTTGGTTCTAGCCAGGAAGCAAGACAGGTGAACAAGGCCCAGGTTAGGGGGTAGATGTTGTCTCCCAAGTCTGTGGGGCAATACATAAGCTACGTTCTTTACAGGAAACAAGATAAACATACAACCAGAAGAATCGGTCCCACAGAGTGGATTCAATCAAGCCCTAGCTTGTGACGTCTAAACCTGAGTGCTACCTGAGTGCTGCTGAAACTGTGGGCTGAAGCCCTCTAGGGAAAATTTAGAGTCAAACTCCCTGGATCTCAAACATGACTGCCATTAGCATCACCTGGGAGCTTTTAAACCTCTCATTACCCAGGCTTTACCCTGACCACTTAAAGTAAAATTTCTAGGTCAAGAACTCAGGCATTTAAAGAATCTCCAGGTGTTCGCTTCCAGTAGGCACCTAAGTCTGAGAACCACTGATAAAAGCCATTATATT
>NW_011494606.1:3814655-3815748 GCF_000754665.1 Bison bison bison
TTTTGCAATGTCAAAGGGCATTCTCACTTACGTACTTTGATTCGCACAATTCCCTGTCAGAGAGATCACGTGGTCTGTCCAGTAGGAGCCAAGACTCAAACTTACCCTTCTCACTCCACAGCACAGAGGCGGCGCCATCCCCCTTTCACTAAGAAGAGCAGGGTATTAGCACAGATAATCATGCTACAACTCTGAAGCATGTAAAACTCACTACACTTGTTTCTTTTTATATAAATGCATGGTTTGGAGAGGCAATAGTTTCCTTCCCTAACTCTATTTGACTTAGTCAATACGAGAGTAAATTCGTATTTCCTTGACTGCCTGGATGGGGCAGTGTTGGGATGGGTGGATGAGTGGGGAGTCTTAGAACTGTGAGTCGTTTTCTCCTTTGGCTGCACATTGGAATCACCCGGGGTGCTTTAACACGCACGTTCTCCAAAGTGTGGTCCAGGTACCAAAGGCACTAACATCACCTGAGAGCTTGCTAGAATACCAGGCCTGCTTTTTAACAAGATCCCTAGGAAATGTGCAAATATACTGAAGTCTGAGAAGCATTGCTTTACGACATGTTGATGCTGATTCTGGTTTGATTTGACAAGGAGAGCAATTTGGGGATCAGGGTTTTTTAATTTTTATTTTATAGTAGAGTATAGTTGATTTACAATGTTGTGTTTCAGGTGTACAGCAAAGTGATTCAGTTATATATACATATGTCCATTTTTTTCAGAGATTTTTCCCATAGAGGTTATTACAGAATATTGAGTAGAGTTTCCTGTGCTATACAGTAGGGCCTTGTTGATTATTTTATATATAGTACTGCTGCTGCTGCTAAGTCACTTCAGTCGTGTCCGACTCTGTGCGACCCCACAGACAGCAGCCCACCAGGCTCCTCTGTCCCTGGGATTCTCCAGGCAAGAACACTGGAGTGGGTTGCCATTTCCTTCTCCAATGCATGAAAGTGAAAAGTGAAAGTGAAGTCGCTCAGTCATGCCCGACTCTTAGCGACCCCATGGACTGCAGCCTACCAGGCTCCTGCATCTATGGGATTTTCCAGGCAAGAGTACTGGAGTGGGTTGCCATTGCCTTCTCCAAT
>NW_011494606.1:3815848-3827408 GCF_000754665.1 Bison bison bison
GAAAGTGAAGTCGCTCAGTCATGCCCGACTCTTAGCGACCCCATGGACTGCAGCCTACCAGGCTCCTGCATCTATGGGATTTTCCAGGCAAGAGTACTGGAGTGGGTTGCCATTGCCTTCTCCAATATATATAGTACTATATATATGTTAATCCCAAATATTTCCAGTTTATCTCTCCTCTCCATTTTTAACGTTTGGTAACTGTAAGTTTGTTTTTAAAGTCTGTGACTCTGTTTCTGTTCTGTAAATATGTTCATTTGTATCTTTTTTTAGATTCCACATATGAGTGATATCTTATGATATTTGTTTTTCTCTGACTTCACTTAATATGGTAATTTCTAGGTCCATCCATATTGCTGTAAATATCATTATTTCAATATTTTTTATGGATGAGTACTATTCCATTTTATATTCCATATGTATATGTATGTATGTACACCACATATTCCTTATCCGTTCCTCTGCTGATGGACACTTAGATTGTCTCCTTGTCTTGGCTGTTGTAAACAGTGCTGCAGGGAACACTGGGGTGCGTGTATCTTTTTGAATTATGGTTTTCTTTGGATATATGCCCAGGAGTGGGACTGCTGGATCATGTAGTAGTTCTATTTTTAGTTTTTTAAGGAACCTTCATACTGGTGTACCAATTTATATTACCACCAACAGTGAAGGAGGGTTCCATCTTCTCCCCACCCTCTCTGGCATTTACTGTCTGCAGATTTTTTTGATGATGCCATCCTGACCAGTGTGAGGTGAGCCCTCCTGGTAGTTTTGGTTTGCATTTCTCTGGTAATTAGGGATGTTAGACATCTCTTATTGTGCTTTTTGGCCATCTGTATGTCTTCCTTGAAGAAATGTCTATTTAGATCTTCTGTTCATTTCTTGATTGTGTTGTTTTCTTTTTTGATATTGAGCCGCATGAGCTATTTGTATATTTTGGAGATTAATCCTTTGTCAGTCACTTCATTTGCAAATATTTTCTCCCATTCTGTGGGTTGTCTTTTTGTGTTGTTTATGATTTCCTTTGCTAGGCAAAAGCTTTTAAGTTTAATTAGTCTCATTTGTTTGTTTTTGTGTTTATTTTCATTACTCTAGGAAGTGTATCCAAAAAGATATTACCGCAATTCATGTCAAAGAGTGTCTTGGCTATGTTGTCCTCCAACATAGGAAAACATCTTGAAATGTTTTCACAGGAAAACACAAATCTTAAATTTGCGTCTTTAATCCATTTTGAGTTTATTTTTCTATATGGTGTTAGAGAATATTCTAGTTTCATTTTGTTTGCATGTAGCTGTCCAGTTTTTCCTGGCACCATTTATTGAAGAGACTGTCTTTTCTCCACTGTATATTCTTGCCTCTTTTGTAATAGATTAATTGACCATAGGGATTCCGTGGTAGCTCAGCTGGTAAAGAATTGACCATAGGTGTGTGGATTTATTTTGGGGCTTTTTTTTTCGTGTTCCATTGATCTATATTTCTGTTTTTGTGCTAGTACCATGCTGTTTTGATTACTGTAGCTTTGTATTGTAGTCTGAAGTGAGGGAGCCTGATTCCTCCAGCTGTTTTTCTTTCTCAGAATTGCTTTGGCTATTTGGAGTCTTTTGTATTTCCATACAAATGTTAAAATGTTTTTTTCTAGTTCAAACATCAGGAGTTTTTAAAGCTCTCCAGGTTACTGTAGTGGACATGCAGGGTTGATGTGATGAGGCAAAAGGATGTCAGTATGGTCTGTAGCAAGCATACCGCTAGGAAAATGACAAAGGGTTGCCTTGAGGGGCTATGAGATTACTTAGCCTGCCCTTCACTACTTGTGCACATTTTTGCCCAATCCTGTGACACCAGAGCCCCTCTCTGCAGGCCCCACCACCTCCTCACCCTCCAGTGGTGGTTTTAGAGACCCCATTCCATCTGGCTCTCCACCTTCCCCCAGGTCCCAGCAGGGCAGCCTTGCACCCTGCCCACCCCTGCTTCTCTCCCTCCTCCTGCAGGTCCCGCCCTGTGGTTCAGATCAATGCCAGCCTCCACTTTGAGCCATCCAAGATCAACATCTTTCACAGGGACTGCAAACGCAGCGGCAGAGATGCCACCTGCCTGGCTGCCTTCCTCTGCTTCACGCCCGTCTTCCTGGCACCCCATTACCAAACTGCAACAGTCGGTAAATCCGGCCCCTCCCCACTCCCCCAGCTCCAGTCTCTCCCCGGAGGACTTTGTGTTTCCTCTGTTTCTAAATCTGGGCTTTTGCTGAAATGGGTTTTGAGTGCCAGGGTCACACCTAGAGCCACGTTTGATGACTTCTAGATGTCCATTCAGTGCTCTCATTCCAAAGGGCAGAGAGGGGGTCTCATGCCAGGGAGACGATGGCAGTGAGCAGCAGTGACCAATGTGGGAGAGGCTGGGGAAGGTGGAAACAGTCAGAGATAGGGTTTGAATCAGAACAGGGGACGAGAAGCAGTCTAATAGCTTAGGGTGTAGAAGCTGTGAAGTCAGATTCCGAGAGTCAGACCCATGAGGGATCTGAAACAGGGTATCAGGTGGATAAAGACCCAAGTAGCAGTGGTTTCTGCTCAAAGTGAGCTTGAGTCCACAGCAGGACAGTTTCCTTCTGAGGGTCCTTCACTCTCTTCCAAGGCTGGGATCAGACACTGGCTTGTGACAGCCCTGGGCCCAGTCATCCCCAGAAAGTGGCAGCTGCAGGTTCCAGGACCAGACTAGGCCAGTGCAAGAAACTGGGACCACAGAGAGCTGCTCAGCCAAGGAGCAGGACCAATCAGATGACTTAAAAAGGGGTGTTCCAGAAGGAAGATGAGAACAAAGGCAAGCCTGGGTGGTGGTGTCCTTCTTTCAGCTTCTATGAAAGGAGAATAATACCAAGGACCTGGCACACCCAGAGTGCTGCTGTGGTACCAGAGAAGGGGCTGGGCTTTTCTTACATTTAGCAAAAGATCAACCCAGTTGAAAGGGAGGGGAATGCAGTCTTTAACCTCAGAACAGTCTTAGGTTTGAGAAGCTGGTGGGCAGGGCCTGGCCAGTCCTCCCTAGTGTGATGGGAACTGCCACCTGCAGACACTCAGATCCAGGCCCAACAGGATCCCAGAGCAGAGGGTGAGACCTGGGAAGGTGACAGGAGAGGGCAGAGCTGTGTTGACTCCAGAAGGGGCTCAAGTGGGGGCATCACCATGACACCCATACTGTCTCCTCGCCTCTTCCACTGCGTTCACTCTCCCCTCCATCTCCTCCTCTTTCTTTATCCCTTCACTGCCAATTCCATCTCCCTTTCTCCTTCTTCTGCCTCCCTCTTCTTTTTAGTTCCTTCCTTTGGCTTTTCTCACTGTACTGCTTGCTCTCCATGTGGGAGTTTCCTGCCTACATTGAGCCTTATGAGGGGAGAGGAGTAGCTCTTCCTTGGCCAGCCTGGAGGGCTTCCTGGAGGAGGCTGACTTTCCGAAGGCTATTTGTAAAGGGAAGTAAACAGTCTTTGGTGGAGATGTGGCTCCACCTCCATGGTCTTCCCCTCTCCTTCCTCCAGGCATCAGGTATAATGCCACCATGGATGAGAGGCGGTACACACCGCGGGCCCACCTGGACGAGGGCGGCGACCGGTACACCAACAGGGCCGTCCTGCTCTCCTCCGGCCAGGAGCACTGTGAGCGGATCAGCTTCCACGTGCTGGTGAGCCGGATGCCCTGCAGCCCCAGAAGCAGAGCCCAGGCTCCTCCAGGAAGAGAACAGAGCTGGAGGAGGTGCTGCCATGGAGAGGCAGAGAGCTCAGCTGCTGCCAGGCTGGTGCTGAGCCCCCAGCAGACCTCAGGAGGCCAGCAGGGAGCAGTGTCCTGGACCTTGGGCACCCACACTCATACCCCAGAGCAGAGGCCGCTGGGTCACACTGCTTCTCCACCTCACTGGACCCTCCTCTGATATCCCCTTTGCCATCTCCCACATGCCCACCATTGCTTAAGCAGGGGGTGAAATCTAAGGAGGGAGGTGGGCTCAGTGATATCTTGCAGAGAGAATGGGGGTCAGGGGCCATGGCTCAGAAGGAAGGGATAAGCAAAGCATCAGCTAAAAAGGAAGACCAAGGAAGGTGGACCAGTGGCATGAAGAGGCTGGGGGGAGGAACAGAGGCCAGCCTGGCAGAGAGGGGAGCCAGTGGGGGCCAATTCCTCCACCCAGAAACTCCAGACACCCAGGCACAGCTCCAGCCTTGGAGACACAGACAGGAAACACTGAGAGCCCACCTGGCCTCAGTATCCAACGGGCAAAGATCAGAAAAATAAGGAGTCCTAGTGTATGTTAATGTGTCACCCCTATGACGTGTCTGTGTTCTCAAAGTGGGGGCCCCAAGACCAGCAGCATCGTCATCTGGGAACTTATTAGATATGCCTTAACACAAGGAAGCCACTCATGTCAAGATTTGCATTCCATGAGAGAGATTCAGGGATTCTTCATTCAGCTCTAAGCATCCCCTGAATGCCCCTATTCCTGTGTCTTCTTTCGTTGATTTGACACATTTATTAAGCCTTGTCACAGTGCTAGGACAGTGCTAAAAGGCTTCTGAGGGGCTAGGACTAACACAGAATCACATAGTTATGATGCAGTGCAAGAGTGTCAGTAACAGTCTGAACAGAGTGTGGGCACGTGTTGCTGGCTGGCTTCCTAGAGGCTGGGGGTTGAAAATACAGGTTCCCAGGCTTGAAGGATGATCTGGAGTTGGTGGAACGTGCAGGAGGTGGGGCTGGCATACACGGACCCAAGGGCCCTTTCCAGGAGCACACACGCCAGCTGCAGACCCATCTGGGAACCTCTGTCCACCCACAGATGCTAAGGCTCCACGGACTCATGCTCAGAGCTGACAAGTTGCTGCCCTCCCAGCTTAGGGAGATGACAGTTCTCTCTCAGCGGCCCTGGCCCAGACATGAATGTTCCCTCTGCCTTCACCCCATCCTCATCTCCTCCCACACAGGACACCGCTGACTACGTGAAGCCAGTGACCTTCTCAATCGAGTATTCCCTGGAGGACCCCGACTACGGCCCCATGCTGGATGACGGCTGGCCCACGACCCTCAGGGTCTCGGTATGTCCTGGCACCCGGGGAAGCAGCTCTGGCACATACCCCACCCCAGCCCTCACCTCCTCCCAGAAGCCCAGGCTTTGTGAGGGCACAAATGAGTTCTTCCCCTACTGCACCTTCCCATCTCCTGCCCCACAGACCCCCAGCATGTCCTTCCCTCCTTCCTCGTGACCTGTGCTGAGCGGTTTCTTAAGGGTAAGGACCAGCCTTCAAGGTTTCCTGTGTCCCCAGCTGAGAGTGAGCCTGGCATGGATCCTGAGAGTCACAGGATCAGAGGGACTTTAGTTCTTAATCACCACCTCCCTCATTTACAGATAAGGACACTGGAGGCCAGACAGAGTGATTCAACCACAGAGCCTGGTCTGCACTGGTTGAATGATCGACTTATTGACAGTCCTCCCAGCTCCAAGTATTCCAAAAATAAGTTGTTTTAGCCTCATCAATGGCTCTGCACACCCCTCAATCCACACTTCTCAATCCCTGGCTCTAGGAGTATTGGAATTGTCTGGTACCTAATATTCAGATGCTCCCTATGTCTGCAACTCCATATAAATCCCACACAAAGAAAACGTCAGACAGTTATCAGTTCTATCTAATCTGTTCTAGGAGAGCAGGCAAAATAAACCCTGAGGATCTAGGAAACAACTGTCAAATATTCCACAGTGGTCTAAGACCATGACCCGTGAGTTCCAGCCTCTACACTGTCTCTGAGAATTATATAGAACCCAGCCAGCAAACAACAGTCTCAGAATTACTCACATGCTTGCTTGTGTTTCTCTGACGTAAAAGCACTGTGTAGTCAACAGCAAGGTTTCTGAAGATCTCTGTTCTCATTCTCCCCCATCAGCCTCCCCCAGCTCCCTCCTCTTCCCAGAGCTGCCACATCTCACCACCTACCACCCACCTCACACCTTCCCTCTTCTCCTGATTCTGAGTCACAAATGTGTAAGTGAGAGTGTCTGAAAATGCAGTTCAGGAGAGGGGGGTGATACTGGCCTGGTAAGGCTGGAATCCTCCTTAGTGAGCAGGGGAAAGCTGGATACACTGAATCTTAGTATTTTCCCCATCACAGTCATTACAAAGCCACTACAGCTCATGAGTGGATACGAGTCACTCATTCTATAAGCTTGCTGAAGCCCGTGGCAGATGAATGGGAAAGGTATTCTCTGATGATGATACGGATGCAAGGTGGTGATCAAAGTCATAGGCCAAGTCAGAATAGGAATCAGCTCATAGGTAGTGTCATCATGCAATGAGATGATGGGGGGAGGGATTCCTGGAGGAGGTGGCCTTCCCATGGTCCTTTAATAGACATGAGATGGGGACAACAGGCTTTTATTCCAGGAAAGCTGACAGCATAGCCAAGGTGTGGATGTGGAAACAAGCAGGATGAAGGGATGTGTAAAGAAAAGATGAGAAATAGAGCTGAAACCGTCAGTCTGGGCATATTACCAAGGGCTTTGGATAGCAGCTAGATGTTTCAAAATCTTGTCAATATAGATTTCTAGCCTCCAGCAAATTAGAAGCGTTCTTCCCATCTCTCTGCTATAAGTTCTTATTTAGTTTCTCCTCAACGCCCAGCACTGTTCTAGTACCATAAAATCTTGCCTCTGGGGAGAATGAGCCATTCCATACAATTGAGTATAACAGATGCTTATCGTGTTAAATTATCCCTTTTAATCAAGTGGATAGAAATTTTTCTGAGGGTTATTCTATAGTTTTCACACTTAAACAGTATGCTGGGCAGGGGTGGGGCGTATTTCATTGGAGACTTGAAATCACCAAGGTGAACTCGGAAGCTAGAATACAGTGAAGCTCCCAAGGGCTTCCAAAGTGTCTGGAGTTATGTCCTGTCATTTAAAGCCTTGCTTTGCCCTCCTTTGTATAGCTCTGCTTTGTATTCCTTGCTAGCTGCTTCAAGCTACAAATCCACCATGGATGGGGAAGCTAAGGAGCAGACTTAATAGAAACGTGTCTAAAGCAAGAACACTTGGATCTGAGAAAGGGCTTCCCTGGTGGCTCAGACAGTAAAGAGTCTCCCTGCAATGCAGGAGACCTGGGTTCGATCCTGGATGGGGAAGATCCCCTGGAGAAGGGAATGGCAACTCACTCCGTTATTCTTGCCTTGAGAATCCCATGGACAGAGGAGCCTGGTGGGCTACAGTCCATGGGATCACAAACAGTCAGACATGACTGAGCGATTAACACTTTCAGGGAGCTCCCCTCTTCTCACTTCCAGAGAAGTCAGTGACCGTAAGATACACCTGGCCTCTGATACCAGCTTCCCCTCCCTTGATCTAGGCTGTGCTCCTGTTTCACCACTCAGCTCCAGACTTGAACACCCACCCACCCACTGAGCACTTCTACCCGGATGGGTCACAGGCACTTCAAACTCAGTGTGCCCCAAACTGATCCCCTGCATATAACCCCTCCATTTATAAATAAATGGTGTAGCCATCCTTTCAGACACTTGAAACTTGGCCAACATCCGGGACCCTTTTCTCCCTTAGTCCTGATGAACTCCAGGTCCTGCTGCTCTGCCTCTGAGGTCCCTAACCTGTTTCCCACTCTGCACACCCACAACCACACCAACACCATCGTCATCTCTTATGTGAACATTGCAGCAGCCTCCTCAGTAGGGTCTTCAACATGCATGTCTAGGAGGACAATCCCAGCCTAAAGCGGTCAGTGACTCCTATCAGTTGCAAGATACCACCGCCATGACGCTGTAGAACATGACTCCAGCCATCTCTCCATCTCCTGCACCCCTTACTACAGCAACACGAAATAACCATTATTCCCCAAACTTACCATGCTGCCTCATGCCTCAGGCCCTTTGCACAGACTCGTCCTTCTTCCCAGACTACCCTCTCCCTGATCCACCCAGTTAACTCAGTCCTCCTTTGGAACTCTGACCAACTGTCACTTCTGTGAAATCATCTCAACCATCATGGGCCAAGATTACCTTCTCCTCCCTCTGCCTCTTCTATTTCTCATACAAATTTTGCGTATTTCACACTGTAATTATTTGTTCACACACCCATCTTCCCCATGAGTTGAGAGCAGAGGCTGTATATTCCTCATCCTTTACCCCCAGTACCAGAGAGCTTCCTCCCCACAGTAAACACTCAATCAGTGTTGACTGGTGCCAGGTAAGTGGGTGTTCTGTGCTGGTACCTTGCTTAGAGGATTGAAAGGGACCCAGGATGAGTTGAGTTTTGAGCCATGTTCTAAAGAAAGGACTATCTATGCAAAGCCATGATCAAAAGCAGCATGGTATCTGTAAAAAGGGCAGAAAAAAACAAAGCCCATGTCTAGTGCCACAGAGAGAGGAGCTGGTGTGCTGTGAGGGTAAGGGATGAGCCACAGGGAAGACCGGGACTGGAGGCTGTGGGTGCCCTTTCCAGCCGCCATACCTGCCTCTCCCTGGCCCAGGTGCCCTTCTGGAACGGCTGCAATGAGGATGAGCACTGCGTCCCTGACCTCCTGCTAGATGCCCGCAGTGACCTGCCCACAGCCATGTGAGTTGGTTTCTCCCCTCTCCACCCTGACTCCTTTCGCTCCCCTGCCAGTGGATCTGGGCTTCCAAGGCTCTGGATGACAATCTTGCATGCCCTTCTCCTAGGCAGCAAGGACCAAACACCGAACTTGGAGCATGGGCCTAGCTTAGGCTCTGCCTCTAACTCCTGTGTGACCTCAGGGAAATGCCTAGCCCTCTCTGGGCCTAAGTGACTGCCTCTCTAAAATGGATAGTTAGTCTAATCCAACCTTCTCAAGCTTTGTTTAGAAAAAGAATCCTTTCTATACTATAAAGCTGAGAAAAGGTGGAGACTGAGGACCTAGCGTTCTCAGTACTCATTGTGCAACTCCCAGACTAGATGACTTGTGAGGTCCTTGGACTGACCACTTGGGCTCAATGCTAAGGAGTTAGCGGGAGATGAGCAGGGTGATCACGATCCCCTGGAAGAAATAAACTAGCAGACAAGGAAAAATAATGATCCTATTTTAAATTTATGTAATGTGTTTTCAAAAAATTTATGCTTAACTTTTATTCAACTAGAGATGATTAGATAATAAACATATACCGTAAATGGAAATAGTATAACGTGATTGCTGCTGCTGCTAAGTCGCTTCAGTCGTGTCCAACTCTGTGCAGCCTCATAGACAGCAGCGCAACAGGCTGCCCCGTCCCTGGGATTCTCCAGGCAAGAACACTGGAGTGGGTTGCCATTTCCTTCTCCAATGCGTGAAAGTGAAAAGTGAAAGTGAAGTTGCTCAGTCCTGTCCGACTCTTAGCGACCCCATGGACTGCAGCCTACCAGGCTCCTCCGTCCATGGGATTTTCCAGGCAAGAGTACTAAAGTGGGCTACCATTGCCTTCTCTGATAACATGATTTTATATGTATATATATATAAATAAATAAACAATAAGTATCTACTGTATACCACAGGAAACTGTATTCAGTATCTTGTAATAAGGACTTGCCTGGCAGTCCAGTGGTTAAGACTCTGAGCTCCCAATGCAGAGGGTACCGGTATGATCCCTGGTCAGGGAACTAACATCCCACATGCTGCTTGGCACAGCCAAAAAAAAAGTGTGTGTGTGTGTGTGTGTATAAAACTTATAAAGGAAAAGAATCTGAAAGAGAATAAATATATATAGATATATTAATATATATAACTGAATCATTTGACCATACACCTAAAACTAATACAACATTGTACATCAGCCATACTTCAGTTAAAAATACAAATAATAAACAAATAAATAATAGAAAAAGTACAACCAAACCTTGTGAAAAGGAGTAGAAGCAAAGATTCTAACCAGCTGGGCTAATAATCAGGATTGTCTCTGAATTGAGCTCTGAGCTGCCTGGCAGCCAAAGCCAAAAGGAAGCGTGCTGACAGCGGGTTGATGCACGCACAGTGAGGCCTACCCGTGCCTTCCCCATCCCATGTGCCTGATCCCTGCCCGTCCCTTTGCCTCAGGGAGTACTGCCAGCGGGTGCTGAGGAAGCCTGTGCAGGACTGCTCTGCCTACACGCTGTCCTTTGACGCAGCGGTCTTCGTCATAGAGAGCATGCGGCGGCGGGTGGCAGTGGAGGCCCTGCTGGAGAACAAGGGTGAGAACGCCTACAGCACCGTCCTAAACATCTCCCAGTCCGCAAACCTGCAGTTTGCCAGCTTGATCCAGAAGGTAAGATCTTGGTGGCCTGCCTGAGGGGAAGCGCACAGGCAGGAGAGGAGGGCTCCAAGTAGGGGCCTACCTGCCCTTCAGAATCACCTGGCAGCTTAGAGATCCCTGTGTCCGGACTTGTGCCCGACGTTCTCACTGATGTGGTCTGGGTGGGGCCTGGGTCAGCCTGCTATTAAAGCTTCCGGGTGATGTCAGCGTGTAGCCAGGGCTGAGACCCACGGGGAAGGGCAGTCTGAGCCTTTCAGAACCAAGGAGAGGAATCTCCTTCAGCCTGCACCCTTGGCCCTTGTTAGGGACACACACACATTCACACACATATGTGTGCACAACAGCACGCACACACCCTCTGCCTACAGTTCCCCCTCCAGACTTTCTCAGAAAAGTCCTTCTAACAAGAATCAGAACTGACTTCTCCCCCACTTTAAAGCTTCCCATGGTTCCCAGCTGCTTTCACAACAAATCCCAAACTCCTGTTCCGGCATTCAAGCCCCTTCCTCCTTCCCCATCCACCCCTGCCACTTCCGCCCTCGCTTATGGCCCCACTGGCCCCCACTGTTGCCCAGTACACCTGCCCTTTCACACCAAGGCCCCCTCCCTCCTTTCCCAACAAGCTCCTGCTCCCTCTTGGTAACCCCTTACAAGTCCTGCTTACATTTCACCCTCTCAACAACCCCAGGAGGTGATGGTGGTGGTCGTGTCCCCCTGTACACAGGAGGAGATGGAGGCTCAGAGAGGGTTTAAGTGGACTGAACAGGGTTGGGCAGCCAGCAAGTGGAGGAGCAGGATTCCCACCCAGCAGCTGGCCCCTGCCCGCAATTCACGAGAGAGCATGGTCCCTGTGCCACACTCCCTGGGGTGGCTTCGTGAAGCCCCAGAAGGTCACACAGGGCCCCCCAGCCTGCACAGCTCCCTGGCACAGCTTTGTGCATACTCCATGGGCATCATCAGTGTCTGAGCGCTGCCCTGCTATAACCCTGAACTCCCAGAGGGCAAGTGCCCTTTCTCAGTCACATCTGTCCCCAGGGCTGGGCATGCAGAAGGCCCTCAAGACAAGTCTGTTGAACAAGCCTAGGAGATTATTGTCACGTGTGGGTGCTCGGGGGTCCCAGGCTCCATCAGACACAGTCTCTGTCCTCACAGATCTCACAGTGTCCACATGGGGCCTGGGGGTTGCAGAATAGAACAGCCAGCCCTGTGTTCTCACCTCGACCACCCCTTCCATTGGCCTGAAGAGAGACAGGACGACCCCTCCCCAGCCACACACACACACACACACACACACACACACACGAGCA
>NW_011494606.1:3827508-3829281 GCF_000754665.1 Bison bison bison
TCCGCCCCCGCCCGGCCCCCTGCCATGCTCTCTGCACCCAGAACCATGCCACGCCCGCGCCTCCAGGGGCTCTGTGCCTGCAGCCTCTGCTGCCTGTGCTGCAGCCTCAGCCTGGGCAGGTGGGGGCTGGGGGCAGGGGTGGCCCCCAGACCTGGGTCTGAGACCCCACCTAACTACTGCCCATGACGCCCCCACCTTCCCCCAGGATGACTCAGATGGCAGCATCGAGTGTGTGAACGAGGAGAGGAGGCTCCACAAGAAAGTCTGCAACGTCAGCTATCCTTTCTTCCGGGCCAAGGCCAAGGTGGCGGCTGGAGCGTGGTGTGCGGGGGGCCTGGGGCGGGTCAGGCTGGGGCGGTGTGCCCAGGACCGATCAGGGAGGCACGGGGGGGAGCAAGAGAAGTAAAAGCGAACAGAGGGGCAGACTGGGGAGGGACGGAGAGGCCTGGGGGTGGCTTTTAAATTAAGGTTGTTTTATTCTCCCAAGAACCAACATTTGAATGACCTAATCAGCCAGCTACCCCCAGGGCTGACAGCACACCCCCTGAGAGCATGGACCCTCACCTCAGGGAATCCTGCCACTTCCGCCCCCCACTCCCCCACCTCCTCTTGGCCAGTTAGCCCTCTGTACTGTACCCTAGCATGTTTTTACTTTTTAAAAAAAATTTTTGGCCTCACCATGAGGCATGTGGGATCTTAGTTCCCTGACCGGGGATTGAACCCATGGCCCCTGCATTGGAAGCATGGAGCCTCAACTGCTGAACCACCAGAGACATCCCCCTAACATGTTTTTAAAATGTCCAGCCTCTGTCTCCCCAGCTCTGCCTGGGGAGAGATGGGGAGGAAAATGAATGTTTTTTGAGCAGGTACCATGTGCTTAAAAGTACATGTGAAAAGAGTGTAGAGTTGGGAGAAGCAACTTCCTGGGAAAGGGAGGTAGACTTCAGACTGTGGGAGCATTTTCCCATCCCCTGGGCAGCAGGCAGCCACTGAGGGTTCCAGAGTAAGGGAACAGCTAACTGAGGCCAAGCTGCTTGTAAAGTGAGAATCAGACAGAGGGGAGCCTGAGGCAAGGCTAGCTGGAGAGCCGAGTGTGTTCCCAGCAGCAGAGTCTGCAAAGCTGGGGGATGGGGTGGGGGATTAGGGCTCCTTATAAAAGAACTTGTCAAGATTGCAGTGTTTGAGGTGAGACACTGACACATTCAGGAGCTCTTGGGTGAAGACCCAGGAGGGGCAGCACCCAGCCCAAGCTTCCCCACCCCACCCGTGGCCACTTGGAGAGAAAGATCCCCGCCACCAAGGTCTCCTTGAGAAAACCAATGAGGGTCAGACCTAGGAAGAGCACCAGCGTTCTGTGCAAAGCCCCAGTATAACCACCAGGCAGGACAGAAGGTAACGAGAGGGTCACAGGGCACCATCAGGGGCCCCAGGCCCTACTCCTGGGGGAAGGCTGAAGGCAGCACGGGGACCAGGGCCATCGGAGCGGCGGGAGGGCCTCTGAACAAGGAGACAGATGTGTGACTAGCCTGCTGAGTAGCCTGGGACAGCCTCCACGCTTCCCCACCTGTTCACACGCAAGAACAGGGAGTGCACGTGGGCAGTCTCACCACTCCCTTCTGGCCGCACCTCCCATGGTGCATGGTGAAGGCCGGCTCCCCTTCCTGCCATCAACTCACCCCCCCAGAAATTCCTGCAGGAAGAGTCTGAAGTTGGATTCGCGGCCAATGGCACCCCACTCCAGTACTTTTGCCTAGAGAATCCCATGGATGGAGG
>NW_011494606.1:3829381-3830226 GCF_000754665.1 Bison bison bison
ACGCACTCTTCCTATAGAGCAGGAAGAGAAGCCCAGTGGAGTGAGGCCCACTAGAAAAGCGGGGGGCTTCCTGCCCTTGATGGGTCCCCAGTGTCCTCAAATAGACCCCAGGTCAGTGCATAGAATGCAAGGAGAAGTTGTTAGTGCAAAATCACTTCCTCTGCCAGGCCCAGGTCCTGCCCCGAAGCCCAGAGTAAAAGCACTCGGCTCACCTGATAGTCTTTAGGCCTGTTCTTCCAGAGATTGTTTATCTCTATCTGGACTTAGGTTATTTAGGGGAAATAGAGCCCCAAACCTGCATCCATCTTTTCCTGCTGCCATAGCCCAGACTGTCCAAGACCAATCCCATGCCTGTTCATAACCCTCATGGGAAGGAATCATGGTGCTTTGTTTCTTCGACACAAAGGGACTTTGGAAATGTGTCCTGTCAAGGGCCATGTCCACAGGCACACATACACGCATACACACGTGTACACATACACATGGCATATAGTATGTGAGTAGGGCTGGCCTGTAGTCTCGCTCCTTCACCAGCATCACCATCCATCCCCAGCCCAGGAGGTGCTCACAGCAGAAACACCCCCTCCTTCCTCTCCCCAACCCCTACCACCCAACAAGGAGACCTCAAGTGGAAGAAGCCACTTTCTGGTGGACTGAGCTGGTTACCTCCCATCTCTGGGCCTCACGGACCCCACCTGTAAGCTGGATGATAAGTCCTGCCTCCAGGCTTGATCCAAAGGGCGTGACACAGCACGTCCATGAGTCCTGCCCATTTTCTTCACAACCGGGCACTGCTGGAGCCAGGCCTACTGCCCTGCACCGGCTCCTGCCATGCTCTCTGCACC
>NW_011494606.1:3830481-3841475 GCF_000754665.1 Bison bison bison
AGTGTTCTTGCCTGGAGAATCCCAGGGACGGGAAGCCTGGTGGGCTGCCGTTTATGGGGTCGCACAGAGCTTTTTCTGTGCTGCAGCAGCAGCAGTGGCCGGTAGTTAAAAACAAAAAGGGAGGTGGTGAAGGGCTGGCTCCACAGCCAAGAAGCCCCATCTCAGGAGCTGTTGACCTTGGCTGCGTCCCCTCCACAGCCCCCAAGCGCAGCTCACATTACTCCAGCACTTGGTCCTCCCTCCCCCAGTCCATTCCCTGCCAGCAGGGTCCACTGAGAGGGCAGGAGCTGGGAGGGGGGGCCAGGGCTGCTGCGGGCAAGCAGTTGCCAGCCATCCCAGCTCCAGCAACTCTTTCTTTGCAGGTGGCTTTCCGTCTGGATTTCGAGTTCAGCAAATCCATCTTCCTGCACCACCTGGAGATCCAGCTCACAGCGGGCAGGTCAGGGCTGGCCCACTCCTTTTCCCTCCCCACTTGCAACTCCCAGGCCCTCTTCTGCTACTAGGAACCGCCCTCCCTACATCCCTCACTGCCCCAGCCTGGGAGGGCCCCAGGTTAGTCCCCAGGTGCTGGCGAGCTGCACTGCCACTGTTCTTCAGCTTGGATAGAAATAATAATACCCTTACCTTTATATAGCAGTTACTTAAAAGCTTACAGTTGTGAAGCACTGGGCACATATTATCTCAGTCAGTCTTTACAGCAGCCTCTTAAGACAAGCAAAGCAGGACTTATTCCCATCCCACCTCCCAGGTAAGAAAAAGCTCAGAGAGGTTGAGTGAATTTCCCATCAACACACAGCATGTAAATAGCACAACTCGAAGCTAAACACTAGATTTCCTACTCCTCCCATCCAAGCACTAACCAGGCTCAACCCTGCTTAGCTTCTGGGAAGGGGCGAGATGGGATGCATGCAGGGTGGTATGGCCATAGACAGATTTCTTCCTCCCTATCCAGTGCTAGATGAGATGGGGTGCATGCAGGGTGGTGTGGTTACCCTGCACAGATTTCCTCCTCCTTATCCAGTGCTCTTTCTGCGCTGGCCCCTTCTCTCCCCTTGGAAAGTTCCAGTTTTTAAAGACCTTCTCTTAACTCTCTGTGGATCTGTCTGTCTGTCTCGCAGGTTTCCCTGAGGCAGTTCACTTTAGGTTGACACCATGAATCACCCATGTCAGTAATAAACACACAAAGGCAGGAAGGGATTCTAGCTTTATAAGGCTTTATAAACCCTCCTGAGAACTTCTCCACACTGGAAATAAATCTGGCAGCACCAACCTTTGAGCGCGCACACCAGTCAGCAGTCACGAAGTGCTGGTGATCCACACACCAGTGCAGTTAGCCAGTCTGTGCACTTGGGTGGAATGCTCACCTGCCATGAGGTGAAGATGTGTTGATATCTTGAGGCCTCCCTCTAAGAAAAGAGCCCCTTCTCACAGGTAATGAACACCCTTGCCTGCAGAGTTCTTGGCAGCGTGGCTGCTGGCGGGCGCTTGTGAGTTGGACGTGTGTGTGTGTCAGACTCCCTTTTCTAACTAAGCACCTCTCTGGGTTAAAGCTTCCAAAGGAAATCCAGCTTCATGCACCTAATGAGCAGAAATTGTATCTCTTTATGTCTAAAATGATCTGCCCTGGTGGTGTGGTTCGTGGTGCTCAGAAGTAAAGGGAAGCGTATTTGACAAAACTCTAATGCCTCCCTGGTATTTTAAAGGCAGCACACAGCCCCTCAGCCACCCCATGGGAGCTGCCCGACCTGTACCTCAGAAAGGTCAATTCAAGAGTCAGTAAACGCTCTCAGTTCAGTTCAGTTACTCTGTCGTGTCCAACTCTTTGCAACCCCATGAACCACAGCACACCAGGCCTCCCTGTCCATCACCAACTCCCAGAGTCCACCCAAACCCATGTCCATTGAGTCGGTGATGCCATCCAACCATCTCATCCTCTGTCGTCCCCTTCTCTTCCTGCCCTCAATATTTCCCAGCATCAGGGTCTTTTCCAATGAGTCAGCTCTTCGCATCAGGTGGCCAAAGGATTGGAGTTTCAGTTTCAGCATCAGTCCTTCCAATGAACACCCAGGACTGATCTCCTTTAGGATGGACTGGTTGGATCTCCTTGCAGTCCAAGGGACTCTCAAGAGTCTTGAATCAATTCCTCATGCACCTCTCCTCCCCTGGGCAGAGCCTTGCCCTACAAGCATAATCCCCACCCCCGGGGCCCCCAGCGCAGGACTTGCCTGGCTAACAGATGAGAGGGGGCACAGGCTGCTGTGAGCAAGCTGGCACGGTCCTCCCAGCCTCCAGCCCAGATGTGCTGTGCCCAGAGAGAGGGCAGGGAAAGCTGAGGTCCAGGTCCCCCACCTCCCCGGCCTTTCCCCTCCTGGGAGACACCTCCAATGGCTGCCAGGCACCGCACCCCCAGCTGGCCTCTCTGGAGCCACAGCCCTAGACTAGCCGGGAGGCTCCTTCTCAGCCCGGCTTGGATCCCTCCAGCCGCCCTGAGCCAGTCGGGGTGTGGGGCTGAGTGGAGGGAGGGCTGCCCCTTCGTGACCGCAGGCGCGGCCGGCTCTCCTTGCAGTGACAGCGATGAGGAGGAGAGCACCAAGGAAGACAACACGGCCCTTCTGCGCTTCCACCTCAAGTACGAGGCCGACGTCCTCTTCACCAGGTGGGCGGGGGCCCCGGGGCCCTGTGCTGAGGTACTCGGAGATGCAGCCAAGTGTATCCCTAAGAGTGCAGTGCCCCGTCCATGAAAGGGAGGCAGTGTCCACTAGAGGAGGAGGAGGCACAGACCTGGTCCCCAGGGAGCTCCCTGCAGGGGGCACCCCAAAGGCTGGGGGCACAGGCAGTATCCCCAGGAGAGGTTGCAAGTAGGGCCCTGCTCTGCAGAGAAGTCAAAACAGTATCAGAACTTGCTAAAAAGTCCATCTGCATTTCATTACCACCTCACACTGGCAATTCTAAACAGTATCAGTGAGAAAATGCTCCTGCCCCCAGGGCAGACTGCTCCCACCACCCCCCTCCCTCAGTCTGCTCCTGGCCCCCAGTCTGCCCCCTCTACCTCCCAGAGCTCCCAGGTAGGTGGAGAAGTCAGGAAGTAACAGCAAACAGAAAGCTCTGGCCCTCCTTCAGCCAACACTAGAGGTGCACAGTGGGCAAGTTGGTGATGGAAAGAGGCCATGCGCCTGGGCAGGAGGCAAGGACTGGGATGGCAGAGAACTGGCCTCTGATTCATGCCCATCCCACACCCCAGCAGACATTGCTAATTGATCTCAGTGCTTATTCCTGCTGGGAAGAAGCCTTCCCAACACAGCCCTCCCAATGGACACAAGAGGAAACCTGTTTGCTGTGATCCAGGGAGATGGGAACATGCCCACACCTTCTTTCGTTCGTTTATCCATCCAGCCAACGCCGACTGAGCTCACGGTGTCCCTGTCCTCTGTCCCTGTAGGAGCAGCAGCCTGAGCCACTACGAGGTCAAGTCCAACAGCTCCCTGGAGAGATACCATGGCATTGGGCCTCCCTTCCACTGCATTTTCAAGGTTAGGCTGGAGGGCAGCCAGGCAGACAGTGAAAGACAGGAGCTGAGAACCCCCATTTGGGAGGGAAGGAATCTGAAAGCGTTGCCAGTGCCCAGATTCCAGCCTCAACCCTGCCACCCCTTCACTGTGTGACTTTAGGCAAGTCCCTCCCCTCTCTGAGCCTTTCAGTCCTCATCTGGAAAAGTACGAGGCTGGACCAGGAGGGTGTGTCAGTGAAGAATAGGTGTATCTGCTTATGACTTTTTAAATGTGAAAAAACAGTGATATATATAATGCTCTGGGGTTTATTCTCTCCCATAAAAAAGAAGTCCAGAGTTGACAACTTTACAAAGTCCCCTGGGACTGGGTCTCCTTGTGTCCGCTCCACCATCCTCAACATGTGATTATCAACCTCTCAAGTTCACCTCATAGTCCAAGGTGGCTGCAACTCCAGTCATCACATCCTCATTCCAGGAAGAAGGAAAAGGAGAAGAGTGTGCAAGACACCTCCCTGAGTAACCTCTTTGGCACTGCCTCACACGTCCAATTACCTCTCATTGTCCAGAACAGTGTGATTCAGCTATACGGGAGGCTAGGAAATGTGCCTTTTTGCCTTGGTTTCTGTCACTAAGGAAGAAGGAAGAAGGAAAATTAGGAGGCATTTAAGAGTCTCTGCCCCATGATCTCCCCAGCCCTGAATTGTTGGGCAAGAGTCGGGAGCAGGCAGACAGCTAGAAACACACAGATGCCTCGATGGCTCATCCAAGAGAGGTTTAATAATCTGCCCAAGGCCACACAGCTCAACTGTGGCAGCAGCCATGGGTTATGTGTTCAGCCTTTCTGATTCCAAAACCCTGTTTGTAATCACTGCGGCTCTGACATTGAATAGATGATGAGATGGTTGGATGGCATCACCGACTCAATGGACATGCTGCTGCTGCTGCTTAAGTCGCTTCAGTCCTGTCCGACTCCGTGCAACCCCATAGATGGCAGCCCACCAGGTTCTGCCGTCCCTGGGATTCTCCAGACAAGAACACTGGAGTGGGGTGCCATTGCCTTCTCCGTCCATGGACATGAGTTTGAGTAAACTCCGGGAATTGGTGATGGACAGGGAGGACTGGCGTGCTACAGTCCATGGGGTAGCAAAAAGTCAGACACGACAAGTGACTGAACTGAACTGAACTGACGCTGAATGCATCGCAGCTAGAATGTGCACCAATGCACACTATTTACATCCTGCATCAGAATGTAATCATTACATTCGTTAATGATTCTCTCTCATAGTAAAGGAGTTGCTGTCACCATCTCCACCCAGACCTCTGTTCAGGGCGACACCCAAACGAGGGTGAAAAGGGGAAGTAACCCTTGCTCTCAGCCTCATGGCCCCCAGTGGCGGTCCTCAGCCTCCAGGAGCCCATCCCTTTCAGCTTCCATGCGGTTTCCTTCCTGCAGCCCCCAGCCAAGGTCTGGAAGAGCTTTAGAGCATCCACAGTGAAAGGGCCAGGGAGCTTGAAGGAACTTGTTTCTCAGGCCTGGCTGGGGTTGGGGGGCTCACCCCCGTGGATCTTGTCCCCCACCACCCAACCACTGCTGGATGTACTGACACCTCCCCTTCTCGGGCCACAGATCCAAAACTTAGGCTTGTTTCCCATCCATGGGGTGACGATGAAGATCACCATTCCCATCGCCACCAGGGGCGGCAACCGGCTACTGCTGCTGAGGGACTTCCTCACTGACCAGGTACCCACACCCCGGGGGGCCGGTGTGGGTAGGGGACAAGCAGACCACTAGGTGTGCTCCTTCCCCGGGCCCAGGGCCGGCTGGGCCTTCCCTGGGCAGAAGGGAGAGAGGACTGTTCAGGCTGCCGAGTCTGCCAGGGCTGGTGTGAGGCTGGCTGCCTGTTTCCTCGTGCAGGTGAACACGTCCTGTAACATCTGGGGGAACAGCACCGAGTACCGGCGTGCCCCGACGGAGGAGGACTTGAGTCGCACCCCACAGCTGGTGAGCGTCCCCATGCCAGGAGCCCCGGACGAGGAGAGGGGCTGCCTGAGCTCCTCGACCAGTAGTTTGTCCACAGGAGCTTATCGAAGCCTCTCTATGTCCCAGCCTCAAACCAAGAGGAAACAGAAAAGATACTTCGTATCCTTAGTGGGCTCACATCTCAGGGGAGACACCAGGTTGAGTGTAAAGAAGCCAGGGGTGGAGGCTGGGAGACCTGTTGAGTGAGGGGCAGAGAAGCAGACAACCTTGAATAAGAGGAGCAGGGGGCCTTCCCTGGTGGTGCAGTGGCTAAGACTCTGCATTCCGAATACAGGGGGCCCAGATTCGACCCCTGGTCAGGGAACTAGTTCGCACATGCCACAGCTGAAAAGCTCCTCCATGCTGCAACATTCTGTGTGCCGTAACTAAGGCTCAGTGCAACCAAATTAAAAAAAAAAGTGAACAGAGATCATGGACTTGCCCTGTGCCTAAAAGGGTTAGTAGGATACGGACAAACAGAGGAAGGAGGAAGGAGCCGAGACGGAACAGCGTAACAGAGGCCAGACCCCATGGGGCTTGTACTGGAAGCACTGATCGTATCAGCCGGGGCCTCCCTGTCCCCAGAGATAGAAGGCTGTGCTTAGTAGCTCAGTCGTGTCCGACTTTGTGACCTCATGAACTGTAGCCTGCCAGGCTCCTCTGTCCACAGAATTTTCCTGACAAGGATACTAGAGGGGGTTGTCATTTCCTCCTGCAAGGGATCTTCCTGACCCAGGGATCAAACACTCGAGTCTTGACCCTTGTGCGTTGGCAGGCAGGTTCTTTACCTTTAGTGCCATCTGGGAAGCCTGAAACGGAAGCCAATGTCAACGCCCAGGGTCCTCCCAGGACACCTGCTAGGGTCCAGGTTTCTGTTCCCGGGGCTACCTCTGCCCCACGCACCAATTTCTGAGCATGCTTTCATGACTCCTTACCCAAATAAAAATCTTCTCTGTTTTCATTTGATTTCCCCAAACAAAGCGTCTTTGGAGTGTAGTGCACGGTACTGAAGACAGACGTGGGTGGGGTGAGGTGGCTGCAAGAGAGCCACACAAATGAGTTTAACCTAATAAATCCTAATTATTTGATGATTTGTTTGGGTTTTCTATTAGGATAGTGTCATCTGCAAGTAATAATAGTTTTAGTTTTACCATTCAATCCTTTTAAATTGTTTTTCTTATTCCTCTGTCTAGGAGCTCCAGGGCAATGCTAAACAGAAATGATGACCATCTTGTCTTAATTCTGCATTTAAAGGAATTATTTTTAGTTTTTCATTGTGAAATGTAATACTTGATGTAGTTTTTTTTTTTTTTTAAATAAGCACCCTTATTCAGATTCAGGAAGTTCCCTGGTAGTTTTTTTTTTTTTTTTTATCACAAACAGAAGTTGGATTTCATAAAATGCTTAAAGTTAAAGCGTAAGTGCTTAAAGTTACTGCATCTGTTAAAGTAATGTATCACTTTCCCTTTAATGTGTTTGTAGGGGGATGACATTTATAGGCTCTCTAATGCTGACCTAAAGTTCTGTTCCTGGAATACATCCAATTATGCACAACTTCAAATGGAGCATCCGATATATTAATACTGTCCTTACCTTGTCCTCCAGCCAGCCTCGGCAGCCCCAGCCCCTGTGGCCTCCACCCCTCACCTCCTTCCTTGTCCCCTGTCCTCTGTCACCCTTCCCCAGGAGCAAAACCCCACTTGGTCAAGCTGAGCAGCTGAGCCATCTCTCTGGTGGCCAAGCCCCTGCTCACCCAGAGACCCTCCTCTTTCAGAATCACAGCAACTCTGATGTAGTCTCCATCAACTGCAACGTGAGGCTGGCCCCCAACCAGGAAATCAATTTCCATCTGCTGGGGAACCTGTGGTTGAGGTCCTTAAAAGCAGTAAGTAGAGCTCCAGGGCCAGGCTGGAGGAGACGGGTGCTAGGGAGTCTCTCCAAGGGAGGGGCCAGCTCCTGACAAGGCCTCTGATTACACAGCTCAAGTACAAGCTGATGAGAATCACGGTCCACGCCGCCTTGCAGAGGCAGTTCCACAGCCCATTCATCTTCCGCGAGGAGGATCCCAGCCGCCAGGTGAGCACTTGGAACCCTACAGACCTGGGCTCGTGCCAGGCCAGCTTGGGGAAGGGTCATCCCTTCGCTTAAAGTTTCCCTACTCCCCCTGCAGGAGAGAGACGGACAGGCCTGCCGCAGTTGGTGCAACATCAGAGGAGAGGGGAAATAGAGACAAACAGGCCATTGGGACAAAAGTAGGAAGAGGGGACCAGAAATAGGCATTCATCACCCTGTACCTGGGGGGTGGGGGGCACCAAGCTCTATACCTCCACAGCTCCCCGGAGGCAGAGGAAGGAGGGACACCTGCGTGTTTTACACTAGAGGAAGCACAAGCGCGGTCCAGGCTGCCTGCCTCCTGCCTCAGGGCGGCAAGGCTGGGTCTTGGCAAACTGGCAGCCTAGAATGGCCAGCGAGTCCTCCCCTCCTCATCCATCTTCAGCTCAGATCTAATTAATGAAGGCGGTTGCAAACCGAAATTGTGAAGACCAAGGGATGGGAAAAGTCTCTGTATTGGGACTCTTTTTTAATTGAGTAAAGCCAGATTGTTATAGATCAGACTGGCTTGAATCAGGGTCCAGGAAAGGAGCGAAGATCCAGGCGGTGCTCCTGGGAAAATGAGAAATTGGGTCTTGAAATGAAGGTGGGTGTGTTCTTGCCTGGAGAATCCCAGGGATGGGGGAGCCTGGTGGGCTGCCGTCTATGGGGTCACACAGAGTCGGACACAACTGAAGTGACTTAGCAGTAGCAGCAGCAGCTCTAGGAGCTGGGCATCTCAGGCATGGGACTCTGCTGCCCTCCACTGGCCACGTCCCTGAACTGTGGTCTGGGCTCTGGGTGAGCCTTCTATCCCAGGTGTCCAGTGAATCCCCAGTCCCATCCCAGGAGATGCTGGAGAGCAAAATATGCTGGGTCAGGAAGCCAGACCTTAACAAGTCACCAACGTCGATCCCAAACAGTGTAGAGGTGTGCCAGGCTGAGAGGGAGCCCAGGCAGAAGCCCAGGAGCAGCAGTCAGGCAAACACCCCGGGAGCAGTTTTACTTGTTCCTTCTGCAGCGTTTTGTCGGGTTTTCCTGCTGTTTCTCAGCCTCCACCACAGATAAATGAGGCCAACAAAGTGTGGGTGCAGTCTGAGGGTGAGCCCAGGTCAGAGCAGGGCATGTCCAGGGGGGCTTTCTGGAGATAGTCCACTTGATCTGAATCTCAGGAGACATGCGGGAATTTCCCAGGCAATCAAGTGAGAAGTGTGGTGCGGACACCACACACGTAACGACCTCACTCTCCACACGAGTTCATTTGTCATTTACTAGTTTATGACTTCTCCTTCCACTCCCACCCCTCACCCTACGAAACCCCTCTTATACTCTGGATGCCTCGCTTCTCTTAGAAACCCAGTCACCCCCCACTTAAGCCCCTGGTGACTTGGCTCTGAGCAAGGTGCCAGCCTTCAAGAGTGGAAAAAGCTAGATGGGACCTGCTGTGGGTGGAGCCCTGACCATATGCCATGTTCCCTGATCACCCCTCATGGCTCTGAGGGACGTCCTCATGGCCACTTTCCAGATATGGAAATGGAGGCTGTGTAAGGTAGGGCAGAAGGGGAGTCAGGGGCCAAGCCGGGCTCTGCTGCCATGCTGTCAAGGGGTGCATTCATTCAGGCTTTCAGCGAGGTAACTGAGCTCCTGCTCTGGGCAGGCCCTGTTCCACACACTGAGGATAGAGCAGCAAGCAAAACAGACAAGCCCCTGCTCTCCCTGGAGCTGACCCTCTGGACTGGGGTGGGGGAAGAGGCAGTGAACATAAGTTCGATGTCAGTGGTGATAAGCTCTGCCCAGAAAAACGCAGACGCGTAACGGTGGAGAGGAGGTGGTGCTGTTTTATACAGTAAGCCCGGGGGAGCCACTGCATAAAGGGACAGGGACCGGGAGCAGCACAGTGGTGTCTCGTGGCGGAGCCCTGCCAGCAGAAGGAATGGAGGTGAGAGTCCCAGCAGCAGGCGCAGTGCCTGGCGTGCTGGCGGCCAGGTGGCAGAGTCGAGAGCAAGGGACGGAGCAGGAGATGAGGCTGCAGAGATTCAAAGGGCCAGAGGGCGCAGGGCCTTGCAGGCCAGGACGAGGATTCTAATTTTCTCTCTGAGTGAGATGGGAAGCCTGGGGAACCCAGCAGAAAAGAGAATACACCCCCTGCCTCTGGCTTCCAGAAACAGGCTGAGGAATGAGATCAGGAGTTTGTGTGAGGACCACGTGGACCGACGGATATGAGTCAGGAGCACAGTGGAAGGTCTTCCCTGCTGGCCCAGTAGTTAAGAACCCAAGCTCCTAATGCAGGGGACCCAGGTTTGATCCCTGATCAGGGAACTAAGATCCCATAGGCTGTGTGGTGGTGGTGGTTTAGTCACTAAGTCATGTCCAACTCTTGCAATCCCTGGACTATAGCCTGTGTGGCATGGCCTAAAAACAAACACAAACAAAAATAGTTTAAAAAAAAAAGAGTGCAGTGGAGAGTGCAGGTAGAAGGTAGAAACATGAACGCATCAGCTGGCGTGAAGATGGTTACGGCCTTCCCCAGAACCGTGTTAGGGCTTTCATGGCCCTGGGCACTTTTGCTTTCAGGGCTTTTCTCCAAAAACAGGGGGAAAAAAATGATTATTTTATGACTCGGTCTGTATAAAGACAAATAAAATCCAGGCAAGATTATAATCATCTTTTGATTCTAACTTTAAAGGAAATTAGAACATTTTTGTGGGCCCCTAAAAGCACTGTGAGTTAGTCACTCAGTCGTGTCCAACTCTTTGTGACCCCATGGGCTGTAGCTCGCCAGGCTCCTCGGTCCATGGAATTCTCCAGGCAAGAATTCTGGAGTGGTTGCCATCCCCTTCTCCAGGGGATCTTCCTGACCCAGGGACTGAACTTTGGTCTCTTGCACCGCAGGCAGATTCTTTACTGTCTGAGGCTTCAGAAGCACTGTGGGCCCTCACCACTGTGCCCACTGCACCTACTTCATAAGGCAGCTCTGAGGGAGGGTCCCGGAGTGACTGGAGATAAAGAAGAGGTCCACGGAGAGGGAGATGGGATGAATCGGGAGATTGGAATTGACATATATATACGCTGATACTATGTATAAAATAGATAACTGACGAGAATCTGTGGTATAGCCCAAGAAGTTCTACTCAATGCTCTGTGCTGAAGGAAATCCAAAACAGAGGGGATATATGTACACATAGAGCTGACTCACTCTGCTGTAGATCCGAAACTAACACAAGACTGTAAAGCAACTACACTCCAATAAAAATTAATTTTAAAAAGATGTCCAAGGGCAGAGCCATGGGACACACCAGCATTTAGGAAGCAGCAGCAAACAAAGCAAGAAACAGTAGCCCATGTAGAAGGAGGAGGATCCAGGCAGAGAGAAGC
>NW_011494606.1:3841575-3843760 GCF_000754665.1 Bison bison bison
ATCCAGGCAGAGAGAAGCAAAAGCAGAATGTGTCTCGGAGAGAAGGTGGGATCGCCTGGTCACTTAAGTCAGGGGTCCACCGTGCTGGGGCGGGGGGCTCTGAGGCCGCTCAGCAGGCTGTGTGCCGCCCACCCCTGCAGTGTCTTCCTGGGGAAGGGGACGCAGCTCTCCCACCAGCTGCCAGCTGTCTCCTGCCCTCCTGCCCTGCCCCAGGCTGTCGCCCGCCTGGGGCCCCAGGACAGTAGTCTGTTGACACGGCCCCACCCCTCCCCTTGCAGATCACGTTTGAGATCTCCAAGCAAGAAGACTCGCAGGTCCCCATCTGGATCATCGTGGGCAGCACCCTGGGGGGCCTCCTGCTGCTGGCCCTGCTGGTCCTGGCGCTCTGGAAGGTGAGAGCCCTGCGGAAGGGTGGGGCAGCACCCTGGCTGTCCCGGCCTGGGGCCCCAGCCTCTGAGCTGTGTGGCCAGTGCCCACATGCTCCTCGACATGGGAGCTGGGGCCCTCCCAGCCTCCTCCCCAGAACTCTGCAGGCTCCTCACCACAGCAGGCAGATGGGCCACCAGAGGGCACTCAACCTGTGGCTCCAGCCCTTTTGTGGGTCCCCTTCTGGGTCCCTGATGAAAGCTAGCCTTCCTCTGATCAGAAAAAAAGCAAGCACACACAACCACAGAATTTCTCCAATTTAATGTCAGGCTGTTAAGAAATCCCTTAGAAGCCTTTCTTTGTCCCTGAGTCTCGAGTTAAGAAGCCCCGGTCTCAACCTCCTCCTATTTGAGATAAGGTGAGAGGGGGCCCAGAGAGCGGTAGTGACTCGGGCAGCGTCAAACAGCAATGCTTGCCTCTGGACATAGGCTCCATCCGCTTGGTTCCAGCCTCCGTGTCACCAATGAAGAGGCCCCTTGGCCAGCCTGGCAGTTGGTGGGGGGTACTCAGTGTGAGCAGCGGAGGCATTCAGGGAACGCTTCTGAGGAAAGCAGCCTCAGGAGGGTAAGTGGAGGGAGGGGAGACAGGCCTTGCCCACCTGCCCACCCCTGACATTTCTTCGTCTCCCCACAGCTCGGCTTCTTTAAAAGTGCCAAGCGCAGGAGGGAGCCTGGCCTGGACCCCACACCCAAAGTGCTGGAGTGAGGCTCCTGAGGAGGCTGTGAGTGGATGGGGGCCAGCATGCGGGCCCAGGCAGTGTGCAGGCCCGGAGCCCACCGAGCTGGGGTGGAGAGGACACCGGCTCACTTTGCACTTGACCTCATCTCCTGAAAGACTGAGTCTGCTCCCTCTGAAAGGAACTCGAGTCAGTTTTCAGAGGGACTGTCCTACTGGGAGCCGCAGCACCTCCAACACAGGTCCCTAGGGACTTAGAGGGACCCCCCCCCAGGTACACCCCAAAGTCACCCCCAGGCTGTGCAGAGGCATTGCCACCCCACCACTAAGGTGCTAGGAAGTCGTCATCACCCCATCCTCAGAAGAAACCCGGAGAGGAGACTACAAATGCCAACGCACTCTGCCTTCTCCAGACCTGTAGTTGCAGGGGATCCCAGTGGGACAGCGGATCTGCATCCTGCGCTGTCCCCCCATCCCTGCACTGCCCACAGCTCCCGAGTCACCTCACCCCTTCCTAGCCAGAGATAGGTCCCTGGAGTGCCCCCTGAGTGAGGGCCCCAGTGGTGACAGCTGCTGGCCAGGATGAAGACAGACTCTGGAGGCAGAGACTGTGATGGACAGGCAGCTGGGACCTAGGAGAACCGAGAGGAGGGTGCAGGTGGGCTCTTCCCCAGCCCCCACCTGCGTTCACCTGACTGACACCCACACCCCGCCCCCCACGGTGCTCGCAGCAGCCCCGGGCCTGCAACTGCCACCCCTCCCGCTGCTTTTGTTGTTCCTGGGTGCTTGGCGGAAGCCTGTGGATGATGCAGTCCCCAGGGCTCCACGTTCTCACTTCACCTTCCCCACAGCCTGTCCTGATGCAATGGCTGCAGGCTGGGGGCAGGGGTGGGGGGCCCTCCCTGCATCACCCCCTCCCTATACACACACACACACAGACACAGCCTCCCACCCTCCCTCTCTCTCACACACACACACTCTCTCTGCATCATGCCCTACCTACACACACACACACACACACACACACCCCCTCCCGGCATCACCCCCTTCCTCTACACACACACACACACACCCCCGGCACCAC
>NW_011494606.1:3843860-3863366 GCF_000754665.1 Bison bison bison
ACACACACACCCCGCCACCAACCCCACCTCCAATTCCTCCCTTCTGCTCACCCATCACCCATGCCCGGGAGAAGCGCTGGACCAGTGCTGAGGGGTTCTCCACGGAACGTACTGGATAAAGCCAGTGCGGGGACCTCCGGAGCCTGTGCAACCTTGGTGGCAAATATCTGATCGGCCAGCCCCTGGGACAAGTGGACCCACCAGTGATGGGGCCCCGAGGACAAGAGGCACGCCTGGTGCCCAGCCGAATAATTTATGCCTTGACCTGGTTTTGAGGTAGGAATGAAAGGGGATCCATCAAAGGCATCTGTCCCCTGACACACAGTACGACCTTTACTGTCGTAAATATTTTTAAGAAAATTTTAAAAATACAGTGTTTAAAAACAACCAAGAGGCTGCCATCCTTTTGTGGGCAGAACATGTCCTAGCGAGCTGCGCTCTGACAACGAGAGGCGGGTGAGGGGCTCCTGTCAGGAAGGGGCATGTCCACCCCTCGCTCCCTACAGCATCCCCTGCCAGGGCCACCTGTCTGGGGTGGGCAGCTCAGTGATGGGGTCCTCCCTCCCTCCCACGCCCACTGTTCCTTCTTTAGCCAGTGTAGATGGTTGAAAGCACATATCCCTATAGCTTCTACCCCTTCGTTCCCTCTCTTTTCTCCCAGATTTCTCTAGGCTGACATCTCAGGGCCGATTTTCAGACCCTGACTTCCAGTTTCCTCACCTTGCTATTCTCATGCCGCTGGAATCCCAAGAAACCAGGAGAACCTCAGAAATTATTTGGTCCCTTTCCCCCATAGAGGAGGACACTCAGAACCAGAGAAGTTAAGAGCGAGCCCCTGGTTCCACAGCAAATTCCAGACGAATTTCAGGACTGGTGTCCCTCAGGCCACGCTGTCACTCTCACCCAGCCGTAGATGGATTTGATCTGAAGAGGTAGAAGGAATTGATATGCAGTCACTTCTGATTTGTCATGGGAATATTTTTTCCTCAAATGGTGAAACCAAAATCAGAAGGTAGCATTTAAAAATCATACTTCATTTGAGTCATCACCCTCATAAGTGGAGTATGACCCCACACCCAAAATGCATTGTTTGGTAGCAAGTCTTCTGTAGAACACCATCGACTGAGAATGCTTTCATATGAAACCTTTTGGAAACTGGCATTCACATTTTAAAATCTGCCTTGTGCTGTCACACCACAGGCCACACAATCTATCAATAGATCAGATGCAGCCCAGAAGTCACTGAATTGCAACCTCTGGACTCAGAGGCCATGTTTATCTCTGGGATGTCACAGTCCCTCCATGCCCCCCGCTACCTGAGGCAAAGAACAGCTAAAGGGTCAAAAGGTAGAAAAAGTGGGAGGCTTGTCTGAATCTTCAGGGCCTTCAGCCCTCACACTGTGCTGCTCTCGTCTTCTCTATCTTAGCAGTTCTCTCTTTCTGAAATCATTTGCTGTGGGGTGTAAGTATCTTAAGGCACGACTGCCCTTAAGAGTGCTGGTGGGACAAGCAGGGAAGATATACTTAACAGGGACAAAGCCTCACGCTAGAGCAGTGCTTCTCAAGCCCCACTGCACAGTACAATCACCTGAGAGCTTTACATGCTGCCTGTGCAAAGGGCCCACCCATGGGGGTCAGATTTAGTCAGCTGGGAGAGGGGCCAGGGCATCGTTTGTGTCTGAGTTCCCCTAGCGACTCCAATGTGCCCATGAATATATAGGCTAGAAAACATGAAATAAGGGGTTAACGGGCACACGTGACCTTCCATGCTGCATACAGGGAACTGTGCCATCATGGTAATGCTGTTCAACTTTACTTGGCTCCAGCCTGCAGTTTGAAAGACTTTCTCATTCCAGCAAGTCTCCAGAGTGTAATTTCCTACAGGAGATCACCAGGGGTCCTCAGAGACCCAAAGGGCCTCTTAGAGGAGTTGGGGGCACATTTGCCAATGTCTGGGGGTGGGGAGATGAATAGCAGTCTCTGAAGCATTTTTGGCATGGTGGCAAGCAGTCCAAAATGCAACTGCAAATCAACATGAAAATTCATATTATGGTTCATTTGGGGAGTTATTAGCAATGCTCTATCTGGTAGTCGAGAGTAATTATTTATGGTGAAACTAAGGCTTGAACTCAAGAGTGTGAACATGATGCATAACCAGCTTTAAAAGGGTTCAGTCTTTTAAAAGCATTATTGGCCCATCTGGCCTTGTGGTACTAAAGCCATTCTATAGCACGCAAGTGCGCAGGCGGAAAACACGCCTGGGGCGAGGTCTGACTCTGCACACCCAATTACCAACTGCAGGTGGTTTTAGAATTCGCTCTTCACATTGTCAGGGCTTCTTCAATTCTAGACTCACCTCTAGTAGAAGGAAAGGACCTCCAACCAAGTTATGAACTTGAGATGTGCACGATGTCCTGGGGGGCCTCCCTGTTGGTTCTGACATGGTCAGACCCCATGCAGGAGGGCAAGAAAATCCAGGAGCTCAGGGGCAGCCCTTGGGTAGCTCTGAGAGCGGCCTCAGGCCCTCATGCCTTGACTGGTATTCTGTGGGGACGTGGACCTCAAGTATGCTGTCCCTCAGTTTTGGCCAGCCAAGAGAGGAGAAATCCAGGTAAGAATGTGGCTTCTTTCTGGCATCAGATGGTATGGGCATGCAAGCTCGGAGGGCAAGGTATGCCTCTTAAAGGTATCAATCCAGAGCTGAGCTTCTCCAAGTGGGGTCCCAGAGCCACCTACATCAGAACTACAGCCAACTACCCCAGATCTCAAGATCCAATTCTTGTAAGGTCATTTTGAGCACATTAAACTTATAGAACCATAAGATACTGGTCTTCTCCAGACTTTAATGTCAGTTTCTGGCATCAGGGCCTTTTTTACCTGCCCTTGAGCCTATCAAAGTGGTAGTAGTCATTGGTAAAAACCCTCAAGGAGCATCCTTCCAGTTAACCAGTGGAGTTTCTGGATTTTCCTTTTGTTAAGGAAGTTGGTATTTCTTAACAAGATGGGTATCAGGGTGAAGGGGGCAAGGTGCTAGCATAAACACGAAAGACAGGGAGGAGAATTAACTTTTCTGGGAAATATGGGGGCACTTCCAGGAGACCTAAGGTCTTCAGGTCTTCAAAACACCAGCTGCTCTCTCCACCAACATTCAAGAGCTCTTAGCATCCGTATTCTCCCAAAATAAGACATTAGACTTTTGGCTTTAAGCCCCAAGATGCCAGGCAGCCTGTAATTGACACAGCTGGCTTAATCATGCTTCTTTTCTGGCAGAATGACTCGCTGCAACCACGCCTCACCCCAAACATGAAGTGGCCGGTTTCTCCACCACACGCGCCTTGGGTGGTTGACTTAATGCAGCCATTAGCAGTGAGTGGCCCTGTCTTCACCACACTGGCCTTTGTTTCATCTTCAACTAGTGTCACATTGCCCTTTATTCTGCACTACTTCTTACCATTAAAAAAAAACAAACCCAAGTTATCCTTACATTACTATTATTGTCAACTAGATCCCTCTCAAAGGACAGTCAAGCTCAATTGACCACATTAAATCTGCAGAGTGCTTTTGTGTCACTGTCTCTTCCACTAGCTTTGACATCGCGCTAAAGTAGGGCAGCATGTTCCACACAGAAGCTGAAACCGGAACAGAGGAGCTTCGCCGGAGTAGGGAGGGTGAGAAGCCTGGCACTTGGCCTCTGAAACTGTTCAAGAAGATACAGGCTAAAATGTACCTAGCAAACACACGAGGCTCAAAGCAGGGTATGAGCAGAAAAATGTTTTTAAAGAAGCCGGGGGCACCATTGCTTAAGGACTCATCCTTTCTGTCAGCTGCGCATGTTCTTCGTCCCTATCTCCCCGGCACTATACTAAAAATGATGATGGTAAAGTTTTCTGAAACATTTTCAGAAGGTGGCCCAAGCCAGAGTTCCAAAGTAACATCGTAAACTTTTAAAATTAAAATTTGTTGCCAGATAAAAATAAATTAAAATTTGAGGAAAAATAGAAAATCGGATTCAAATAGGGGCATCTAGCTGGACAAAAAGATGATCATGGGCAGAGACCATAGTCCTTATTGTCCATAAGGTCCATATGGCCCATTTAAGGACCATAGTCCTTGTACGTGGTTTAGAACATCCCTATATGTCCTATGCCTATAACACCCCTAACACAGTGCTGACACACGGTAGATGCTGGGTAAGCCCCAATTCCTGAGTTTTTTCCGTTGGTTAGGGCCAGAGCAAACCCCAGTCCTGCTCTCCGGATGAACTGAGCACACCAGATTTACCAAGCACAGGCAAATTAGAACAAATAATTTTGTCTAAGCTTGCCAAAAAGCCAAGATTTTGTGAGCCACCTGAAGTTTTTATCTCATACTGAAGTTTTATAGATCAAGTACCTGACGAAATATATTCCTGCCAGCATTTTCTTTTATCTGGGCATCTGTTACTTTAATACAGCAGACATTACTTGAAACACAGAGGAAAAAAAAAAGAGAGATGCTTTAGAATTTGTCTGATTTCTGCAGTCCAGTCGATACTGCTGCCCAGCAAAGATCCGGCAGAAATTCTAAGGTGAGCTTCTCTGGCACTGGTGTGTCGGTCTTGCAGTGAAAGAGCACCGGTCAGTGGGTCAAGAAGCCCCAAGCCTGCCCCAGGCTCTGACACTTGGGCCTTGCGAGACCTCGGATGAACAACTCACTTCTTTGTGAGCCTGTCTTCAACTGTAAAGTGAGAGAGTTGCCCTAAATGATTTTTCAGACCGCTATAAAGGGACTCCCTAAATCAAAATGTGAAAGCAAACAGTTGCAGAAAATGTGCTCTCATGTCACCCTTTAATATTCTTCTGGTAATCCCAAAGACTGTATTAGGTAAAACAAATATGAGGTATGAATACTGGAAATGAGAAGGCAAAATTATCATTACTTGTAAATTATGATTAGTATACCCAGGACATCCAAATGAAGCAAAATCCATTAAAATGCCTATATCGAAACATTAACATTTGGAAGTATATAAATGGAAGAAAGGCTCCTATCTACATTATAAACAAAAAAACTAATAATAATATATTTTCAAGACCTTCTAAAAATAAACTTCTAAAAAAATTTCTGGCTTGGGGACTTCCCATCTTGCAATGCAAGGGACATGGGTTCAATCTCTGGTGGGTGATCTAGGATCCCATATGCCACAGAGCAACTAGACTGGTGTGTGAAAACTAGCATTTGAGTGCCCTGACTTCTGAAGCCCACACGCTCTGGAGCACACACACAACTAGAGAATCCTTGTGCCACAGTGAAAAATCCCGCATGCCACAACAAAGATCGCTCATGGTGCAACTGAGAGCTGACACAGCCAAATTAATTTAAACAATCTTTTCTGGTTAGAGAAAAAAAAAGACAAATGAAGAAACATTAGCCTCACGAAGATTAGTCCTTAACATTGACCAGGCACCTTGGTTTTAGGCACTACGTTAAGAATATTAATTCTCCCATTTGCTCACTACAACTTAGATATTATTGTCCCAATGTAGAGAAGCTGAGGCCAACATCGAAAAGCAACTTGCCCGAGGTCACAGAGCCCAGTCAATACTCCTCAGGGTCCCACCACACTGCCAGGTCAACAGAGTAGAACAGAGAAGCCAGAAACAGATCCAATTACTTTACGGGATTTGAACTTATGATTCAAATCAGTGGAAAATAAAAGAGTTCTTGGCTAGCTGGATACTTAATCAAAATAAATTCCAGGTAGATAAAAAGATTTAAACCGAAGAACAAGAGGAGAGGAGGAAGAGGAAGAGGGGGGAAAAAAAGAGGACCGAAGAGAGACGTGGGAGGGAAAAGCCATAAAAGCACTAGAAGAGAACACGGGTAAAAAAAGGTGCATGAACTTGAAGTGGAGACAACTTTACAAGCAAGATACAAAATTCAGTAGATATAAAAACTACTGTACTTAAACTACAAACTGTGACATATGAGAGAAAATTTCCTTACATTACCAAGGAATTTCTAACACATAGCAAGAAAAAGACCACAGTGCCCAAAAGCAAACAAATTTAAAAGGTCAGTAAATATATGTCAACCTCAGTCATAATAAAGGAACTCAAATCAAAACCATGAAATAATGTTTCCCATCATCTTAGCAAAAGCTGAATGATGAGATAACATCTGATGTCAATAAGGATGTCAGGAGATGGAAGGCAACTGGTTCGCCTCTGTCAGGATTTTTAACACTCAGTTACTAAACCAGAAGTTCCAGGGCTAGAAATGAGTTTGTTCTATGAAAAACACAGTACACAAGGATGTTCCCTGACTGAAATAGTATTTAGAATATCGATGAGCTGAAAACCTAAAAATCCAAAGGGAAGGCCTGGTTAAATAAAGTTTAAGTTCATCCATAGAATTAAATGCTGTAAATTTGTTATTTAGAAAAAAAATCTATACATACCAAAATGAAAACATGTCTAAGATATACTCAGTGAAAATGACAAGATGCAGAATAGTGTAGCAAAGTTAAAAGTCCATTTGCATTTTTAAAAGCAGGAGAAAAAATACATATATACACACAGAAGAATTCTGAGAAGCTACTCAAAAAAGTAATGAGTATCCTCTGTAGAGTCCAAATGGGAGGCAGAGAGAGATGAAATTTTTTTTTACTATTTGAATTTTTCTTATCTGAACTTTCCCCCACGTACACGTATAACTTTCACAACTTTTAAAAAATGAATTTGACAAAATATCATCTCAACACTGAACAATAAAGACACACACTTCAAGGCAGTTTTTTTTCAAACATTTACTGAACACAAACACCATTTTTTCCTTTTACACAGCAATATTGTTAGTTTCAAATTAGCTGGGCTATTAGGACTATCGATTACTACGAAATTAAAAATGATTCTACATGTCAAACTCAAATAGAAAATGTCATGCAATATATAAATCACTAACAGACCTCTGGTGCAGTCAGCAAGTTTACTATGTTTATTAAAGTCACGTAAATGGTTGGACAAAAGTGCACAATAGGATGACATCACTGGTTTGTTATAAATCACAGTGAATTACTAGAATACAACAATGGGATTCTTCTATGTGGAGGACTGCAGGATGAGGTGAGTGTTATAAAAGATAGGCTCTTTCACCGTGTTAAGCCAGTCAGATTTTACTCTTCAGCTATGTACGTCTGAAAAGACTGGTTAGCAAAGCTAATATTTTCTCCCTCATCTTTTCTTCTCTACCAATTAACTAAGCAACAACAAAAAAGGCCATGCACAAATTTTACAACACCTGATAAAAAACAGATACAAAAGCTTGTTCATTTCATCACTTGGCAAAGCTTGTATCTTCGCTCCTTCATTTTTTTGATTAGGCCACTCAACACGTGACTTACCCCTAAATGAAAAGCTGTTAATTTAGCGAGTCTCACCCCTGCACACACATCAAGATACACTCCCCATAACCATTAAGTCAGTGTTCCTTCCCTACACAGTAACACAAATGAACACACCACAAACCTAGGACTAGAGACATTTACTTTACAGTTTTAAAAATTAATATATCTATCACCACTATCCATGTAGTATTTATTTCAGATCCCACATTTGGAGAAGATACTGTACTACCCAGCCCATCTGAAGATTTGGGCAAATCTGCCAGGAATGTACGAGAAAGCCCGGCAATGTGCCATACACACTAGGAGCTCTCTACCTTCCAGAGAGGGTATCCAGAGCAGGGCTGTGCATTTTCAGAGCAGGAGTAAACACACAGCTTAAAATCTTATGGACTAATAACTTCTCATAGAGCAAAAGGCAGTTTTGTTTTAACCCATTTTAATGTTACAGTATAGTCAGTGAGGAAAACGAACAGTCATCTGTACATTGACACATCTGGCTAGCCTGAAAGGAATACTCAAGGTTTTTACAGAAAATCTACCATAAAAGCAAGTCCTTTATACTTTTATCCATCTCCTCTCTAGTTCAATCACTGGCTGCTTCTAAAGCCAGCAAAGCAATCCAAGGTGCAGTAACTCACTCCTCACCCTGCCCCTTGCCCCAAGAAAGAACTATTTCTGCTCGAATAATCCAAAGCAACCTTATTCCTAAAGTAGCTGCCTCAGCTGAGGTGGTGACTAGTGACAGGGTATTGTTCCCTTGGGATCTAATTTTCAAAAACACTTGCCAGATGCAGAGTTGATACTTCTGCAGCTGCTGGCCCCAAATCACATTTTACTTCAAACAGTGCTAGCAGACCTAAGTTTCTCATAATTACCAAGTTACTAATCAACTATCAGAGTAATGAAATAAAACCCTTCCCAGAAACAAACAAGACCAAAGCTTGCTTTTTCATTGGCTTGTTGGCTGGTTGAAGTTTACACAGCAAAAAACCTTAAGATAGTTGGACTGTGGCCTACGAGAAAGCAATCCAGGGTAGACTGAAAACAATGTTGTTTCAGAGTTCTTAGGTCAAAAATTTCCCTTTTATCAGTCTAAGGATGGATTTCTTGCCCATTCCTTGAACTATACAGTTACCTAAACTCAAGAGATCAATTTTACCAACTCTTAAGTGCAAAACCCACCCAGGTTTCACATGGTTTGCCCAGGCATTCATCCACCTGGGTCTCTAATTCAAATTTATACGACAATTATTAAGCAAGAAGTTTTGATTGAATTTGTAATGTTATCAAGGAAGATTTATAGTCTAAAACACAATTCTACCAATAATAAACACAAAAGGACAAAAGTGGCTAAAAAAAAGCAATAGCCCAGAGTTCTCAGAGAAGCTGAGATACAGAACTATCACCTTACATATTTATTTCCCTTAAAAAAAAAAGAAACTTAAGTGTGGGAAGGGTTTCGCTAAACACATTTTAAAATAATTCTATCAAAAACAAATTAAAAAAAAAAAAAACAGGCATGTAGATCACTTGTTTCAAGAATGGTTTTATACAGGTGTTTCACAATACATATTTGGATTTGTTTTACAAGACAGAATTAGATCCTTAGCAATATAGTGAACAATGTACTGCTATAGTATAGTTAAAAAAAAAAAATCTCAGTTACCATTAGCAAAATTCATAATCTATCCCACTGTCTTCAAATTCAACTTTGTCAGCATTTCAATCAGCAGTTTTACTCTTTCCAGCATTTGGTCCTCCCTTCTCAAAAACACTGAGTACCATTAAATTTCGTTGCCTGAATATGTACAGATAATCATTATTCTCATTTAATAAGTATGTAATACCTAAAATAGTTCTCATCCTGGGTAGCCAAAGGGATGAAATGTTTTATAAAACATGCAACATTATCTGATATTTTAAGTTCTGATGTTTAAAAATCATATGCATTAATAACGGAACCAAGTAAATACCAAGTGTCACAGCTGTTCCTCAGACTGTCAAATAAGCAGGCCTTGAAGTCTGAAAAATACAGTGTCTGATCGGAGCTGCGAAAAAGGTGTGATTCACCCACCTGGAGGATGAGCATTTTCTCTTTCAGGCCACGAGAGTTGCCAAGAGCAAGGTACACTAGTTCCTTGATTCACACCAGGAAGATCAAGGCCAGTAATTTTCAAATTAGGGATCAAATACCTCCCTTTAGACCATCCTAAAAACCTTTCTTGTAAAAATCCCAGGTTAGGAAAACAGAAGTAGATTACTATGGCAGAATTCACCATCAAAACATTCCTAATTGAAGCAAGAAGACACGCAAAGTATAACTACAGCAACAGTAAAAGGATCCTGCATTCTTGGGGGAATAGGTTTTTAAAGTCCCCCATCCATTCCCTCCCATCCTTCAGAGTATCTCATTTCATGGGGTATCTCTATTATATTTAAGGCCCTAGGTGCTGATTTTGGCTTGGTCACTCTCTTTTATACTGATCCAGCTGCAACCTGTTTCTTAGACTTCACAAAGCAATATCTATACATAAAATGTTAACTGAAATCTTGTTGTTTTTTAAGTTTATATCTGATGTTGCTACACCATTATAATGCTTTTCATTAAAGAAAAAAAGCTGCAGGTCTTCACTTACAGTACCATGCACTATGAGTAGCTAAGGCATTCATTTGGCACTAGAGAAAAAAATAGATATAGCTAATTTTACTTATCATTTTTAACATTGAAAGAAATAGGTATGTACCCTTGAATTTCTGTGATGCTTAAAGATAATCACAGAATATTCTTTTAGTCTGACAGTCAAAATGTTGCCATTAAAACAAAACCAAAACCATAAAGACCTCTGTACAGCCTGTCAGAATAAGTGACATTTTCTGGTTCCAAAATTTGCTGCCCTCAGACAGAAATAACTTTCAAAATGGCAATGAGAATTATTTTCATCATCAAAAACACTGAATCTATACCACTCTAGTGATTTTTCTTCTTATCACAGACTAAATGAAGAAAGTGAAAAAAATATCCCAGTTCCTTTTCACCTGTCATAAAAACCTTAGGGAGGCACAAATAATGCCCTCTGGAAAAGTAGTTTTCAATTTGAAAAGATACCACACAAGAAGAGAGGAAGAAGGGGACAAAAACAGAATGTATAACTGTAATGTGACAACTTGCTTCATAGGAGAAAACACAGCAATCATAATAATTTTTACATGTCTGTGAGCTGAGTCAAATGTTGACTGCTGGAATTTAGATTAACCACATCAAAATGTCTATGCATTTTAGAAGCCAAGCCCAAAGGCAAATAGTCCATCAATATTCTCTGAAAAGTTGCTTAAGATTACTATTTTGTATGTATCACCGAGCATAATTCAACAATTTCAATGGATTTAACTTTATGCATTTTTAACTACTATTAAGTTAGCACATTTTTCAGATTAATCTGCAGCTATACTTTTTAAAAATCCTCCCGATGTCATAATATGTTGTATCATTTCACATAAATAATGGAAGAGTGGAAACCACCTATCACAGTTTGGCATGTGCAGAACATGTGGATATTCCATTAATTTTAATGCTTCTTTTAGTTGTTTTCCTTCATGAAATCCTCAAAACTGCTGCAAAGGGTAACACACTGACACAGGCTTAACAGAAATGCTTTTCTAGGCAATTTTGGTAAAACATTTATCAATTTTAAATCATAAATGTCCCTTGTTACATAAACAAAATATTTTATATTCCTTAAAAAAAAGAAAAAAAAATAGCTAAGTGACCACTATCCAAACACCTTAAGATTATAGTCAAACCTAAACGATGTGGCTTTGTTTAAAGTGTATTTGAAATCAATAACCATATGAGGCAAGAAGACCAAATACAAAACCAAGGAAGGATAAGTAGGGAGGGAGGGTAGTGGGAAGAAAAGTACAATTTATGAACACATAATTCTATTGGCTGTGATTAAAGTCCTTTACTTTTTAGCACCACATTAAACGATTTTACATATCCAGTCACTTAATGAAATCCAACAAACTCTTCAAGAGTTCTGGGGATCTGGTCTTGGTAGTTAATGTCATTAGCCCGAACTGCCCGGGCAGCCAGGCACTTGAGACTCATCTTCATTTGAGTTTTAAGTAGTATTTCTGATACCCCAGTTGTACTTTTGTCTAGCGGAGTTTTATTCTGTTTATTTGTCATGTCAGTGTGAGCGCCAGCTTCAACTAGACTAATGATGATAGAGTGCAAGGTCAAAAAATCACTGATGGGCCTGTTGTACTGAACGATAATGTGAAGGGCGCTGTTCCCTTCATTGTCCACTGCATTCACCTCAGCACCACAGTCCAGCAGGAGCTTTGTGACAAGCGCGTTCGGAAAGCTGCATACATCATTGGTGTGGAAATCATCAACTGGGGTATTTGAGTTGACGGCTAGATGCAGCAGGGTGAAGCCTTCACGAGTTCTGGGATCCAGGTGAATCAGGTTGTAGATCTGCTTGTTAATTTTGCACTGATCTTCTTCACTGCACTGTGTTTTGGTGGAGATGCACACTAAATACAGAAAGGTATAGAGGTTACATTCATAATTGTCCATAGCACTGTGGACATCAGCATCTGGAATATTTTTTACTCTGTTCATACTCTGTTCTATTTCCAAAACACTGCATCTCAAAACACATTCTATGTCTGGGGCCTTCACAGTTTCATTTAAATGTATCATCTGTGAAAAAACTTGGGCAAATCGAAGAAGATCCTTATGGGTATTTCTGTTACCTTTCTGTCTGAGGTGCAGGGCATGAAGCCACAACTTGATACACTGTTCGAATTCCATGTTATCTGCATAAACAGCCCCCCTGTAAATGATGGGATGGGAAACATCAATGTTGTCGGCACCTAAAATCCGTTCCCGAACAATGAGGCCTTCCATATGAAGAGCATCTCTGTCTTGCCGAATGGATTCCAGTTCCTGAGGATTTCTACATTCAGTTCTATTCCCATAAGCATGGATTGGTGGGAGAACCTCTTTCTCAAGAATGTTATCACCATCTTGAAACCTCTCCAACATAGCTAAATATAAATAGTGATATGTCTTCATGATGTCATAGTTCTCACGATCATTTGCAAAGGAGGCACCCAAGAGCTCCAAAGCTTCAATCCGACTTCTCCGGTCACAATCAGCATGAGAGAGCAACAGTTCGACAACATCAGCTTTACAGCTTTCAGCAGCCACTTTTAATGGCGTCATCCCGTGGCCGTTCACTACTATAGCAGCACGCCATTTTATCAGCTCCTTCACGATGTCTATGTGTCCAGCTTCAGCTGCAAAATGCAATGCTGTGGCTCCACAATGTGCTTTAGCATTCGGATCAGCACGCTGTTCTAAAAGATACCTGACCACATCGGTGTGTCCCTTGTAGGCCGCAATCATTAGGCAAGTGTTGTCATACTTGTTGGCAATGCTGATGTTGGCATTATTTTCGACCAAGTATTTCACAATGTCCAATCTGCCATCAAAGCATGCTGCCCGCAGCGGGGTTGAGTTAGTTACTGTGGTGTGGTTCACGTTGGCTCCATGACTGACTAGAAGCTTAACAACTTCAAAGTGGCCCGCTCCTGCTGCACACCAAAGAGCAGTGGCACCATCAATGACATACCTATTCATGAAAAGACAAACAGTTAGAAAATGGGGTCACCTGCCCTAATACAAACTTACAGGATGTAATCATTTACACTGACCCCAAACCTCAGTCTACAGAGCATTAGGTAAACATTAGTTTTGGTGAAAATAAAATCAGGTAATTTAAGTAAAGCACTCGGCATAGTACTTGTATCTAGTATGAGCTCAATAAATGTGAGCGATTATTAGTATTTCCACAGTATAAAGACTTAAAGAAAAAATAAAAAGAGTCACCGACTTTCTACTAGCAGAAGTACATAAATTTCAGAAAACAGGGAAAATGCACAGAGTTTTGTAATTTCTTTACCACCAAGCTGATTCCCTGGCTCTTAGACGAGCACAGAACGTTCCTCCCTCCCAGCACCCTCAGGTACCACAGTTTCTCTCGGTACTTCAGTAGGAAAGCCACCACAATCTGTGTGTTAATGCTGTTAGACACTGCGTTAAGAAGAAAAGTATTTGAGCAGATAATTTTACCTAGGATTATCTAAACTAGTAACTATGTACATACTCTACTAAAGCAATGAGAATGAAATAATTACTGCTAATTACAACATGAATGATACAACACAGGTCAAATTATATATTCTATGAAGTAAAAAAAGTACAATCCACTTGGTATAAAAAATATCATAGTTCAACTAACTATCAATACTGTCTATCACTTCTGCTGAAAATAAAAGCCACACTTTTAAACATCCAAGCATCCAATAATCCAAGCAATTACTTCTTCAGTTTAAATAATGAAGCAAAATTTCTATAAGTAAAAGCATTCTCAGTAACAGCTACCTATACGGTTATCTATGGGGGAGAGTGTAGGATTGATTTGGAAGGGGCTTAAAGCTACTAGCAATGTCCTGTATTTTGAACTGGGTAGTGGCTACATGGGTGGATATTTAGGGGAAAAAATTCATCAAACTGCATAAGAAAGATCTGTACATTTTACTGTATGGAAAACAGTCCTCAAAATAAATTTGAGTACTTCTGAAGTTTCTTTTTAAAATTTCATTTTTTAAATGTCATTTAATTGTTAATTAATTTGGTAAACTAAAGAATGAATCAAGAGGGGGTTCCCTGGTCATCTAGTGGTCAAGATCCCCCCTTGTAATGCAGGGGACACTGGTTAGATCCCACAAGGGATCCAGGAAGATTCCACAAGCTGCAGAGCAACAAAGCCCGTGCACCACAACTACTGAGCCTATGCTCTAGAGCCCAAGAGTCGCGACTACTGAGCCCCCGGACCACAGCGACCGAAGCCCGGGAAGCCTACCTAGAGCCCACAATCCCCAACAAGAGAAGCCACCGCAATGAGAGGCCCGCCCACCACAACTAGAGAAAGCCCATGTACAGCCACGAAGACCCATCAGAGCTAAAGAATAAAAATAAACAAACAAATCTTTAAAAGAATGAATCAAGAAAATAAGACACACATCAGTTGAAATGTTTCGGTGGTTGCCAACTGTAGCTTTTGCAGACAATTTAGTTTAATTAAAATTCACTTATTACATCTTTACTGTCATGATTATAATCACAAAATTCAAAAGTTTTTTAAAAAAAAGTTTTCTTTCAGTCAAAAAAAATACAATTTACAAAAGCCCCAGAAAATACCAATGTCTAATAGTATATCTGATAAAAAATGTACAAGACCTCTACTCTATACTGAAAACTATAAAACATTCCTGAGATAAATCAAAGACCTAAAGAAACGGAGAAATAGTTCATGTTTATTGTTTTGGAGATTCAAGAATGTTAAGATGTCAGTTCTCCACCAAAATAATCTACAGATTCAATGCAATCCAAATCACAATCCCAGTAGGCACGTGTGTGTGCATGCATCCACGTGTGTGTGGAAACTGAAAGCCAACTCTAAAATGTATAGAGAAATACAAAGGAAGGACCCAGAACAACCAAGATAATCTTGAAAGAAAAATAAAGTTGGAGGACAAAATACAGTAAGATGGTGTGTCACTGGCACAAGGATAGATAAATACTAATCAAAAGAAAACAACCAAAAACCCCACCCTAGGAATAGATTCACATATACAGGAATACAGATTAATGACAAAAGGTCCACTGAAATTCAGGTACAAAGTATGGTCTTTTTAATAAATAGTGAAGAAGCAGCCACTAGACATCTGTTTGGAAAATAATTAACCTTGACCCTACTCACAAAAATTTCAAAGTGGCAAAGACCTATAATATGCAAAACAAAACAATAAAAGCTTCTTAAAAAAAAAAAAAGACTATCTTTATGACCTTGGGGTTGATGATTTCTTAAACATAATGCAAAAAAAAAAAAAAAAACCATAAAAGAAAAAAACTGATTAGACTTCAAAAAATTAAAAAAATTTTTTCAAGAAAGTGACCAGCAATCCACTCACTGGAGATACCTACAATCAATTATCTGACAAATCACTAAAAAAGCAAACAACTCCATTTGTGAAAAAAATGTGAAAAGACTGAACAAGTATACTTCAAAAGTATATGTTCAAACAACCAATAAACATATGAAAAGATAATTACTCAGCAAGGAAATGCAAATTAAAACCAGGAATTACCAATACACACTCACCAGAACTGATGAAATTAATAATACTGACATGACAATACTAAGTATTGACCAGGATGTGAAGTAACTGAAACCCCTCCTGTTGATGGAAATCTTTAGTGGGAATATAATCTGGTTCAACCACTTTGGTGGTTGACTGCTTGATAAAGTATTAAACATACATCAACCCTACGAGCCAACAGTCCCACCCCTTGGTATATACTTAAGAGAAATGAACGCAAATTCCACCAGAAGACATATACAAACATGTTCATACTAAAGTAATTTATAATAGTCAAATACTAAAAACAACCAAATATCTGTCAACAGGATAAATAAACTGCCATACATTCATATCATGTAACATTATAAGACATTTTAAAAATACTTATACATGCAACTCAGTGGATGACTCTCATAGATACCGTGTTAAACAAAAAGAAGCCAGACAGAAAAAAAACAGAGTACACTGTATGATTCCATTTATAGGAAGTTCAAGTATAGGCAGAACTCATCTACAGAGACAGAAGTCAGAATAATCATTGCTTCTGGGAGGGGAAGGGAGAGGAAGTGACTGAGAAAGGGCACAAGGGAAACTTTTAAAGTGACATCAATGTTCTGCCTCTTGATCTAGAAAGTGATTACATGGATGTAAGCAAATTAAAATTTTATAACATTTATACACTTAAGATTTATGCACCTTACTTGATATTATACCTTAACTAAAAATAGATACAATTTAAAAACAAAAGAGGCACAAGTCAATTTAAAGAAAAAATTTAAACACAGAGAGTTAGTAATTTCAATGTGTCAAGCACTGTAGTAAGCAATAGAGCACATTTAATTCTCATAATAACCTTCTCCCAATAATCCTATAAGGTAGATAACCATTATTAAGCCCATTTTAAAGACATATAACTAAAAGGCTTATATGAGATTAAAAATACAAAAATCTTTGGAAACTATATAATGCATCAAATGTAAGGAAACATAGTACACAACATTGTTCAAACATGTTTCCATTTAAAAGGATTTTTTTCCCCAATCTCCTTATTAATGTAATCTACCCAAAAAATTGATACATAGTTAAAATAGTTATATTTACATAGTTACAAAAGTTTCCTTGCACTCCTTAAATATAAAAAATTGTTACATGCCAGGAATATGAACCTAAACTAAATAAAACTCAAGAACTGTTGTACTAAAATAAGCCTTCACATATATTATCTTTAACTTTTGCAATAACCATATAAGATAAATAGGACCTCCATTTTAAAATGAAAAAAAAAAAAGACAAAAAGTGATTAAAATTTGTTTTCTGGCCTCAAATTCCCCACTACTAATGACATAAGGGAGAAGGAAATGGCAAACCACTCCAGTACTCTTGCCTGGAAAATTCCATGGATGGAGGAACCTGGTAGGCTACCATCCATGAGGTCGCAAACAGTCGGACACAACTGAGCGACTTCACTCTCTTTCTATAGTTCCTTTCGGAGAAGGAAATGCCAACCCACTCCAGTGTTCTTGCCTGGAGAATCCCATGAATGGAGGGGCCTGGTGGGCTACAGTCTATAGGATTGCAAAGCGTCGGAAACGACTAAGCAACTAACACACACACACACAATGACATAAGATTAAAAGTTAGATTACAAGAATATACTTCACTTGGGCTTCCCAGGTGGTTCAGTGGTAAAGAATCTGCCTGCAATGCAGGATACGCAGTTTCCATCCTTGGGTCAGGAAGATCCCCTGGAGAAGGAAATGGCAACCCACTCCGGTATTCTTGCTTGGGAAATCCCATGAACAGAGGAGCCTGGTGGGCTACAGCCCATGGAGTCGCAAAAGAGTTGGACATGACTTAGCAACTAAACAACAACGTCACTTGGTTTTTATAATCATTTAATACTTTTTCCAATGTAATCTAATAATTTCCATTTTCCCTATGGTAATATGACAGAAGCCTAGAAAAAGTTTCAATTATCTATTTTTATTGAGGCAATAAAAATTTTGAAATACTTAATGACAAAAATATTCACTGCAGAATGTCCTTCAGGAACATTACCCTTAGTAATTTTTAAATTTCTACATCTTAATCAGCATTAAACAGATAAAAAGGACTAATAATCCTAACACTTATATGACACTTTTTGTCCATAAAATACAGCTAAAGTTATAGCTGCATACTGCCTCAAAACAAAATACCAAAAATATTTACTTTCTATAAATATTTCTAGAAAGTAAAAAAAAATATAATCAAATAAATGCAATATTTACTTAATGAGTATGGGAGAAGCACTATAAAACACTGATCTTTCTGGTCTAAAATTGCAAATTTTAGGGGGTCCCTCATAGCTCAGTCGGTAAAGAATCTGCCTGCAATGCAGGAGGCCCAGGTTCAATTCCTGGGTGGGGATGATCCCCTGGAGAAGGAAATGGCAACCCACTCCAGTATTCTTGTCTGGAGAATCCCATGGACAGAGGAGCCTGGCAGGCTATGGTCTATGGGGTCACAATAGTCAGACACGACTGAGTGACTAAGCACACACACACACACATGTATTTCATCTGAAAAATCAAGAAACTTTAATCTGGCATTCACCTTTTAAAATAAAATGTATAAAAATAACATTTCTGATCACAAACCTAAACTCATCTATTGTCTGGTTCAAGCATTTGAAATGAAAATAAAAATTCATTCAGTGTAAATGATCAACACTTTATTTTAACCAAAGTCCTAAAATCATTTATTAGATAATATGTACTTCCTTGAAATATACACTGGAAATGACTTTCTAAATGAAGTTAAGTGACACTGTGCCCCTACAGGCCTTTCCTCTACCTGAACATTTAAGGATTTGTACTAGCACTGACTTTAAAAGAGCACTCAACAAAATTCCCAGAGGTCCTGTTCTCCTTCCTATCCATGTCAGCAGACTTCTTCTAGGACAAGAGTTTCCCATAAACTCTGGCACTGCGCAGTCAGGCCCTCAGAACGCAAACCAGCACAATATTCCAAGATCACGTGACGCCTCTCCTTTGTTCTGGTCCATTTCTGTAACACTCTTAACAGCTTCCCATTCTACAACTAAAAGTTCTTCTTTTCATTCCTATTCATGTAACTTTTCTTCTTACTCCCTCATCTATGTCAACTTTAATCTTAACAGAGTAAGCCATAAGTAAAATAATCTCAAATGTTACCTAGGTGGGTGGCTCCTTCCCACTTGAGGCTCTATTATGAATTCACTTTAGTCTTCCAAGGTTTTATAGATGTTTTTGGACAGAATATAGACTTTTTAAAAGAAGTTATTGTAATATCTGTGTATGTCTGTCTCACACACACACAAAGGATTGTATCAAACCCATTATCACAGATAATTATTATCAATTATCTATTGATAATTATCTGATAATTTATCTGATAATTATCAATCATCAGATAAATATTGTATCAAACCCATTATCACAGATGCTGTTGCTTAAGATGAAGCTAAGAAGTGAGTTTTTTTTTTAATATTAGGCAAACAATGGGATAGGTGATGAACAGTCTGGCAAAAAATTGTGAAGATGATACATAAATTACTAAAAATTAGGAAACACTAACAAGCTGGAATCAAGATTGCCAGGAGAAATGTCAATAACCTCAGATATGCAGATGACACCATTCTTATGGCAGAAAGTGAAGAGGAACTAAAAAGCCTCTTGATGAAAGTGAAAGAGGAGAGTGAAAAAGTTGGCTTAAAGCTCAACTTTCAGAAAATGAAGATCATGGCATCTGGTCCCATCACTTCATGGGAAATAGATGGGCAAACAGTGGAAACAGAGTCAGACTTTATTTTTGGGGGCTCCAAAATCACTGCAGATAGTGACTGCAGCCATGAAATTAAAAGACACTTACTCCTTGGAAGAAAA
>NW_011494606.1:3863466-3865788 GCF_000754665.1 Bison bison bison
TGAGAGTTGGACTGTGAAGAAGGCTGAGCGCAGAAGAATTGATGCTTTTGAACTGTGGTGTTGGAGAAGACTCTTGAGAGTCCCTTGGACTGCAAGGAGATCCAACCAGTCCATTCTGAAGATCAGCCCTGGGATTTCTTTGGAAGGAATAATGCTAACTCCTCATGCGAAGAGTTGACTCACTGGAAAAGACTCTGATGCTGGGAGGGATTGGGGGCAGGAGGAGAAGGGGACAACAGAGGATGAGATGGCTGGATGGCATCACTGACTCTCTGGACGTGAGTCTGAGTGAACTCTGGGAGTTGGTGATGGACAGGGAGGCCTGGCGTGCTGCGATTCATGGGGTCACAAAAAGTCAGACACAACTGAGCGATTGAACTGAACTGAACTGAAGCTATTTCAGCCCACAGAGAACCTGTCTGTCCCTATCTGGCCATGGGTCTCAATTGAAGGGTTGGCTAAGTACCTCTTAAAAACCAGTCCCTGAGGGGTGAGTGAGCTTCATATTAACACCTCATTCAGACTAACATTTTCACAATGTCTGGAATGAGCGTAAAGTGAAATCATGACATTTGCAAATAACACTTTCTTCCTCTACTTCTGAAATGCCTAAATGACTAGAACAAACTGCAAAATAATCCCAGAATGGTGTGAGTGGGCAGAAAGGTGGCCACTAATTTCAGTTCTTCTCTTTTGTTAATTAATTTGTAAGCTCCTCAAAAGCAGAAACTTTGTATTTTTTTCTGTATCTTCCACAGTATGTGTGGGGCACAGTGCCAGGCCCATCACAGTCATTTGGCAAGTTTTAAAAAAACTAAACTACTTTGACAGAGCAGCTAATGAATCCATAATTGTAATAACACATAAACAAAAAAAGACAGACTGAAGAAGGCTCAGACAAAATGTCCAATGATAGGAATGTTTGCAATTCCAGTCTCACCAGTCTCTTGATATTTTACATGACAATCACCAAAACCCGGCCTCCACCTCACTCCAGTCTCCCACAATCTTTCTTAATTACCCAGGCCTGAACCGCTCCCTGCAGCAGCACTGAAACACGTGTGACTGCAAGCACACCATGTTGCTGCTCCTCTTCTTCACCTTCTACTTTCTATCCTTTAAGACTGAGCTCAAACATCACCTCAGCTGTGAAAACTTCCCTGCTTCTCCCAGGCAAAGCTGAGCACTTCCTCTTCCTGCATTCCCTCAGTAGTCCAAAAGATTCCTGTAACCCTAAATGGCATGGCATCTATTACTCATTTTCACCAATCTTTCCCCTCCCCACTGCATCTTAATCCCTCCCACCCAGAGCCACCTCACTGTCTTCCTGGGAATCGTATGTTACTCATCTCTGCATATCCAATCCCTACTATATAGAGCCTGGTACACAGTAGGTGTTCAAAATATGCTTGCTTACTAAACTTAATTTCACTGGTCAGTGCAAAATACGGGGCAAGATAAGCCACTATGAAGGCTCAATGCTACATTCCTTATCATTTCAGGTTCTGTTAATTGCCACCTCAAAATACCTCTGTGACTTAAGAAAGATAAGCAAAGCTTTTTCAAATGCTTTAGAAAAAAACTATTTTTTCTTGCCACTATTCTCTCCTCATCAAAATAGGCCTCAGCAATCTCCTTAGCAGCAGTGGATCCAGCAGCTGTTACTGCAGAGATTCATAGCTCAGTGGATGCTTGTGCTTATACAACTGGAATGGTGCTCGAAGTTCAGAGGTCATTCTACTTTGCTCCTCCTCTGTGTATAAGAAAGGCTGTGGGAATGCAGAGAGTTACAAAAAGGACACAGAAGCCAGTAAAGAAAAACAAACAAGAATCAGGTTGCCAACGTCCAGAGAGGTGGTACTAGAGATTAACCACCACTCACAGGATATCATTTCAGTAAAATGTAATACTCTGGAATATTTTCCTCTCATCTGAAACAGAAGAAAAAGCTCTTCTTATTTCAACTTAAAAAAAAAATCAATCAAAATTCAACAATGCCCTAGTCAACTCAAAGAAGAATTGTTTTTTTCAATCAGGTTTTATCCAAGCCGTATTCAATTATCAAAATAATTATCAGTGTCCAGCATCTGATAAAGTCCAAAAACTGCCAGCCACACTGTAACTACCAGGAAGGTCATTTAAATCTGTGCTGCTTGTTGGTTGATATATCTTGGTTCTAGTATTAATAAAGATGTTATTAAAATAGCATTCGTAGATAAAATACAGAAAATGTAAGCATTGGTTTCTAGTTGTTTAAGAGGATAAAAGTGAAGCAAAAGCTGTTAAATTACAGGAAAACTTGGAAAATTATTTTAAATAAAC
>NW_011494606.1:3865888-3867514 GCF_000754665.1 Bison bison bison
TTAACCACCACTCACAGGATATCATTTCAGTAAAATGTAATACTCTGGAACTATTTTCCTCTCATCTGAAACAGAAGAAAAAGCTCTTCTTATTTCAACTTAAAAAAAAAATCAATCAAAATTCAACAATGCCCTAGTCAACTCAAAGAAGAATTGTTTTTTTCAATCAGGTTTTATCCAAGCCGTATTCAATTATCAAAACTAAAGATACGTATCTTTACGCTTGGATCACATCTACCTCAAAAGAAGAAAACGCTAGAAGAGCTTACCTACTGACACAAGTCAACAAAAACAAATGCAATCAATGAAGTAAAATCTCCATGAAATTGTAATCTGTGAAACAGGTTATAACCATCCACACAGAAAAGATGTCAAACCTGACAATTCTGCATTCAACAATATGACACCTCAAAATATGTACAATTCAACCTAAATGGCAAATTTTAACTATGACAATATGCATTTTTGCACTCCCCACGTGGAATAACAGTAAATTATCAAGCTTCCCCAGAAGATGATGGGATAACAGTAATTTTAAAATGGCATCATGTTCTACACCAGGTCCTATGCTATTTTCGCAGCCAACATCTCTCTTCCCAGCAATGTGTAAGTCAGAATCATGGCTGGGGATGTCTGGCTGCGTGACAATCCGCCAAGAGGCTGAAGCTGCTGCTGGTTCTAGGGGCTTATTTTGACATTAAGGTCCCATAACCAACTAAGGGCTTTATCAGACACTCGAAGAGCTAAAAATTGGACGGTCAAATAATTCATCAATCAGAGGTTTCCAATGTCAGTTGCTGACCTTGTTAATTTCTGATCTCGGTTACAACCCCAGGCCTGACAGAGGGAAAACCTGAAACGCCGCTAGCTCCTCCATACTGCTTGTTCATACACCATCTAGCAGAGCACTGGTTTTTGCCTGCGTGCTCAGTCGTGTCCAACTATTTGCGACCCCATTCACTGGAGCCCGCCAGGCTCCTCTGTCCATGGGATTTCCCAAGCAAGAATACTGCAGAATACCTATTAGATATTAAGACAGAGGGTGTGGCTATTTACCTATAGAGGGAATAAGGGGTAGCGGCGATAAGGATGGGCAGCAAAACATGGAATGGAGTATCCGCCCTAGAAGATGAAGTGGTTATTAATGCGGCAGGGCAGGAGATGCAAAAATGGGAGAAGTGATACCTCCATGAAGTTAAAGAGTGGGACGGGAAGATCCATGAGGTGGTAGGTTCGCATGCGTTAGAGAGGAGGCAGGAGCTGGGGTGTACCTACCCGTCGAAGCGGACGGTGCCAGTTTGCTGAGTCTGCACCCGGTAATGTTCTAACAGCAAGCGCACCACCTTAGCGTGCCCATTGCGAGCTGCGATGATGAGGGGCGTGGACCGCTGCCCTCCCTGCTGGCTGACATAGCCAAGCAAATAGCGGATGTCGCTTTCAGACCGGTTGAGAAGCAAGGCGGCCAGAGTCAGAACCTTGCCCTCGCTGGCCGCCTTGTAAACATAGCCAGCCAGGCCCTCCATGGCCGCCGCCAACTCCAACACCCGTTTGGTCGCCACTGCTGCTGCTGCCTTGCGCCCCCGGAGGCCGCGCTCGCCAGCGCTTGAAAACTGGGCCCTCACAGCC
>NW_011494606.1:3867614-3900019 GCF_000754665.1 Bison bison bison
CTTCCGATCTGCCCCCAAGGCCCCAGGCGCCGGCCCTGGGCCGAGGGGATCTCCATGGCGGCCGCTGCCCCGGGCCTCAGGCCGGAACCCTCCTTCCTGCGGGCTGCGACAGGCGCGTGCCCGAGCTACGGGTCGCCGGTGAAATCCCAAGAGAGCCGCGCGCGCCCCGGATCGCGAAGGACAGCCGCGTTTCACCCGACCCGGCCCGTCAGGCCTAAGGCCTGAAACTGCCTAGTCCTCCGCCTCCGCTCTCCGCCCTCCCCAGGAAACCCGCAGGCCCTAGCCCACTGGAGCTCAGAAACGCCAGACGCAGTCGAAGGTTTCAGAGGTCCACGCCTGCGAAGGCCATCGGAGCGAGAGGGAACGCTGCGGCGCCAGCAGCCCCTAGTCTCGGGACAGGGAGGAAGGCGGGCCTCTGCAGACTGGGCCGAGAGGGGGAGGGTGCGACCAGGGGACGGTTAAGTCGGGTGTCTCTTCCAAAGCCTACCGGCTGGCAAACAAGGCCCAGTGAAGAAAGGTTCTGCTACGCGAAGGCGGCCCGTACCCAGTTCGGCCCTAAAGTCCTCATTGCCCTTGCTGCTCGGAGCTTCCAACTCGTCCCCATTAGGGTCCCTAGCTAGGGAGTGGTACAGAGTGAGACCACTGAACCGTTACTACTGGGGGGTGAGGGGGTGCGACTCGGGGGCCCTTCCCTTTTGGCCATAGACCTTTTGGGACCCTTCACTCGATTGGGGCCCGGGGAGGCGGGTACGCGGACCTGGCAGGGTCCACTTTGAGACCAGGGCGGTGTCTCTGAACCCTAGAAATGAGGGAGGACTTTGGGCGTGGGCACGAGGCTTTGAGAAGGGACTGAAGTCCGGCCTGTCCTCCCTGGAGAGGAGGATGAAGTGTGTGAGAAGGGAACAAAAAAAGGGCTCACCCTAGGACGGAGGGCAAGGCCTGTGTTCGCACAGACCAGGACTCTAATCCTGAGCCTGATGAAGCCTTCAGTTTTCTCCCATATCTCACAAGATTGTTAGGATTTGAAAAGATCATTCATCCAACGAATTTTAGAGGTCTGCTGTGTGCCAGGCTCTGCTTGGCTCTAGGGATTCAGTGATAGACCAGATGAACACAGTGCTCTTCAGGGACTGTGTTGTTGTGGAGAAAACAGACAACAAAGTAAACAAGTAATAGACAAGACTGGTTGAGTTTATATCACTATGATTTTGCTGTGAAGCAAGTGAAATAGTGTGATGGTGGGGTGGTGCTAATTTAGTGTGTGTGGTCAGATAAGACCTCCATGACAGGTAAGGAGAACAGGGGGTATTTTAGGCAGAGGGAAAGCTAGTACAAAAGCCACGAGAGGGAGCAGTCTTGGGGAGTTCAGAAGCAAAGGTAAGAGTGGCTTCAGCAGAGTAGGCCATAAGAGAGCGATAGGAGATGAAAGCTGGGTGCAGATCTAGCCCAATTACCCATGGTAAGTTTAAATTCTTCTCAAATCTGATGGGGGCATTTGATTAGTTTTAAACAAATGTAACAAGATATGGTTTATATTCTTTAAAAGATCAGTTTCTAGTAGGCAAGAGGCAAGGCAGGAAGGCCACTTAAGAGGAAAGGTTTGGGACTAGGATGGTAGGAGTGGAGGTGATGAAGCTGGTGGGGCAGTCACAAAAAGTCCAAGTTCAATATGGAGGTCACTCCCTCCATGCACACACAAAGGATTGTATCTACACCACCAACCCTAAAACACAAAGGACAATATCTAACATAGAGGAAGAGAAAATACATTTATTTCATCCCAAGGGACCAGGCTGGGCTCAGTTCACGTAAATTATTGCATGTGACCCCCACTATTCCAATCCTGGTTTGAAGGCCTCGTCTTTGGGGATTTGGGCCACTGCTCAAATTTTCTCTTCCACTCTACAGCACAGCTTTACCTATTTTCAAATCTCTATACTTTTTTCCCCCATATTAGACAAAAACAACAGTGGAAATCAGAGCTGAAGATAGGGTTCTACTAGTAAAGTCTCTGAAGTAGCTGGTGGAAAAGAAGAGGAAGCTGGTTGTTCTCATTCCAGGGCTTCAAGATTGGAAAAAAATTCCAGTTCTTGCCAGGCTGACCCAGGCTTTTTGGCCTCTGGGCCAAATGTGGGGTGTGGGACCTGGGGGCTCCCTTCCAACTGATTTCATTCCCAGGCTCTGTACAGAAATACCAGGCTCCTCCTATTCACGCCCTCTCTCTGTGTTTCCCTCTCTTCTTCCCTCTCTGTGTAGCCCTTTTCCCTGCATCATTCTTTTTAAACTCAACTTTTTGAAGGTGATTTAGAGGCAAGGCCCTTCTTCCCTTTGGTTTCATTTTCTGAAGGAGACATGATTCATCCAACTGTTTATTCATTGCTGAATCAGAAACTTTCTTCTTCCTCCTCTTGCCTTTTTGAGATGAAGTAGGGTTCTTCCTGGTGCTAACACCTCACTTCGGTGGTATCACTGGATGAGTGTTAGGAGGGGCGACTAAACCAAGAGTCAGGAGAAGGGCTCAGAACTTGCACTTCGGGGCCTCCACCCCCAGATGGGGATATCCTTCTGCTCCAGCAGCCCAAGGTCAGGAGCCTTCTTTGTTTATCACCATTGCCTAGTATCAAGTTCTGGGCTCCCTGGGTTGCCCAATAGCCATTAACTGACTGGAGACTATTTGGTTGCCTATATTTACCTGGGCTTGGAGGATGATGTTTCTGTGGTCAGGCTGTGCAAATTGGAGAGAAGATGTATAAACACAACAAGGCTGCTTTTCCAAAGGCCAGTGCCCAGAAATAGCTCCTTGTTTTTCTGATCTATTCCCTTCCACTTTGACAGAAAACCACTGAGCAAATGATCAGTAATAAAATATAACTGAAAATAGTTGTATCCAGATGGAGATTGATTTGCTGATGACAGCAAATTGCAGCCTTCTACCTGGACAAAAGACAGGACCAACCTCCAGCGCTTTGCTTTCTGGGGATTGGAGGTGACCTGTGAGCAGAATTAGCTGTACTTTCCATAGGAACATTCATTTTCCCAAGCCAGGTTGGCCCAGCCTACAGCTCCAAGTCAGTGGTGTTTCTCAGATTTTGTTTAAAGCACATTCAAAATGTCATTTTTCAAGCACCAGTAAAGATACTTGTTTTAGTCCTATAAGTCTCCCACATACTCTAATGGAAGAGGATAACTTTGGGTATTGAATAGATCTGGGTTGGACTCCCTTCTCTGTACATAGGCCATGGCCTTGGGCAAGTTTATTCACTGTACAATGGAGGTAATACTTTCTTTGTAGGGCTAGTGTGATGCTGATAAGCAAGCTCCTTCACCCATCCTCATCCTGTGAAGTAGCGCCCGTCAGTACACATGTTTCTCTTCTCCCTAGCTCCCACCCTGGTCATACTTCTGTTGTGCCATTAACTTGTTCAAGAAAGGACTTCTGGGACTTCCCTGGAAGTCTAGTGGTTTAGACTCTGCACTCCCATGACAGCAGGGGGCACAGGTTCCATTCCTGGTCAGGGAGCTAAGATCCTGCATGCTGTGTGGCACGGCCAAAAAAAAAGAAAAAGAAAGGAATTTCCAGCCCATCTGCATTTTTCCTACAGGCATGTGTCTGTGTCTGGACACATGGAGAGCCCATATGCAAGGGACTAGGAAGAGTAATTGACAAGAGGTTGGAAAGTCCAACAGAACCACCAAAGAAAGATGTCAGAAATCAATGACAAGCAAGAAACCACTGATGACCAGTCTCTATTAGCCCATTTTCAGAGGAAAATGTTGACCCACTGGCCTTTGTCTCCTCGTCCTCTCTCTCCCAGCCTTCCCCGAAAAGCAGATACAAAAATTGTCAAAGACCTAATGTGGAGGAGAGAGGGCAGCTGATCTGTGTCATTTCCCAACCCAGTTCACCCCTGCTGGTGTAAGTTTACCAGGAGAGTAGACTGAAATAGGGGCTTCCCTGGTGGCTCAGACGATAAAGAATCTGCCTGCAATGTGAGAGACCCAGGTTCAACCCCCGGGTAAGGAAGATTCCCTGGAAAAGGCAATGGCAACCCACTCTAGTATTCTGCCTAGAAAATTCCACTGGCAGAGTGAGCTTGGCAGGCTATAGTCAGTGGGGTCGCAAAGAGTAAGACAGGACTAAGAGACTTTACACTACACTGCAGACTGAAATAGACACAAGTCTTTCTTCTAACCTCATTCCTCCCTGAATAGTGGTACCTCCCAGTCAGGTACCCTGGGAGTATAATAACAGAAATAACAATGGTGAGCTCATGCTGCGTGTTTACTGTGTGCTAGGTATCAGAATAAATGCCGTGAGCAGATTAGCATGTTAAAGTTGTGCAAGCCTCTGAGGGCCAGGCCACTGTTACCATCCTCATTCTTCAGGTGAAGAAACTAAGATCGCGGTATTGCGTAACTTGCTCATGGCCTCATAACTAGAGTGTGGCAGAATGTCAGGATTTGGATGTCAGCTGTTTGATCCCCACCCCCTGACCCTGCTACCAGCCTTCTGTTCCCTCTTTATCCCCACTCTGAGTGGCTCTCATCCAGCCTGTTCTCTGCAACTAGGATCTCAGCTAGAGGTCCCCAAGGCTTTCTATGGTCCTGATCACTTTGCCTGAGCCTAGATGCCAATGAGTTAATCTGATCATCCATTCGTTGCTAATGGGGGAATGCTAGCGGAAACTCTTCCCCACCTGGCCACCCCCCACACACCTTGGACATTCCTCACTCCTGCCAAGAACACAGGTCCATTTCCAAAGCAAGTGCTGTCTCATCCTAGAGATCATCTTTGTTTGCCCTGAGCTCTGTACCACTTTATACCTTTCCTGGGACCCTTATCTCTTTCTAATGATAACTCATGTCTGTCTAGCACTTAATGGTCTACAACACGTTCCAATTTGCCTAACCCAGCCCCCACTTCCTAGGTTTCTTAACCATTTTCTATAACCCAGGTGACAAGAGAGCATGCAGTTTAACATCCAAGGTCCACCGCTTGCTAGACAAGTTACTTATTGACTTCTTCACTCCATTTTCTTATTGTGAAATGGGAGAATAATAGTGCTTGTTTCTCGTTGTTGTGAGGGTTGAATGAAATAAACACACAGAGACACGTAGAAAAACACACACACCGACACACACACACACACACACACAGCAAGTAACTCATTAAGTGTCGGCTATTGTTATCACTATCTCGTTGCATCCCCAAACCCTATGGGAAAAAAAATCAAAGCAAATCAGTTCTTGTCACCAGTTTAACTCAGCTCTCTAAGCTCTCTGCTAGTTCTGTCAAGCTCTGATTCTATGGTTATTTATGGACACAACTTAGTTCTATGACGTAGCTACCCCGAAGGCCAAGCCCTTATCAGAGGGCCTTGTATATAGTAGGCTGTCCTGCCAGGTTGGGGGTTAGCATGTAACAATAGTCCCTACCTCATCCAGGCTGTGGGAGGAACTAATGAGAAATTTCTGTAATATACTCTTTAGTACAGTGCCTGGCACTAAGTAAGCTCCTAATAAACCAGAGTCATTATTGTTCCATCTTACAGTGAGGCTCCCAAATATGTTCCTTAAAAACATAGACTCTGCAACCATACTGTCTGGGTTCAACTTAGTGCTAATTCTATTAGCCTCGAAGTTAATTAACCACCTGGCTTCAGTTTCCTCATCTGTAAGATGGGCATGATAACAGCATGTACCTAAATGAGGTTGTTCCATAGATCAAATGAGTTAATACAATAAACACACTTAGATGTGTGCCTGTCACATGTTGGTATATGTAAGAGCTTTTTGTCACCACTTATAGATGGGGAGACCCAGGCTCAGAGACATCAAGCAGTAATGGAGCTGGGATCCAAATCTAACTGAGGCTGCCTCACTCTTACTATCAGGATATGTTGCTGCCCCAGATGATCCATGTATATTTTACCAGGAGCCTTCTCCTGTGGTGGAGATGTCAAGAGTGGAGGAGAATAAGCTGGCACCAGAGATCTCTGGGGTAAGGGAGACCACAGTATGCCCTCAAGTCAAGCCATAGAGGCGGCTTTTTCCTCATGTGTGTCTGGCCGTATGATTTTAGCATTCTATCAAGTCTCAGAATCAGAAGGCCTAAAAATGGCACCACCCATGCAGACCTCTAACCCGGAATCTGCAGCGAAACTCTCCTTATTGCACATTGATGTCACACTCAAAGATGGGCCCCTGATTTTTAACACAAAGAGGCCCTGGCCTTGAGACATTTTCCATTTCTGAGGCATGATTCAGCCTAGGAGACAAGACCAGACAGACTTGTTCCAGAGGAAGGAGGCCTGGGTGGCGGATGGAGAGGGAGAAGAAAAACAAACAGGGCTTAGAGCTGAGCAAGTCTCACAGCTGCTGGGCTGCAGGGGGAGGGAGAAGACGCGAACAGAGGGAGCCTGCCTGCACAGAACCGGGCGCCCACTGACCAATTTATCTTCCCTGAAGTCAAATGTATTGATTTAAATAGGAATCCAGCCCATGCTTCTAAAGCCCCAGAAAAACACTAGTAACATTTCACAACTGTGAAGCACAATATGATTGCCAAAGCATTCCACGTAAGTAAGCTCAATTTTCGCTGCTTTTTAAAATAATATGCGTCTCTTATTACAAAGCATCAAGTGCTTATTGAGGAATACTAGGAAATGTTTTTAAATGTAAATCTTAAAATGTCAAGTATGTATATATTACACCACTAGTAACATTTTCAGTAAATTTCTAACTATTTTTTTCCGAGCCTGTGTACAGACAGAGGTCATTTAAACAAAATTGAGAAGTACTACAGAGTTATTGTTTTTTTTTATTTATTCAATCATGCCATGTGGCATGTGGGATCTTACCAGACCCCAGAGACCAGAGATCAAACCCATGCCCCTTGCACTGGAAACAGAGTCTTAACCCCTGGACTGTCAGGGAAATCCCCAGAAAGTTTTAGATCTTTTCTTTTTCATGTAACATAAAATCACGGGGATTTTCTAATGGTGCCAAACGTTTAGCTGTAACAATTCATAATGACTGCATTTATCAGTATAGATGTGCCACATTTGCTATAGCCACACCCTAATTGTTGGACATTCCAGATATTTACAAACTCTTTAAATAACACTGCTGTGAACATCTTTTTACTTACATTTTTGTCTATATATCTAATTATGTCCTAATAGTAAATTTCTAGTAATGAAATTACTAACTCCAAGGATTTTAATATTTTTGAGTACATATAGCCAAATTACTCTCGAGAAAAATGTATTCAGTTTACCCTCTGACCAGCACCATGTGACAATTACCTCTCACTCTCTGAGCAAGCCAGTGAGTTAGGTAACAAGCATCTCATGTTACAAATGTGGAAGATTGGGATTCATACAACTGAAAGTCAAACTCTAGTGCCCTGGATTTGGTGCCAGGGATCCTCCCACTCTGCCTTCTAGACAAGATGAGCTCCAAAAAGATTTTCCTGAGTAATGGAGTTGTAGAAAAATTTATTTTTATATCCTCACTTATTGGTAAAAATATTTTTTTAAATCTTCAGTTTCTTGACCTTATTTGTACCATGGGCCCCTTTGGCAGCCTAGTTAAGCCTGCCAACCCCTGGGACTTCCCTGGCCATTCAGTGCTTAGGACTCTGCACTTCTAATGCAGGGGGCATGGGTTTGATCCCTGGTCAAGGAACCAAGATTTCACATGCCGCAGGGCACGGCCAAAGAGAAACAAAGGAAAAAGCCTACCAGCCCCTTCTCAGAGTAATGTATTTATATGCATTTAACCCAATTATAGGGATTCCCTGGTGGCTCAGAGGATAATGCAGGAGACCTGCAATGCAGGAGACCCAGGTTCGATCCCTGGGTTGGGAAGATCCTCTGGAGAAGGAAAGGGCAACCCACTCCAGTATTCTTGACTTGAGAATTCCCCAGATAGAGGAACCTGGTGCGCTAAAGTCCATGGGGTTGCAAAGAGTCGGACATGACTGAGCGACTTCACACACACACACACACACACACATAACCCAATTATATTAAATATAAAAGTAAAATGATGATGGAGTAATGCTCCTTTATGACAAGGAGCATTAATGACAGGATCTAGAACTACATGGAAGGAGAGCTAGTCATCAGGGGTCCTGAGGGTTCCTGTACATTCTAGCTGAGTTTGCTCTTGTGATGTCAGCAGTTTCAGTAGCCAGACACTTAAGGAACAGAGTAGCTTATTTGCTGCTTTCTCAAGAACTGCTGGGCCTTGGTTCTAAATTCTTCTTATGTAACATAATCTACTACATGTGCTCCAGTCATCTGGCCCTCTGCTTTGCCTCATGGGAATTAGAGCTGAGGGAAACTGCACAGACATGCTGACACCCTCCCTACCCCTTTAAATATGAATAATGAAGTCTTACATCTGGGATCTAGAAGTTTTATGTCTTTGGTCCTTATCCAGGAAACTGTAGCAAGCTGACTTAGCTTGCAGGGAAGGTAAAGTCTGAATGCCTTCACAATTCTGACCCTACCATTCATTTCAAAGCAGAGTTGAGTGTAAATGATATTTTGAGATGTATGCAACAGCTATAATGCAGACCAAGAATACATGTAGTTTTTACTGGTACAAAAGTCACTGTAGTTTACTGTATACATTCAGCTAAAGGTTTCTGAAAATGTCAGGTTTTTTCTCTTCCTCATTCAAGTTCATAGATTTTTTAGGAGAACTCTTGGCTGCTGCCAACACCTCAAAAGAAGACCAGAAAATCCTGTTGATCAAGCAAAGCAAGTCTAAGTTAATTTGATATTTACTGCAATAAGGGAGAATAACATCTTGAAAGAGACTTGGTGTAGTTACTAAAAGGATTTCAAGAAAGGGTGTTTACAGGATTTGGAGGCCTGGGCTCGAGTGGTTTAAGGTGGTTTTTCAAAGCAATAAACTGATGGGGATTGGGCACAGTTTATGACATTTAAGATAGCTTGGGATTCGTAGACATAGAGAAGCAGAGGTCTTGAAGCAAGTCTCCTTAAATATTGGCCATATATGTGAGCTCTTGGCCTGTGTGAGCAGTCTGTGGTCCTGACAGTCATCTGTCCTGTCCGAGATGAGGAAACCATTTGCCCAGATAATTTATTTCTTGAAGCAAACAATTAATCTACTTATCCTCCTAGATAAGAATTTCCCTGGGATTTCCCTGGTGGTCCAGTGGACTTCCCTGGTGGCTCAGATGGTGAAGCATCTGCCTACAATGCGGGAGACCCGGGTTCGGTCCCTGGGTGGGGAAGATCGTCTGGAGAAGGAAATGGCAACACACTCCAGTACTCTTGCCTGGAAAATCCCATGGGTGGAGGAGCCTGGTAGGCTACAGTCTATGGGATCGAAAAGAGTCGGACACAACTGAGCGACTTCACTTCACTTCCAGTGGTTAAGCCTCAGTCCTTCCACAGCAGGAGGCACAGGATCAATCCCTGGTCAGGTAAACTAAGATTCTGCATGCAGTGCAGCACAGCAAAAAAAAAAAAAAAAAAAAACCACAAGAATTTCCTGATTTTTGAATTTAGTGATTTTGTAAATCCTTCATGCTATCTTAGAACTGGAAGAAATATTCCAGTTGGAATTAGAATTGGAAGAAGATCATCTAATGGAGAAATCTTGGGCTTTGGAATCAGAAAAGCTTGGCTTTTAATCCCTGATCGATCAATCACTCCCGGCATTGGCATTCTTTCCATCATTTCCTTCATTAAAGAAATATGTATTAACCTCCTATGATGGGTTCTGATAAATTATCTAAGTTCTTGGAACCTCAGTTTCCTCATCAGTAAAATAAAGATTAAAGTATAAAAATAAAAAAGAATTTCCTAGAGCAGTTGAGCCATGTTGACATGGGTAGTCTCAGTTCTTGATAAATCGTGTCCAACTCTTTGCGACCCTATGGATCATACAGTCCATGGAATTCTCCAGGCCAGAATACTGGAGTGGGTAGCCTTTCCCTTCTCCAGGGGATCTTCCCAACCCAGGGATGGAACCCAGGTCTCCCGCATTGCAGGGGGATTCTTTATTAGCTGAGCCACAAGGGAAGCCCTACTTGATAAGACCAGCTTCTTAACTGAAATCCCCTTTCTCATGGAAGTAGAGGCCTATTTTTGCCTGTTTTTGCTGTCTGTCCTTTCCATACTGTGAGTTCACTGTGGATAGGGGCTAAGGTTTAAACTCCTAGATGTAGGATTCATTTGTTTTCTATATGTTTACCAAAAAAAAAGAAAACCCACTCAAATACCTTTTTTAATACATGGGGGGATTTACTTAGTGAGGAGTCCTTGTGCTGTACACTTTTCCATATATGTAAGAATTGAATAATTAAGAAGGTTTTTTTTTTCATAATACCCTTCTGTTGACCCTTATAGCTGTTGACTTTTTACATCAAAATTCAAAAAAAGAGCTATATGTACTCATTGTTTCTGATTCAGTTCAGTTCAGTCGATCAGTTGTGTCCGACACTTTGCAACCCCATTGACTTTTTTTTTAATGAACTTTTTTATTTGGAAAATTTCAAACATAAAAGAGAGAATTGTAGAGTATGAATCATTCAGCGATCATAAGCTCATAATCAATCATGGTTCATCCATACCCCATCCCACACACATTCCCATTGTATTATCTTGAACCAAATCTCAGACATTGTTATAATTTCATCAACAATTATTTTAGTATATGGCTTTAAAATATAAGACTTCTTTTACCTAACCATAATACCATAAATCTTAAAAAATTGTCCCATATTATCTAATATCTAAAATATCTAAAATACCATATTCTAAAATAACATCATAGCATAATATCTTAAAATCAACAATTATTTCCTTAACATCATTAAATATCCAATCAGGGTTCACATTCCCAACTGCCTCGTAAATGATAGCACTTTTTTTCGTTTGAAACAGTATCTGAATAGGACCCATATGTTGCATTTTGTTGCTATCTACCTTAAATTTAATTTAGAGATTTCTTATCCCTCCCCTCCTTTTTTCCTTTTTCTTTGTTTAATTTATTCATTGAAGAAATTATCACTGTTTCTGTAGAGTTTCCTACAGTTTGAATTTTGCCGGTTGCATCTCCTTGATATGTTAACACAGTCTTCCTATCCCTGTATTTTCTGTAACTTGTTGGCAGTTAGATATGATGACTTGATCAGATTCAGCTTTGAATGTTTAGGCAAGAACAGTTGAGAGGCAGCATGGTGGTCTCCTGTTATAAAGCATAGATGGATGTCTAATCATCTCTTTCTCATTTATCTCCATCTCTGCCAACAATTGATGATTGTTGCCTACTTTTATCATTTCCTTAGTGCTTGCATGAGAATATTTTTTATAAAAAGACACTTCCTCTTGTTAACTAGTTAGCTATCCTGGCATACAGTTTACATAGACAAGGCAGGCCATTCTTCATTCTTTCTTTTTGTTTTTGTTTGTTGGTTTCAAAATAATGAATTGTTTCCCTAGCATCCTCCAAAAGTAAACATTTTGGGTTTCAGGGGAAGTTTATTGTATTACTACAAACTCATGGGTTTAAACATATTTCACATGTTTCTGTTCATTCTTATTAATGGAAATATTTTCAATCTATCACATTGTGAAAGATCAAAAATTCTGAAAACATACAGAGTTGGTGAGGCTGTGAAAAATGGTTCAACATCTGTGGACAGCAATTTGACAATATTTAACAAATCATAAAAGGCATATTTCCTTTGACACAATGATTTTACTTTCAGGAATTTATCCTACAAATGCACTCACAAGTATGCAAAGTGATGTATGTACCGAGTCTAAATAAACAAAAGCAGTTTTGTTTATTTTAGCAAAAACAAAGGTAAAGCGATACTTATGCAGAAAAATTAATAGCAACATTATTTACAACAGCGAAAAGTGGAAGCAACCCAAATGCTATTGCTGGATAAGTGGATAAATAAAATTTGGTATACACATACAGTGGAATATTATTTAGTCTTAACAAGGAAGCAAATTTCTGACACACACTGCAATATGGATGTGTTGGTTGCACGGCAATGTACATTCTTGAAGCTACTGAGCTGATTAAAATGATTAAGATGGTAAATTCTGTGTTGAGTATTTTGCCACAATTGAAGTTTTTAATTTAAAAATATAAAGTAAATTAAAATTTAAAATTATAAACATGGGTTTTACCTTTCACCTTTCTACTTTTAAATGCCAGTTTAAAAGTAGATGTAAATGCCATTCTATATTTAAAATGCCAGTTTTAAATACAAATATCATAGTATTCACACACGGAATTACACAATACAGAAATCACACAATTTGTGAGTTATGATTTGCTCCGGGGGTGTCTTGAACTGTCCAGAAGAGGCAAACGCTAGAGAGACAGAGGAAGATTATAAAGAGGAAAGGAGCCCTCCCAATCCACCCCCAAGCTCAGAGCCGGAGTACGCGGCGCTCCAGGGGCCAGCGGACACTCTCTCCAGGACGGCCCCGCAGGGCGCATCCCTCCCGCAGGCAGGCAGCGAAGAAGGCCGGCGCCGGGCTGCTGGGTCCGGCTCCTGCCAGCTGCTGACCGCGGCGCCGCGCCCTCGCCGGGCGAAGCCTAGCGATTTCAGGTCAGGTGTCTCTCCTTCCCCAGGGCCCGCCGCCCACACCGGGGCAGAAAAGCGACTCCCAACGGTATGGAGACCTTCGCATCGGTCCAGCTCTCGCCCCTGGACCCGGGTGAGTGGGTGACCCTGAGCAGCCAGGCAGGGGAAGGGATGGCCACAGTTAGAGCCCTGCCCCTTCTCACCGCGCGCCCAGAACCCAGCCGGGGTCGGAAGGGGGCAGCAGGGCCACAGACACGGAGGCCGCGGAAGGCAGGATGGCGCAGGAACCAGGGCTTCTAGCCCCTGGCGCATGCTCCATTGTTCTAGGAGACTTCCTTCTGAAATGTAAAATTCTAAGATACAGTCAGAGGAGGGCAAGGCAACCCAGTCCAGTATTCTTGTCTAGAGGACCCCAAAGACCGAGAGCTGTTAGGCTACAGGGTCACAAAGGGTCAGAAACGACTGAAGTGACAGCAGTAAGGTACAAGTAAGGTTATCAAGGCAGTGACAGCAGAGCATTAAGTGAAATGCAAGGCACTTCCCAACATGGGACGCCCCTATTCGAGTGCACTGGCCACACACCCATGAAGCCGGCCCTGGTACGTAGGGAGCACAAGTATTGTAACATTTGGAGCAGTGTTGTCCAATAGAAATAAAACGTGAGCCGCACATGCGAGCCGCATTATGTAATTTTAAATGTTCTAGTGTCCAATAAAAAAGGTAAAAAGAAACAGATGAGAGTAATTTTAATAATAGATTTTATTTTCCCTAACATATCCAAAATAATACTGAGCAGGGCTCTGTGTGTCTCCTGGGCACAGCACTTTGTGTCCCCCATTTCTTTGATTTTAGGAAATAGCCTTCATTCAGCCTCCATGACCTCCCCTGAGTTCCAGTCAGATTCAAGCAGCTGTTATTTAGGGAAGAGAAGGGATGCAAGACGAGGAGAAACAGTCAAGAGCACCCTTTGGACAAGGGATACAATGTATCCCATCAAGGAATACATACAAACAATTGATATAAAACTTCTCACTGTCTTCCCCAAGTGAGGACACATGGTTTGAGGGCTTTAGCCCACTGTGTCCCCCTTTGCCTGGCAAAGCAATAGAGTTATCCTTTTCTGCTTCACCCAAAACTGTCTGCAAGATTTGATTTGACACCAGTATACAGAGAAGCTGAGCTTTTGGCATCAAAAAGTATTATCATCTCAACAAGTAATCATTATTAAAATTACTGAGTTTTTTTTTTCATATTAAGTCCTCAAAATTCAGTATATATTTTATACTTAGGGCACATCTTGTTAAAAGACCTCAATTGCCACATGTGGCTGGTGGCTGATAGAGTGCAAGGAGCAGGTCTAGAGCATGAAAAAGGAAGTGGGTGGCTGAAGACTTTGTGTAGTTGCCTCTGGGTGGCATAACACTGGCTGCTAAAACAAATACCTACCAACTTTTGTCAATCACTTCCTGTGACTGGTGGAATTTGACAGCAGAATTCCTGTGAGTGATTTTGATGAGTGTCATGAATATTGAGTCTCTATTTTAACACTGTTACTGATTTTAAAATATTCCTGTATATAACAGTGTCACCCAGACGTTCATTAAAACAGTGGTTCTAATGCTAATGCTACAAAACAACTCCTATTCAATAAATATTAGAAGGGGAAGTTAGATGTGTCAATTACCAGGTTGTCGTTTTTCTTTTGCAACCCCATGGACTGTAGCCCACCAGGCTCCTCTGTCCATGGGATTGCCCAGGCAAGAATAGTGGAGTGGTGCCATTTTCTTCTCCAGAGGTTCTTCCTAACCCAGGGATTGAATTGCATCTCCTATATTAGCAAGCAGATTCCTTACCACTCAGCCACCAGGGAAGCCCCATTGCCAAGATGGAAGCCAAATACCCAACCTTACGCTCTATTTGTTAATTCAGAAATGAACACCTTGAGAAATATTGGAAAGTTCTGAGAAATAAAAATTAACATTTAAGAAGGTACACTTTTAAGTTTGCAAAAATGGCTACACAGGCAAAAAGGAAGGAAAAACAAAACCTGGCCACATAGGTGCAAGCAAGCTCCAGGTCAAAGTAATGTGCACCTGAGCTGCTCTGGTTGTGCATGTGAACACTCAGAACAAAAAACCCTGTTTGACATTTTGCATGTGTTTCTATAGAGGAAATTGCGTGCTGCGAAAACTGTGTCATTAAGTAGGGTTTTATTTTCACTAGCCTTTCGCATTCAGGTAAAGAATTTCCCTGTAATGCAGGAGACCCAGGTTTGATCCCTGGGTCGGGAAGACCCCCTGGAGAAGGGAATGGCTAACCACTCCAGTATTCTTGCCTGGAGAATTCCCCAGACAAGAGGAACCTGGTGGGCTACAGTCCATGGGGTCGCAAAGAGTCAGGACACCACTGACAAACACTTTCACTTTCCCATTCAGAAGTTACAAAAGTTTACTGGCAGACTAGCCTGCCACATAGTGGTAAGAATAGGAAACTACAGGCCATGTTACAAATATTTAATACAAAGTATTTGGCCACCTCATGCGAAGAGTTGACTCATTAGAAAAGATTCTGATGCTGGGAGGGATTGGGGGCAGGAGGAGAAGGGGACGACAGAGGATGAGATGGCTGGATGGCATCACTGACTCGATGGACGTGAGTCTGAGTGAACTCCGGGAGTCGGTGATGGACAGGGAGGCCTGGCGTGCTGCGATTCATGGGGTCGCAAAGAGTCGGACACGACTGAGCGACTGATCTGATCTGATCTGATTTGCTATAATGATATATGGAAATAATAAGTGCAACAGAAAATAAACACCTGGAAACGCACCATCCAACTTAAGAACTAGAACATTACCTATCACGCATCCATCCATCTGTATGCCTTTTTCCTATCTTATCCTGCCTCACCAGAGATAATACTGGCTTGAATTTTATGTTGACCATTTTCTTGGTTTCTTAAAAAGGTTTTATCATTTCTGTATGCATCCCTAAATGGAATATTGTCTATTTTGCTCATTTGAGCTTTATAAAAGTGGCATCATGATTTTATGTAGTTTTCTGCAACTTGCCTTTTCCATACATTTACTTGACCATATTATGTGTATAGCTGGAGTTGATTCGCTGTGGGAAGAGACAGCTATTTATTTATCCATTTACCCATTCTCCTGTCAATGGACATTTCATAGCCTCCAATGTTTTGCCATCTTGACAATACAGCAGTGAATATTTTTATGCATATTTAAGCATTTCTTTGTAATATGTCTAGTTCAATTTTACAGAATACATATAACCAAAGTGTCTTTCAGAGTTGTACCAATTTACACTCCATTTGTTGTATATAAAAGGTTCCACTGATTTTCATCTTCACCAGTACTTGGTGTTACTAGTTTCTTAATTATTGCCAATGGAGTTATCGGCTGTGCTGGATCTTTGTTGCTGTGCAGGCTTTCCTTTAGTTGCAACGAGTGAGGGCTACTCTCTAGTCACGGTTGGGCTTCTCTTGTCGTAGGGCACAGGATCTAGGACGCATGGCTTCGGTAGTTGTAGTTCCTGGGTTCTAGAGAACAGGCTCAGTCGTGTGGCCCACAGGCTTAGCTGCTGTGTGGCCTGTGGGATCGTCCCAGATCAGGGATCAAACACACGTCTTCTGCATTGGCAGGCGGACTCTTCACCACTGAGCCATCAGGGAAGCCTGGAAAATCAGTTCTTATCATGGCGTTGACTTGTATTTTCATGGCTGTCAGTGAGGTCAAGCATATTTTAATTTAAGTGGGAGACTTATGTTTCCTTTTTCATAAAGTGCATATTCACATCTTGCCCATTTTTAACTGGTTTGTCTTTTTCTTATTTTAAGCTTAAGATCTTAATCTGGAAAAATGTGTGTGTGTGTGTGTGTGTATCAGTTTTTATATTTAGCAACTTTGGTGAATTGTATTTAACAAGTTTGGTTTGGTAAACTCTCTGATGAGTTGTAGTAATTTATCCACAGATTCTTTGAGGGTTTTCTACATATACAATTATGTTAGCTGCAAATAATGACAGTGTTGTTTCCTTCTTTCTCCTGTCTGTCTTGCCCTTGCCTTGTGGAGCAGAAGAGGCGATAGCAGGCACTTCTGTTTCATTCTCCTCTTAAAGGAATGATGCTTTCAATGATTCACCATTGTAAATGATGACTATTGTCTTCTTTTTTTTTTTTTTTTGCTTTTTGGCCATACTATGTGGTATGTGGGATCTTAGTTCTCTGACCAGCGATCAAACCTGTGTCCCCTGCAGTGGTAGCTCAGAGTCCTAACCATTGGACTGTCAGGGAAGTCCCTCCTGTAGGCTTTTTTTTTTTAAAAGATTACATTTTAATGTTAGGAAATTTTGTTTTATTTCTGCTTTTCTAAGAGTTTTTTTTTTTTTTTAACAAGAATGGACGTTAACTTTTACTGACTGCCTTTACTACATCTATTTAGATAATCATACAACTTCTCCTTTAACCAATTAATGTGATGAATTAAAGTTATAGGCTTTAATGTTAAATGATCCAAATATTCTTGGGATAAATCCAGCTTAGTTATGATGAATTGCCCTTAACATAAGCTGTTGGACTTGATTTGCTAGTAGTTTGCTTATAATATTTCCATCTATGTTCGTGAGGGATTCTGGTCTGAATTTTCTTTTTCATACAGTTCTTGATTGATTTTATCTCAGGGTTATATTAACCTCATATGAGTTGAGGTTAACTCAACTATTAACCTCATATGAGGTTAATAAAAGCATATGAGTGCTTTTATTTGATATTCTTTGTGTGAAATTAGAATCATTTGTTCTGTGAAAATCTGCTAGGAATTGCCCGAAAAATGGCAAGGCTTGTTTTTTTTGTTTGTTTATTATTTTTTTCAAGACATTGAAACTGATTTAATTTCCTTAATACTGTTGGAAACTCGAGCTTTCTGGTAACAGCTTTGATAAGTTGTATTTTTCTAGAAATGTTTCCCTTTTTAATAAGTTTTTAAATTCACTGATGTAATGTGCTTTATAGTATGCTCACTTATCTGTTTAATCTCTTCTGTATTTGCAGCTTTCTTCAGTTCTCTGTTCCTATTACTACTTGTTTATGCATGCTACTTACAACCCTCTTTTGAAATGAATCTTACCAGAAGTTTGCCTATTTTATCTGGCCATGGCTTGTTGATCATCTCTATTGTCTATTTGTTTCGTTTCATAAATTTTTGCTCTTATCTTTATATCTACTCTTAAACTTTCTTTGTGTTTATTCTATTGGGTTTTTTTTTTTTTTTCTCTTAGAGTGAAAGCTAGCTCATTAATTTTCAGCCTTTTTTAAAGTAAATATCTAAAGCAATAAATTTCCCTGTAATTACCATTTTTGCTACACCCACCAGTTTTGATATTTACAATTTTCATCATGTATCATATAGTTATTTCTATACAACTTTTAATTTCTATTATATCTTACTTGACTCATAAATTATATAGAAATGTACTTTCTAATTTTTAAAACTTAGAGGACGCTGTCATTTATCTTTCTGTTAAAGACTTTTAATTTAATTGCATAAGCTCTATCCATGATCATAGGTCATAAAATGTGATTAATGTGAATCAAATTCTTTGAAATTTGTTGAGACTGGCTTTATGGCCTATATAGTCAATTTTTGGAAATGTTCCATGTGCACTGGAAAAGAATGTCTATTCGTTGATTGTTGGATGTAGAGTGATTTATAAATATCCACTAAATCAAGCTGGTTGAATGTGTTATTCCAATCTTTTTTGACCCATTAATAATTGAGAGCTCTGTATTGAAATCTCCCACTATGTTAGTGGATTAGTCAATTTCTATCCATAGTTCTGTACATTTTAGTAGGCACCCACAACTTTAGAACCATTATATTTTCCTGATGGATTAAACCTTTTATCATTAAACTGATAAATACATTTTTGCTTTATAGTCTATTTTATCTAATATCAATATAACCACACCAGCTTTCTTTTAATTAGCTTTTGCTTTTGTTCATCATTTTCCGTTCATCCTTTCTCTGTCTTTTAATTTTAGGTGTGTCTAGATTTTTAAAAAATCTAGATCTGAGCTCTTTTAATTGTTTGTCCCTTTTATACTTGTGGTTACTCTTTTTTTTTTTTCTTTTTAATTGGCTGCGCTGGCTCTTCGTTGCTGTGCGAGGGCTTTCTCTAGTTGTGGAGAGCAGGGGCTATTCTCTAGTTGCAGTGGGTGGGCTCCTCTGTGGCTTCTTTTGTTGCAGAGCACAGGCAGGCTCTAGAGCACGTGGGCTTCAGTAGTTTTGGCTTAAGGGCTCCAGAGCAGGGCTGGGGTGGCGGGGGGCAGTAGTTGTGGTGCGCAGACTTAGTTGCTCTGGGGGCATGTGGAATCTTCTCTGAGCGGGGATGGAACACTGTGTCCCCTGCGTTAGCAGGCAGATTCCCAACCGCTGGACCACCAGGGGAGGGCCATACTTGTCATTACAGAAAATATTTCTACCATCTTAACATTTATTTTTCATTTGTTCTCCTTTTCTAAATCTCTCCATTTTTCCCCCCTAAACTGACTTTGTTTTCTTACTCTGTTTTCTCCTCTACTGGTGTGGCGGTTATACTATCTCTGTTTTTAGTAATTACTCTTGAAATTTTACCAGGTACGTTTAACAAAGTCTAAAGTGATCAATACCTGAACCTTTCTAAGAAGAACTCCCAGCATTCTTCCTCCTCTTACCAGCCTTCCTCTCCTTCCCCACCTATAAATTATTATTGGCCAGTATCTGTGCCTGTCCTTTTCAACCCCACACATTACGTGTCATCACCATCTTTCATTAGCAGTGTTTTGCAGTTATTTTAACTGCTATTTCACTGTTTATTTAAATAAATAGTTTATTTTACTGTTTTCTGGGTTAGCAGTTATTTTCTCTGTGTACTTAGAAGTTATCTTTCTGCCTTTTAGATTCGCTGTTACTGTTACTGTCTGATTTGTTGTTTCTTTGTAGGCAGTTTTTCTTTTCCCTCTAGCTGCTTTTAACATTGTTGCCTCTAATGCTCTGTGGTTTCTCTACAATGTGTCCATGTGTGTGTCTTTTTTTAACCTGCTGGATGCATGTTCTTTTCCTCCTGTCCATGTGTTGGTGTCTTTTATCAGATCTGGAAATTCTTAGCCATTAGCTTTTCAAACATTGCTTCTTTATTCTGTCTATTCTCTCCCTCTGGGATTCTGGTTGGATATATTTTAGACCTTCTCATTCCATCTGTTCTTCCCTTAACCTCTCACTGATATTTCTCATCTCCTTGACTCTCTGCACTGCTGCTGCTGCTGCTAAGTCGCTTCAGTCGTGTCCGACTCTGTGCGACCCCATTGACGGCAGCCCACCAGGCTTCCCCGTCCCTGGGATTCTCTAGGCAAGAACACTGCACTGCATTCTGGTAATTTTCTCAGATCTATCTTCCAGTTCATTAATTCATTGTCCAGCTATGTATAATCTGTTATTTAGTCTGTCTATTGAGTTTTTAATCTCAACAACTAATTTGTGAAGTTCTATTTGCTCTCTTTTCAGATGCGTCTCGTCATTTTCAATAGTCTCTTTGCCTTGCTCATTTAAAAAAATAACAGCTCTACTGAGATATAATTTGCAAATAGTAAGATTCACCCTTTGAAAGTGTACAATTCACATTCACAGAAGTTGTGAAATAATTACCATGAATTCTTGAAAAATTCTATCACCCTGAAAAGAAACTCTATACTCATTAGCAATAACTGCCAGTTTCCTTCTACCCTTGTTTCCCAAAATCACTAATCTATTTTCTTTCTCTTTGGATTTGCCTATTGGAGACAATTCATATGAATGGAATCATACTATATATATATATACATATATATAAAAAACCTTCTATAACTGTTTTTTTCATCTAGCAAAATGTTTCAAACTTTCATCCATATTTTAGCAAATATCATTACTTTGTTCTTTCTTGTGGCTGAATGATATTCCATTATATGGGTCTACCATATTGTGTTTATTCATTTACCAGTTGATGGACATTTGGATTGTTACTACTTTGGGAGTATTATGAATAATGCTGCCATGAACATTTATGTACCTGTTTTTGTGTGAATATATATTTTCTTTTCTCTTGGTTATATACCTGTATATCTAAGTTATGTAGTAGCTCTACTTAACAGTGTGAGAAATTGCCAGAAGGTTTTCCCATGAGGAAAGCAATGGGTTGTCTATTTTTGGCTGTGCTGGGTCTTTGCTGCTCACGTGGGCTCTCTCTCGTTGCGGTGAGCAGGGTCTGCTCTCACCTGAGGTGCGCCAGCTTCTCACTGTTGTGGAGCACGGGCTCTAGGGCTCACAGGCTTCAGTAGTTGGTGGTACGTGGGCTCGGTTGCCCTGCAGCATGTGGAATCTTCCTGAACCAGGGATCAAACCCATGTCCCCTACATTGGCAGGTGGATTCTTAACCACCGGACCACCAAGGAAGTCCCCATCTTTTATTTCTTTAAACATTTCCCTTCTAGTTATTTATATCTTCTTCTATCTGAAAATTGCAATATCTAAAAACCATAGAGATCTATTGATAAATGTGTTCTATTTTGTCTTCTATTCATGGTAGCATATTTCCTTCTATATTTGATGATATATTTCTGTGAAAATATAAAGTAGGGTTTTTCTTCTGTTCACTAGTATAGCCCCATCATCTGGAACAATGACTGATACATAACAGGTGCTCAACAAATCTGTTACATGAACAGATGAGTCTTAAGGACCTAAGCAGGAAAGTAAACCCCGGAGAAGAATGCATTTGCTTCTGCTCAGTGCCAAGATGCCTACAGACCCAGGGCTATGGTTAGCCTCTATTAGTCAGGCTCTTCTTGGGAAAACAGAAGCCAAATACTCTATGAATTCCAAGTGTATCCACCTTTGTCCAATCAGAAAATGGAAACCACACAGTGATTTAAACAGAGTATGTTTAATATCAAGAATTACTAAGCTAAGATAAATGAGTAACTATAAGATATAAAAATAACTATAATGCAGAGACTCCCCTGGTGGTCTAGTGGCTAGGACTCCGCACTCCCAATGCACAGAGCCCAGGTTCCATCCCTGGTCAGGGAACTAAATCCCATAAACCGCAACTAAGAGTTGGCATGTCACAACTAAAGATCCTGTTGCTGGCCAAAATCTTGGCCTTTTCTGGCCACCAAAGTTGAACAAAAAAATACGGAGAGTTTGGAGGAAATAGAAAGGTGGCTTTAGTCCTCAGCGGGTGGAGAGGGGAACAGCGTAGGCTCAGGCCTCAAGAACTGACCCCTCCATGAGGAGTCTAGGGGCTTACATAAGGCAAGGGCTGGCTGTCAGGAATCAGTGACAAGGAACAAAGATGATAGCATCTTGATTTCTTCCTCTTGCATTATTTCAAAGACAGTCACAGGCTGGTGTCAGTAACACAGTAATTGAGTCTGGCAGTTCCGTGTCTCTGTGGCCTTCTTTCTGATGTGTAACTACAAGGGGAAGGGTGTTGTAAGGGTAAATACCAGATAGGGAATGTATTTAGCATAGAGTCAAAGGAAAAATTCTTAAAGAGTTGGGAATACCAGAACACCTTACCTGCCTCCTGAGAAACCTGTGTGCAGGTCAAGAAGCAACGGTTAGAATCGACCATGGAACAACAGACTGGTTCAAAATTGGAAAAGGAGTATGTCAAGGCTGTATATTGTCACCCTGCTTATTTAACTTATGTGAAGAGTACATCATGCAAACTGTTGGGCTGGATAAAGCACAAGCTGGAACCAAGATTGCTGGGAAAAATATCAGCAACCTCAGATATGCAGATGGTACCACCCTTATGGCAGAAAGCAAAGAGGAACTAAAGAGCCTCTTGATGAATGTGAGAGTGAAAAAGCTTGTTAAAACTCAACATTCAAAAAACTAAGATCATGGCATCTGGTTCCATCACTTCATGGCAGATAGATGGGAAAACAGTGACAGATTTTATTTTCTTGGGCTCTAAAACCACTGTCGACGGTGACTGCAGTCATGAAATTAAAAGATGCTTACTCGTTGGAAGAAAAGCTATGACAAACACAGACACTATATTAAAAAGCAGAGACATTGCTTTTCTGACAAAGGTCCATATAGTCAACGCTATGGTTTTTCCAGTAGTCATGTATGGATGTGAGAGTTGGACTGTAAAGAAGTCTGAGTGTCAAAGAACTGATGCTTTCAAACTGTAGTGTTGGAGAAGACTCTTGAGATATCAAACCAGTCAATCCTGAAGCAAATCAACCCTGAATCTTGATTGGAAGGACTGATGCTAAAGCTGAAGCTCCAATATTCTGACTATCTGCTGTGAAGAACTGACTCATTTGAAAAGACCCTGATGCTGGGAAAGATTGAAGGCAGGAGGAAAAGGGGACAACAGAGGACGAGATGGTTGGATGGCATCACTCACTCAATGGACATGAGTTTGAACAAACTCCAGGAGATGGTGAAGGACGGAGAAGCCTGACGTGCTGCAATCCATGGGGTCTCAAAGTCAGACATGACTCAGCGACTGAACAGCAACAGAGGAAAAATGTGAATTGTAGCTCCTGCAGAGTTAGAGGGCAGAAAAGCAAACTTAGTTACAGACATTCAGAGTTAGGAGCAGTTAAGTGAAAAAAAAAACTGGGAATGTTCAGGCCTGCTCACTGTTCTCTCTATCTTCTTTGCTCTCAGGAAAGGGAAAGAGAAAAACTCATTCCTCTGTTTTCCTTTTTGCTGCAACAATCCCAAATGCCATTAACGAAAATCAAATATCCTGCGTGCCATAACTAAGACCTGGCACAGCCAAATAAATATATAAAATATTAAAAATATATAAGCAAAATAAAATAGGACCATTATTTAAAAAAAAAAAAAAGGAATATAGTGCTGAGAGAAAGTACCTAAGGAAGGACAAACTATGAAGGGGAGCTACCTTCCCAAAGCTGGGGTTCAGACCGCACTGGAGAAGATGTGGTTGCAGACCACTGTATGGCAGAGAAGTTTGAAAGGTAGCCTGGGCCAGAGCCTGTCCTCAATGTCTGGAAAGCCAAGAAGCAACCCAGTGAAGCACAGGTGAGCACTGCCCAGGGCGCAGGTGGTCAGGTATGCAGGTGTGCAGAGGGAATTTAGCTCCACTGTAGGAGGGAGGCCTGCAATCCACTGTCTGAGCGCAGTGGGAGGTGATCACCAGACCAAGCAGGAGCTGGGAGGTCACTGAGAGATTGTGTGTTCTGGGTGTGTGTGTGGGCAGCGCACCACCCGAATCGCTCCCATCCATACTACCCTCCAACGTACAGCACCAGTACCAGGAGGAGAACCTTTTCCTCCTCCAGTGTCTTTCCAGTGCCATCTACTGAAAACCTTAACATCAGGCTCGTCCATGATCACAGAACAGGTATTGAAAAGTGAATTTGGAACAAGAGAGAATAAAGTGATAGTTGGCATGCCAAGCATCTCAGTTTTGGACACAGGAAATCAGAGGTTTATATAAGCCTTGGAAGCCTTGGAAATCAGAGGTTTATATAACCCTTGGAAGCCTTGGGGAAGCAAAGGTAAGGGAACCTTCAATTGCAACTTCAGTCTGTAGCACCCACGACTGTGGCTTGCCTGAAGGCCACTCTAATCTCAAGAACCTCTGGGAAAGAACCACCCTAATCTCAAGAGCCTCTGGGAAGCGACCCCCACCCCCACCCCCACCCCCTCAGGCTGCAGCATGTTGCAGGTGAGCCTCAAGAAGCACATCCTGAAGCTACCATGAACTCTTGTCCGCTTACGAGTCTGCAAATCCCTTGGAGAACTCTGCCCTCTCCCTCGCACATGACTTCGGAATCTCTACCAACGGCCTCTTCCGCGCAGCCTCTATTGGATCCCTACAGGGCAGAGGATTCTGGGAAGCAGAGGGTTCTGGGAAATGTAGTTTCCGCTTCTCCTCAGTGAGGCAGAGGAAATCTCCGAGGTGGAAAGTGGAAGTGAAGTCGCTCAGTCGTGTCCGACTCCTTTCGACCCCATGGGCCTACCACGCTCCTCCGTCCATGGGATTTTCCAGGCAAGCGTACTGAAGTGGGTTGCCATTTCCTTCGCCAGCGGATCTTCCCGACCCAGGGATCGAACGCGGGTCTCCCACATTGTAGGCAGACGATTTACCGGGTGTCTGAGCCACCCGGGAAATCCATAGAGGTGGAGGCAGTAACAAAAGACGATCCCTTAAACTGAGCTAAGGTGGAATCCTGAGGCAGATCCCTTATGTTGCCACTGGCCCAAGGGCAAGCTTCCCAGAAGCAGCTAAAATGGGCATTTGCCCTTAGGGCTGCCCAATCTTTGCTTTCTAATCAGTGCTCCTTCCTCCAGTCTCAGGTCCATGATTTTTGTTTGTTTAATTTTAGTGGTGAGGAAACGATGATTTCCTTCACTATCTGCATACCCAGCAATGCATTAAAAAAATTTTTTTTCCCACGATCCAGTTGTTTTATAGGGAGGGCGCCCTTCTAGGAATCAAGCCCATCACACCACCAAGAGGATCCAGGCTACTTTTTATTTTTAAATATTTATTTGACTGCCTCAGGTTTTTGTTGCAGCAAGCAGGATCTTTCATTGTGGCACGTGGGCTCTCTACTTGTGGCATGTGGATGTTAAGTCATTTCGGTCATGTTCGATTCTTTGCAACCCCATGGACTGTAGCCTGCCAAGCTCCTCTGTTCATGGGATTTTCCTGGCAAGAATACAGGAGTGGGTTGCCATGCCCTTCTCCAGAGGATCTTCCCGACCCAGGGGTCGAACCCACATCCCCTGTATTGGAAAGTGGTTTCTTAACCACTGAACCACCAGGGAAGTTCCCAGGCTGCTTTTTAAAAGAATGATTCCAATTCAGCAAGGTCCTAAAGTCAGTGGAATAATTTTAATGCCACTGCTTAGAATAGAAAAAACACTAAGAAATAAGTGATTCAAATTTGTGGCTCTATCACAGAGGCTTGTGAGGATCTGATGAAAGCTAGAGGCTCTGCAATGTATATGTATCCTCAAAACATGTTGCATAAATTTCAGGTGGTGCAAAGTCCCCTGATGCCCATCTGTGGACCCTGTCCATGGAGAGTAAGAACTTGACAAAAGAGAAATAAGATCCATACAAAATGTTAGTCCAGCTTTTATAAAGAGGGCAAAGCAGTTGGCATTTTTCTCCCAGTGCTGTTCTAAACATTAATAAAAGCATTTCTAACTATATGTTCACTGCTCACCATTTCTAGCATATTAGTTTTAAATCATATTAAAGACATAAAGTTTTTCTTGTTACACAAGAAAATTTGCAGTGGAAGAGGGCTCCTTGTGTAATTAAGGTCTACAATGGCTCTGTGCCTGTTTCATAAGGACTGAACAGGGTTTTACTAACAAGTTATTATAAAGATTTGTTTGTAATAACCTTACTTATTTTCATTTTACATTTTCATCATTTAATTTATGTCAGAGCCTTAATCAGGAACAAATTCCCAACTCAAACTATGTTTTATGGGGAAAAGATACTTTTATGCAGTGGTCAATTTTTTTTAGGAATGCCCTGGGGAAAAAATTGGATTGTCTTGTTTCGTGCATTTTAGCCTCGTTTCCCCACCCCGACCCCAAACCCAACTACCTTACGGGTTACCCAGGGAAGGGATGGCAAAGCAGGAAGACCTGGAATTCATCCTGGCTTCTGCTGGGTAACCTCGCATCACATCTTCAAGTTTCTGTTGGATCATCTGTCAAAAAGTAATGGCAGTACCCAGAGTGGGTGGGCAAGAACTGTAAGGTTGCGAGAAATATCGGTTCCATGTGCACTATTCCGATACAGTTCAGCAAATGCTTATTGACTGATTGGGTAACTGAGAATTGGCTCTGGTTAGACATCCAGCTAGGAAAAGGGATCCCGCTTTGTCTGCTGGGTCTATTCAGCCTTATGACTTGCCCATTGTTTGATGGAGGATACTGTAGCCAAACTAATGAATAGTTAATTGAAAGTCAGGCAGCTAGGGCTTTTTGCTTTGGGTGGAAACTTAATTCCCAGACAATATATACATTATGTATAGACGACCTGTACCCACCTCAGCATGTGGCACTCAGGCCAGAGCCCCGCACAGGAAGATGATGGAAAGGCAGGGGAAGATGAGACTTAGGCTGGGGGTGAATGGCCCAGTTTAGAACTTCGCTCTCACATCGCAGGGGTGAGCAAACTCCAGGCCACGGGAGCGAAACGTACAACTTGATTTGTCATCAGGATGATACTGTCATGGTTGCCTCTGCTGTTGTCCAGAAGGTAGTCTTTTTTGAGTCCTACTGCTAGGCACAGTGGGTTTCCCAGGTGGCCAGGTGGCGTAGTGGTGAAGAATCTGCCTGTCAGTGTGGGGGCACAAGAGACACGGGTTTGATCTCTGGGTCAGGAAGATCCCCTGGAGTAGCAAATGGCAATCCTTTCTAGTATTCTTGCCTGGAGAATTCCATGGACAGAGCCTGCAGGGTTACAGTCCATGGATTCAAAAAGAGTAGAACATGACTTAGCGACTGAGGATGCATACATGCTAAGCTAAGCATCTGAAGTTTTTTAAGATTAAAGATCATTTGAAATGGTATTTCTGTTTCCAGTTTGCAGTTTTTCTTTTTAAGATTTTTGTTTTTAACGTGGAATATTTTCAAAGTCTTTATTGAATTTGCTACAGTATTGCTTCTGTTTTATGTCTCGGTTTCCTAGCTGCGAGGCATATGGGATCCTAGCTCCCTGACCAGGGATCGAACCCACACCCCCTGCACTGGAAGGCTAAGCCAATGCTGGACTGCCAGGGAAGACTCTGCTGTTTCTTATAAAGCTAAAGGGACAATTACCATTGGAGCCAGCAATCCCATTCCTAGGTGTTTACCTAAGAGAAATAAGATATCGGTCCACACAAAGACTTGTATGTGAATGTTCTTAGCAGCTCTATCACAGTAGCCCCAAAGTGGAAACAACTCAAATGCCCCTCAAGTGGGTTAACAAACCATGGTACATCCAGAAAATAGCATTCTACTTTGTAATAAAAAGAACTGAACTCTTGAAATGTACCAAAATACTGAATCTCAAAAGCATCATACTAAGTGGAAAAATCCGGATAGAAAAAGCTAGTTGGTTCCATCTATATGAAATTTAAGAAAATACAAAACTGTGGTGACATAAAGACAATCACTGCTTGTCAGGGTTGGTGATGGTAGAAGGGAGGCACCAGGGCCTAGCCCATACCAGTTGTACAATAGATGCTGTCAGCAGTTGATAAGAGTGAAAGAAAAGGACCTGAGTTCCTTTCTGGCATTGAACCCATGGACTCCCAAAGCAGGAAGCACCACATGAATTCTGGTTTTAGAAGCTCACATCAGCCTTTTCCACCATAGGCTCAGGACCATGTCCTTAGAAATTCTTTTGAAGGAAGACTTTTGAGCCCACTGACCTGTTTTATAAAATAAGTCTAAGATGCAACTTAAGTAAACTTTACTAATGTTCACATAAGAGCCAGGATGTGGACAGTGGCAGGCCCTGGGACCCTCTCAGTGGGGGTAGCCACTCTGAGCTTCGCCCAGCTTTCAGTGGCAGATGCGGGGTCGGGGGGTGTGCGGCAGTGGGGAGGCTGAGAATAATTCAGCTCTGGGCTCCAACGGGGAGGCAGGCTTCCAGACAAGGTTTGAGTTTACAACAAATGTAGAAAAGAACGCTCTCTTTCATTAAGGCGTGGAGGAGCACAGACTCTCTTATTTTAGGGCTTTTGTTGAAGCCCAAGGTAATGAACCACCCGCTTCTTCCCTGCCTGCCTGGCCAGAGAGGGAGCAGCTGTGATTCTAGAGCATCTGCCCTCACTGATGGGCCCAGGGGAGGCACCTGCCTCAAGCTGGTCCAACCAGAACCTGCACGAGAGCTCAGCATTGGGCCCAGAAGAGTCCAGGCTGACTCTGCTTGCCTCCTGGATGGAAGCGAGGTGAACTTGGAAGTTGCTGGCTGAGGCCATTTGATGCTGATGCTCCCTAGGACACAGGGAGAGCCAGTTTCAGAGAGAGAGAAAGGGATGGAACAGAAGCAGAGTTGGAGGGAGGTGGCTTCTGGGATTCTCTGAGTCCAGGTCCTGGTCTCGTCTGTTCCCCAAGGCCCAGATGCACCCTGGTACCTAGATTCCTTAAGATGCCCGTGCCCCTATAATATAGAATCGCTTTTCACCTTTGACCTGGCCCCAGGTGTTTCTAGCGGTCACAGCCACACGAATCTTAATGAGATGGCCCTAGCGTCTGTCACATGCGCGCAGTCTCGTCCCCATGGACTGTAGCCCACCCAGCTCTTCAGTCAGTGGGATTCTCCAGGCAAAAATACTGGAATGGGTAGCCATTTCCACCCCAGGGGATCTTCCCAACCCAGGAATTGAACCTGCGGATTCTTTACCACTGAACCGCCTGGGAAGCCCTTAGAGTTAGTCATACAGAGTGAAGTCAGTCAGAAAGAGAAAAACAGATATTGTATTATTAACACATATATGTGGAATCTAGAAAAATGGTACAGGTGAAACTGTTTGCAGGGATAGAGATGCAGACGTAGGGAGGACATGTGGACACAGTGAGGGAAGGAGAGAGTGGGATGAAGTGGGAGATTAGGATGGACATATATACATTCCCACGTGTAAAATAGGTAACTCATGGGAATCTGCTATAAAGCACAGGAAGCCCAGCTCAGTGACTTGTGATGATCTAGAGGGGTCCGAAGAGGGGGTGGGAGAGAGGTCAAAGAGGCGGGGGGTATATATGTACATATAGCTGATTCACTTCACTGTACAGCAGAAACTAACACAAAATTATAAAGCAATTATATTAAAAAATTTTTAATGAAAATAATTGGAGGTAACAACCTCCTTCTGTCTCTTCCCCCAGTGTGGTCACCCTTCAAGCTTCCTTGAGGATGACTTCTGCCTGGGGGAGTGTGTCCGACAGGTGACACCAGCTGGTAGAGAAAGCCAGTCTCCATCTCCTGAGGTCCCTGTTCCCCAGGGGTCTGTCCTTGTGCCGTAACCCCTGTTTCCCCCAGCAGATGTCCCTGCATCAGGCCTTTCCCGACTGCCTTTCCCCCAGCATCACTGCGCCTTCCCTGCCCCGTTTCCTCTCTGTCTGCCCTCCTGTGTTCCAGCTTCTGAGTTTGGAACTCCATGTCTTGTGCCTCCCAGATGGTGGCTACAGTCTAACAGGGGACTTCAAAGCCTTCCTGAGAGATGATGAATATTAGCTGAACCTGTTGTAATCATTTCATAATATGCTTAAATCAAGCCATCATGCTGTGTGCCTGAACGTGCACAGTGATGTATGTCAGTTATTTCTCAATAAAACCGAGTTGGGGAAGCCTTCGGGGGAGGCAGAGTAGTGTAGGAAGATGTTTTGGGAAAAGAAATATTTTCAGAAGTCCTTATGTAATCTTGATAGAAAGATGAGGATCCGTTTCACCAGATTTGGAGTGAGAAGCCTAGAGTCTAGTCCCGTCTTTGCTTCTAACTCTCTGTGCAACTTCAGGCTTCGTGTCCTCAGTAGCAGGATGGCAGAAATGAATGAGATCAAAGGCTTTGGGGAGCCTTGTGAGGGAGCCTCGATCATTGCCTTGGAGCTGGCAGGGGGAAAAAAAACAGATGACACCTGGGGCCCTGTTTCTCTTCACTGAGAGTGGCCTCCCTTCTGTTTTATACACTGAACATCCTTCTCAAGTGTTATCTTATCTCCAGTTTCCAAACAAGCAGATCTTGAGGCAGAAGTGTATGTGCCAACACTTTATGGGGGAATGCGATGCCAAAGAAGCAGACCTGAGGGAAAAGCCGGGTGAGAAAGAGACGTGGGAGAGGGCGAAGGGCTTGGCTGGCCCCCACACATCTCCCCTGATGCTCAATCTTGTGGGACCTTCTTCAAAGAAACTGTGTGAGGCTTAGGATAGTCCACTCAGAAAGAGGAAGAGAAAGAAATTCACCAGCCAACCCTGCCCCTTACTGGGCAAAGGTTCACCCCATGGAGTGTCTGACACTCCTGTACCCTGAGGCCAGAAGTTTGGGGGTGCGGTGGGGGTTGCCATTGGCTTGTGCTAGAGTGAAACAAATGGCAAGACCGGGAAGACAGGTGTGGCTGAGAGGGTCTTAGGTGAGGCATTAACAAGGAGCTCATGGGACTTCCCTAGTGGACTGGTGATTAAGACTTTGTGCTCTCAGGGCAGGGGGCACAGGTCCTATCACTGGTTGGGGGAACTGAGATCCCATATGCTGCACAGCACAGCCCCAAGATAAAAATAAATAAAAATTAGAAGGAGCTCATACAGCTCTTGTTGGAAAAGAGTGAAAACATCTGCTAAAATAAAAGTTGAAACCACAGGACCATTCCAAAGGACCTCCCCAGCTGCAAAATTCCTTAATGCTGTTCACTGAAATTGCAGCTGAGACCATTTGCCCCTCGGTGGGCAGGAACCATAGCTCCAGAGAGTTGCAAGCAAGATCCTTGGAAATGTGTGCCCCTCAGTGCCCAAGAACTGGAGCCATATTTGCTCTATCCCCCGCCCCAGCCCTGCTCCCCTAGTTTCCATGCAATTTGAGAGCTAACGCAGATGGTGTTTTCAAAGAGTCCTGATGGGACAGGAAAGGGGGAGGGGGCTGATAATCCCACCAGACTAGGGAGTGTTCATTATGTTCATTCAGAAAGTCCTGGCCTCTCTGCCAGCTTGGACTCCCCTCCACTTAGGGGCAGCTGTCGGCCCCAGCCAGGAGGCAGATTTGTTGGTATTTAAGGGATTGGAGGATTAAGTGATCCAGAGAGGCCCCCACTGCACAACCTCATCCTCTGATGACTGGCCGCCCACCTCTGGGTATTATTAAATGATAATTACATCACAGGGCACTGTATGTCCCTTCGTTCGGAGCCCAGCAGGCTCACAAAGGCAGCAGAGAATAAGATTGGGGTCAGAGTGGGAAGCCTCAATCCTCCTTCTCTCGTGTAGGCATAGAACAATCTGTAGATGGAAGCTCAAACTCAAAATTAAATCTGGGATCCAGTCTGAGTGTTGTTCTTGGCTGACCTCAGCTATACTGGCTTTCCCTGGTGCAAAGCAAGGACATCCTCTGCTTGTTGATGACATGGTGAGGAGGAAATGAGAGAAAGGGAGCTATAAAGCAAGTGTGCCCTTTAGTGAGGCTGGGGTGGGTGTTGAGGTGTGGCCTACGGGCTGCTGGAGCCCAGGATGGAGTTGAAGTTGATGGGAAGTGGCCCAGATGCACGTGCCAGCCATTGCCAAGATGGGATATTTGGGCTCTGATCAAAAGGATAAGGAATAAACCCAACAAAAGTCTCTCAAGAGAAGAGACAGAAAAGAAAATAGGACAGAAGAAGATCCATCATGGAGGCACACCTCAGGTCCAAAGACAGACTGTTGTACATAACAGACCCACCAGTGCCAGGCTCTATGTCAAGGCTTCATGTGCATTATTTCATTGAATCATCCATGCCGGGGATGCAACAGGCTCGTTACAGATGAGCAAACTGAGGCTGAGAGAAGTTGAGCAGTGTACCCAAGGGTCATAGCTAGTTAGCGACGATACCAGGATTGAAATCCAGGCAGTCTGCCTTGTAAATTATTCTCCGACTTTTTTTTTAATTGAAGTATATGATGATATACAATGTTGTGTTAGTTTCTGATGTACAGCAAAGTGATTCAGTTACGTGTGTGTGTGTGTGTGTGTGTGTGTGTATCTGCAAGCGTGTTCAGTCGTGTCCGCCTCTTTGCCACCATGTTAAAC
>NW_011494606.1:3900119-3904494 GCF_000754665.1 Bison bison bison
ACTGTAGGCCTGCCAGGCTCCTTTGTCCATGGAATTTTCCAGGCAAGAATACTGGAGTGGGTTGCTATCTCCTTTTCCAGGGGATCTTCCCGACCCAGGGATTGAACCCGTGTCTCTTGTGCCTCATGCATTGCAGGTGGACTCTTTATTGCTAAGCCACTGGGAATTTCTCATGTGTGTGCGTGTGTATACATATACATATATTCTTTTTCATATTCTTTTCCATTATGATTTATTACAAGATGGTTATTCTTTTATATTCTGTATTCTTTTCTATTTTCTACTATGGTTAATATGTTCCCTGTGCTGTACAGTAGGCCCTTGTTGTCTCTTCTCAGGCTTTGCCCTCTGCTCTCTTTTCTCACAGGGAAACTGTCTCCCCAAGCAGCCTCTAAGGCTCTGTCATCTGTATTCCTGTGACTCACAAGTCTGTCTGCCCAGCTCCCAGGTCTGACCTAAGTTTCAGATCCATGGGTCCATCAGCCTTCCTAACCCACCTCAAGTTTAACGTGTCCAAGGATCAATTCTCATTTAGCCTAAACCTGCTCTAACCCCCTTCCCAAGGGGCACCTCCACCATCCACCCCGCTGCAGAACCTGGCCACTGCCTGAGCTCTTCTCCCCTCAGCCCTGACATCCAGGTCACAGCCGTGGTCCCTCCCACACAACTCTGTGTGTGTGTCTGCACCCGGTATTAGTTGCAGGATCTTCAGTCTTCACTGTAGCATGCTGGGTCTTGAGTTGCAGCATGGGGATCTAGTTCCCTGACCAGGGCTTGAACCCCAGCCCCCTGCATTGAGGGCACAGAGTCTTAGCTGCTGGACAAGCAGGGAAGTTCCCTCCCACACAATTCTTGACGTTATCAATTTCCTCCTTCCACTATGTAACCAGTCCAGGATCCTCACTAGAACAACTGTGCCCCACATGCTCCGCCTCCTGGTCTCTAGTCCTGCCTCCCTGCATCCATCTGCCCTGCATGCTGGGAGGTCTAAAACACAAATATGATGGTGCTCCCGTGCCTCATAGCTTTGAACTGCTGCCCCTTGTTCCCAGGATAAAGGCTCTCCTTAATTCTGTTGCCTTTCCCAGGTCAGCTCCTCTTGCTCTTCCTCCCTGCCCTCTGCTGTTTTCACTAAACTACTTTCTGTTAGTCCAAACATTAGGGTCTCTCTGAATGCCAGGCCTCCTGGTGGGCTCTTCCCTCTGCCTGGAACACGCTTCCCTTATGTGTTTGGTAGACTTCTGCTCGGACTTCATTGTTCGTTCAGAAGTTCCAAGTCACAACTAGGATGTCCACCTGAAACCAGGTCCCTCTAAACCGAGTTCGTGATTAATATCTCTGTCCAAAATTAATTCCATTTCTCATCATCTCTGACCTCTGTCCTGTGCTAACTGAACACTAGTAAGCCAAAGTCAGATGATTGAAATTGCTGTTGATAACATTGTTAATGTACTAAAGTTGCTATTAGAGATATCATCATTAACACACAAACTCATGTTGTTTCTCCAGGGCAAGTTGAACTAACAGACGTCCCCCCCCCCACCACCAACTATGGGACCATCTGGTTGAAGAATCATAATCGGAGATACTTTGGCTCCTGAAACAACAATTAACTAATGTCACAAGACAATGATTAATCCCAGCCTCTTCATTCTTCCTCTTTAAAAACCCTAACTCAGAGACTAAGGTGAAGTAGATCTGAGGCTTGTCTCCCACTCCCTTGCTTAGAACCTGCAATAAACTGCAATAAACTTAGAACCTGCTTAGAACCTGCTGTATTTTCCTTCACCAAGTGAACAACAAAAAAAATTCTTGCCCACCATCAAGCCATCAGCCACTGCAGCTGCCCTCCATGTGCACCCTGAGGGGCATTCAGGATGGAGAGAAACAAGATACTGGCCCTAGATAATTAAGATGCATATCAAAGGTCAGTGAGCCCAGACTCTTGCCTCTTCCCACACACTAAAATCATTAACTTGAGATATTTGTTTTTTGTGACTAGCAGTTATCTTCTGATATTTGACTACATTTTTTTTGCAGCAAAAACTCCTATATATCCTGGCTCCTAATGGCAGAAAGTGAAGAGAAACTAAAGAGCCTCTTGATGAGGGTGAAAGAGGAGAGTGAAAAAGCTGGCTTTAAAACTCAACATTTAGAAAACTAAGATCATGGCATCTGGTCCCATCATTTCATGACAAACAGATGGGGAAAGAATGGAAATGGTAGCAGATTTTATTTTCTTGGGCTCCCAAATCACTGCAGCAGTGATGCTTGCCCCTTGGGAAAAGCTATGACAAATCTAGACAGCATTCTAAAAAGCAGAGACATAACCTGGCTGACAAAACTCTGTATAGTCAAAACTATGGTTTTTCTAGAAGTCATGTATGGATGTGAGAGTTGTGATGTAGGCGATAGATAGGCTCCAGGTTAGATATTTACAGCTGGCCTCCTGTTTGCATTTCATGGGGCACCAAGAAGTAGGCTTCAGGCTGGGTACTTAGAACTGTTAGCATTTTCTGAGACTAGAGATGGGTGGGCTCCAGTCAAGACATTTTCAACCAGACTTCTGTTTGCCCTCTGAAACGCAAGTAACAGCATAAACAGGGTAAATAAGCCAGTGTTTCTCTCTTGTAAGCACCTGAAGGTAATAGTCATGGCAAGGACAAAGAGGAGCAAAAAACCCTGTTTCAGTAAAGGATTAAGGGATCTCCCTGCCCCCTCTTTTGGGACAAGGGAGACACTACAGATGTGCAGAAAGGTTCTTTGTGGGCCAAAAGGCAGAGGATGACACCAGGCCATAATGAGTCTTGCTCCTCTCAGAAGCCGTCACTTCAAGATCCATCTTGGCTGAGGGGTGCCTGTGCGCCCAGGAGAGGGTCCCAAGTAGGTCAGGTGAGGAAAAAGAAACCACATAATTGGCCTGAATGGAAACAAAGGCCCAGAACTGAGCTATATAACCTCTTTACTGCATTCCTCCTCACTAGGGAGGACACCCACAGCCTTTCTCTCTGGGTGTGCGTCTCTGCCTGTCTTCAAACTAAACAAACCATTTCTCTGTGTGCTCTCCCACTTGCTGTTATGCTATATCTCTAATAATAAACTTTGTATCTGCATTTACAATTCTTGCCTCTGTGATAAATGCATTTTTTCACTGGGGGCAAAGATCCAGGGAAAAGTAGCTTCTAGGCTCTAGCCCTTGCTGGTCTGGTGGCTAGGATTCCTGGTTCTCATCCAGGCCACTCATGTTCAATTCCTGGGCGGGGAATTAAGATCTCACTTCACACCACACTCACTGCTGTCTCGCCAAGATCAGCTGGACCCTAAAGAAGGCTGAGCACTGAAAAACTGATGCTTTTGAATTGTGATGCTGCAGAAGACTGTTGAGACTCCCTTGGACAGCAAGAAGACCAAACCAGTCAGTCCTAAAGGAAATCAACCCTAAATATTTATTGTAAGGACTGGTGCTGAAGCTGAAGCTCCAATACTTTGGCCACCTGAAGAGCTGACTCATTGGAAAAGACCCTGATGCTGGGAATGATTGAAGGCAAAAGGAGAAGGGGGCAGCAGAGGATAAGATGGCTAGATAGCATTACCAACTCACTGGACATGAATTTGAGCAAACTTATGGATTGCTGCAGTCCATGGGGTTGCAAAGAGTTGGACACGACTTACCAACTGAACAGAACATCCTGGCTTCACCCTTATCTCTTTGAAACAATGCCTCAGAGCTATCTGAGAGGTTGTGTACTGGTCTACAGCTCTCAGGAATGTCCCAAATAAAACATAATTCTCAACTTTTAGGTTGTGCTTTTTTTCAGCAACCACAAGTCCTCAGTAAATTGGCTGTGCTCCACCTCAGCAAATGGAGTTCAGTTCCCTAAGCTGTCCTCCAGAAGCCTTGTCTGACACCACCCCCTCCAAGTCTCCAACCTCACAGTATTCAGTATCTTCCCCACCTCCACCCCCCCACTTACCAGTCCCCCTATTACTGAAAGGTGTGTGTGTGGGGTCTGGCTTCTCACCAGTCAGAAGCCAATAAACAGGCCAGGTTGGTGAAAAGGAAAGTTTCTTTATTTCAGATGCCGGCAACTGGGGCGGGGATGGGAGAGGACATTCATCCAAAGGCCGACTCCCCCCAGCCCCCACCATAAGCAGGAGGTGAGAGCTTTTATAGACAGAGTGAGGAGGGACCCTGCACTTTTGCCGACAAAGGTCCATCTAGTCAAAGTTATGACTTTTCCAGTGGTCATGTATGGATGTGAGAGTTGGACCATAATGAAAGCTAAGCACTGAAGAATTGATGCTTTTGAACTGTGGTGTTGGAGAAGACTCTTGAGAGTCCCTTGGACTGCAAGGAGATCCAACCAGTCCATTC
>NW_011494606.1:3904594-3907996 GCF_000754665.1 Bison bison bison
AGAATCCCAGGGACGGGGCAGCCTGGTGGGCTGCCGTCTATGGGGTCGCACAGAGTTGGACACGACTGAGGTGACTTAGCAGCAGCAGCAGCAGACATCACAATAACTGTTTAGTGTCTATGTGTATGTGCATGAGTTGCTCAGTTGTGTCCAACTCTTTGCGACCCCACAGACCATAGCTCTCCAGGCTCTTCTGTCCATGAAATTCTCCAGGCAAGAATACTGGGTTGTCGTTCCCTTCTCCATGGCTGTGCAGTAGCAGTTAACAATCAGGGAAAGATAACATCTACCAACTGCAGCCCCAGTGATTACCAAAATCAAATTGACCATCTGTTCTTATAATAGACTCTAGATGGTCATCCCAGCATATGAAAACATCTCCTGAAGTTCAGCTGGTCTTTTCTAGAGGTGCGGGTGGTTTTCTTGTCCTTACAGTACAGAGGAAAGTGACACTGATTACTCTAAGTACTGTTAAGGCAGAGTGAATTGTGATAATCACGGCAAAAAAGGTTATAAAAACCATGGCTTGTTAAGTTCAAAAAATATACCAAGCTGTATTCTTTGAAATGGTATATTTTTTAAAAGAAAATGAAAGGACATCTAGTTTTGCTAAATAAGCAGCAGTAGTTTTTAGCAGTGATGTCTAGAGATGATCTACCACTGGTCCGCACTGGTTCATCCATACCAGCTTATCACCGCCAACAGCTTTTCTGATTGGTTGGTGCCATGGCTCAACCAATAGACACATATTTGGAATATCAGCTTGGTTATGTCACAGTTTCTGTATCTTTTATACAAAAGGAGTCTTAGAAAAATATCTACCTGTTTAGACAGACATGTATATACTAGCAGGCAGTCATATATTGTTCATAAATATTTGCTAAGTGTTTTATTCATGAACTCAGAACAACCAGAGTTTCATTTCCTATGGTGACTTTTTCTTTTCTCTCTTAGCAGAGATGAACAAGAAAAATATACTACCTGGAACTTTTGTTTGTTTCACACAGTGTGTTTCCACCTCTCTGATTTACCTCCCAATAGTGTCCCGTGGTCCAGCTGGACTGGTCTACCGGGTAGGTCCCAAATCTGCCTGAATATTTACTTGCTTTTGTGTCTCTGTGTTTGTCTCATCTCAGAGGACTCCTTTGCTGTCCCCGCGTAACAGAGTACTTACACTCAACATCCACTTCCAATCCTGCCTCCTCTTGAGGGTTTCCCTTGGCCACTAACTAAAATCATTGTTTCTCTCTTAGTCTTCTAGTACTTACTAGCTCTCCTGCTACCCAGTGATAATTTGTCTGGGGCGATATTAATTTATTATGTAATTCCATGTGTGACTTATCCATGTCAAGTGTAAACTCACTGAAATTTAAAATTATAAAAACCTTCATCCAAAGGCCGACTCCCCCCAGCCCCCACCATAAGCAGGAGGTGAGAGCTTTTATAGACAGAGTGAGGAGGGACCCTGCACTTTTGCTGACAAAGGTCCATCTAGTCAAAGTTATGACTTTTCCAGTGGTCATGTATGGATGTGAGAGTTGGACCATAATGAAAGCTAAGCACTGAAGAATTGATGCTTTTGAACTGTGGTGTTGGAGAAGACTCTTGAGAGTCCCTTGGACTGCAAGGAGATCCAACCAGTCCATTCTAAAAGGAGATCAGTCCTGAATATTTATTGGAAGGACTGATGCTGAAGCTGAAGCTCCATTACTTTAGCCACCTGATGCAAAGAACAGACTCATTGAAAAAGACCCTGATGCTGGGAAAGACCGAAGGTAGGAGAAGGGGACGACAGAGGATGAGACGGACATGAGTTTGAGCAAGCTCCAGGAGTTGGTGATGGACAGGGAAGCCTGGCCTGCTGCAGTTCATGGGGTCACAAAGAGTCGTACATGACTGAGTGACTGAACTGACTGACTGAGGAGCAGGGGCCTACATGCAGAAACAGCAAAGTCATCTATGACAGTCATCTTCAAATTGGTCATCAGTGGTCTGACCAGTGTCATCTTGATTGTTTTAGGTACAATTAATCTTCAGTTCCAGGGTCCATTTGTTACCATTTCTTTGTGGTCAATTCTCGGAATTGTGGGAGCTCATGTCCTGGGTTCAGTCTGGTCATCATGTAGTTAACTTCTCTACCTGGTGTTTTAGTATCTATAAGACAGCTCACAGACTATGGCTCCAAATATTATCTATAGCCCTGTAGAAGAAATGAAAGGTCCTTGATGAGTATGCTTAATGAGTACATTATCTGGTCTCTTTTGACTGTTTTCCTTTGTTGCAGCATTTCTCACTTCTGTGATTAATTTTAGACTACAGTTTTCCACAGGTCAAAGGCAGGCAGAAGATGTGTGGGGGGCGGGGAAGGACCATAAGAGTCCTGCTCCCTTTCATCCCCACTTAAGCCTTCCTGCGGTATTGGTCATCCAGTCTTGAAGATGAGGAACTGCTCAGGAGTTAGTACATGTTTGAATGGAAGAGAAGGGAAGTAACTTTTATGAAGCCACAGAGTCCAAGAGAGTGACAAAGCCAGATTGGGAATCTGCATCCACCCCAACTTGAAAAGAATTCGCTCTTTCATGCGTCCTACCCTTATCCCACTGATTTTTAATTCCCAGCGTCAAAGGCCACAGAGCTAACATTTTAAGGAGTGCTAGCTACTCCAGTGTTCTTGCCTGGAGAATCCCAGGGACGGGGGAGCCTGGTGGGCTGCCGTCTATGGGGTCGCACAGAGTCGGACACGACTGAAGCGACTTAGCAGCAGCAGCAGCAGCAGCTTCCATCAGAGGAAGGTGGCTAGCATAGCCGGAAGGGACATGAGCCCCTCCCCCAAAGCCTTCAGGTCCGCAAGGACAAGGGAAATCCAGACTCGACTCCTTCCCAAGGGAGTATTTAGGTCGAACTGGCCTTTCCCCACGTCCCTAGCCCACCCTTGACTAATATACAGGTTTCGGGTAGCCTAGGCAGATTCCTGCCCGCGGCCACACACGGGATCCCAGCAGATCCCAGCCCGAGTAGGCCCCACGCCGTGCCGCCCCTCCCTCCGCCCCTACTCCCCGCCGGGCCCCGGCCGTGGGCCCCTCCTTCCCCGCCCGGAGCTCGCCCCGCCTCCCTCGCTCCTCGGCGCGTCTCCTGGTCCCGGCCCCCGCCGGCTCCACCCTCGGGGCCGGCGCTCTCCCTCTTGCACGCCCCAGCCCGCCGGCGCGCTGGATGTTCGCTTTCGCAGCCTTCGGCCAGCGGAACCTGTTTGCAGTTACCGGCAGCGGGGCGAAGGGCCTGGCCGGAAGGTTAGCCATGGAGGCGGCGGCACGGAGGCGGCACCCGGGAGCGGCGGGCGGCCCCGGCGCGCAGCCGGGCGCCTCCTTCCTGCAGGCCAGGTGGGCGCGCGCCAGCGGGCGGAGC
>NW_011494606.1:3908096-3923514 GCF_000754665.1 Bison bison bison
CCATGGCCCGGCTGGCTCCGTGACGATGGCTCATCTGGGATCCAAGAAACTCGGAATGGGGGCGGTGGCGGCGAGCCCAGAGGACGCTGCTACTCACTAGGGCCCCCAAAGCGCCTGCAAGTCCCGGGCACCAACCCAAGTTCTCGGAGTCCTTCTAACCAGGACTAGAATTTGGATTCTGGTGTTAACGGGAGGCTCACTCCTTGCTCCGAGGAACCCAGAATGTTGGGAATGCTAATGGAAGAGAGAGCGAAGTGTGGAAACTCCCCTCCAGAGAAAGAACGAGGAAGGGCTTTACCGACACGGTTGCTGTTCCCTTCTCTCAGCAAGGGGAAGTTACTGGTTTATGTATTGATAGTTGAGGCCAGGCGCTTGGGGCGGAGGAAAAGGTACAGAAGCCACCTTTTAATCTTCCACTTCACTATGTTCATCCCGTTTTACAGGCCACAGACATTTATTGCATAGAGCAGGCATTCATTAAGCATCTCTGGTGTGCCCCAGCGCTGTGCGAGGGGTGGGTAAAGTGAAGCCCGGAGGGCCACACAGTCCAGTAGGACCTAGGAGGAACAGACGCCTGGAGTTGAGAGATCGACTTGGAGGGCTTCCTGGAGGAAGTGGCGCTTAAGCTGCATGTCAAAGTACGCAGTAGGTGACAGGGGAATGATGGCTATTTCAGCTCCGGGAACGCTTGGGAAAGGCAAGCAGTGCAATTGTGCTGGCACTTGCTGTGTGTACAGTGGCAAGAGGAATATAGACTGTAAAGGGCCTTTAATGGCAGCAGAACTGGGACCAGAGTGAGAGCATAGGGTGCAAAATTCAAGGAGAAGCTCACTCTTGGGACACTAGTGCTCAAAAATCCTGTATGGCCCACCTGTGCCTCCTTAAGTGTTGAGTCCTACGTGTCTCACTGACGCTGGTTCCTGTCCTAAATGGCAGGTTAAGGGTGCAGCTTTTGTTCTGTAGGGCACAGGGGAGCCATGGAAGACTTTCAAGCACGAGTGTGCTCGGAGTCAGTATTAGGAAGTTTGTGGTATGACTTGGGATAAGGGAGGAAATCTGAGACTCGGCTGGGAGTAGCTCTTCCTCCTGCTGCTGAAGCACATCTGTGTTCTGGATCCCCTACAAGCTGGGAGTCTTCGCCTTGAACTGTGGCAGTCCAGTTAGAACCGTCTGTTAACATCGGATATGGTCGCCACTTTACTTGCGCAGCGTTTCCACATGCAGTGTCTCCCTCAGGCTTTTCATATTTTGTTATGTGGAAACCGAGACCTAGAGAGGTTACGTCATTTGCTGGCAAGAACCAGGGCTTAAACCTAGGGCTTCTGGTTTCTGTTCTTATTGCTCCACTGGCAGCTCAGGGGTGATGTCCCTCTCTACTCCTGCATGGGCTCCCCACCAACCAGCATGCTCCTAGGGATTGCATACGGGGCTGGCTCTCTTCCAGGCTGTCTCTGCCCACCTCCCCCCTTATTGCCCCCCTGTTCTCAGTCTCATTGCTGCACAACAGTAGGCAGAATCACCCTGTCCAACTCCTAGGATGCTTGGATTTCCTCTGCTCCATCCGTGCTTTGCTTACACACCTCTAGTGACAAAGTGCTCACTCCCTATTCCAGTTTTCATGTGCTCTGGTAACAATTTCTTGTATTATAAGCAAAGTAGTACGTGCCCATGATTAAATAAAATTGCACAGACAGGCTTAGAGTAAAAAGCAGTGATTCTTTTTCCACCTCTCCCTAGTACCAGAGACAACCATCTTAGCTTCTTTTAGCTGTTTCTATCAGAATTAAATTCATATTTCTAAATAATAGTAACAAATACTACATACATACCACTTTCTGTGGACTAGGCCCTACTCTTAAGTTTTTGCATTGAAAAAGGTTTTTGCATAATTTAATTCGACAACTTTTTTTTTTCCCAACCACAACTCTTGAAGTAGGATATACTATTATCCCCCATTTTACAGATGAGAACACTGAGGCCCAGGAGGTAACTTGCTCATGATTTGGTTAGTGATAGAGCTGGGATATGAACCCAGGCAGGCTCCAGAGTCCACATACAAAAGCTACGCTCAACTGCTATTTCTTGGTTTATCAATTTTTAGCCTCTGAAGCTAATGTTGACCTACTAATTATCCTGTTATGATTTGGTTTACTCATACCTCTTCCATCTTCACAAGATAGTTCTTTTTATGACCATTTTTAGTTTTGCTCTTTGTTACCTCTGTAGCCTTAGGAAATATGTAATACCATTATTTCTGTTTTGGTCAACTATAAAGCAGTATCTTTTTAAATAAAGTTTATTTATTCATTGAAGCATAGTTAATTTAAAATAAGGGCAGTATCTCTTGATTCCTTCTTGAAAGGATGCTGTTAGTCTCCTGCCCTCCTGCTTTAGCCCTTTTAGCTTTCTTTACTCTTTCCCTAGCTCCTGTCGTCTATAGTTTTACTTCCAAGTTGTCAAGGTTGATAGAATTTACCTGCTGTTTTTTAACCATAATTTCCTTCCATGTTTTGTTTGTGAATTGATTCTAAACTTTGAAAATCAGTATACAATGTTTTTATTTGTTAAGCCATGTAAATATTGTTCCCTACAGAGTCCAGTAAGTTTAAAAATTACATTTGCTTTCTTATACTGCTTTTGTTTTTCCTGGAGTTTCAAATTGCCTTTCCTTTTTGCCTCTTTTTTTTTTTGCTTTTGTTTTCTCATTTTTTGTTTAAAATTCTCACCATGTCAGGTATTTCACCATTGTGCATATAGAACCCAAATCAGTCCCTCTATAGTCCCCATTCATAGGTCCCTGCTTGACTCCACGGTGGCTGGGACACCTTCCTTTTCTGCCAGGCAGTCCTGCAGATACTAGTGACTGCTTTGAATATTTCATTTGTATGTTATGCGCTGTATGGTATGTGCTTTCCAACTGTCGTGGTATCCGTTTTCCCAGATGGTAGGCTTGTAAAGCTGTGGAGGAGAGAAAAGGCCCTCCGTGTCTTGGGTTACCTGCCCCTGTGCTTCCATCATTCTCAGCAGGAGTTTCTGATGACTGGGGCCTAGAGCTGGCAGTCTGGGGGCTCCGTGTCTGAGGAGTCAGGTACTTGGGTTAGCATGAGGATGCTCATCCCCAGGACAGGGCTGGGGGAGAGGATACCTTCCCTCTCCGTGATCTGCCTCCTGTGCTCAGAGTCCCAGCAGAAGAAAACAGGTGCTCACCAGTCTTGATTCCCAAGTTGGGTGTGAGCCTTGCACCTGCCCTTTTTCTTTCTGCTCAGCCAGGCTGGACTCCTGGCAGGGATCCCTGTTGACTGAGGTGCCTCCTGAGGTGATGGAGGAAAGAGTCATTGAGTCCTGAGTACGTGCTTGGTATCCACAGCTTCCAGAGACTCACACTAAGTGCTTCCCAGGCTTGCAAAACACCTTTTATTTTCTCTACCGAACATCCTGCTCTGAAGGTTTCCAGAACAGACACCGAGGACCTTTTTTTTAATGTTTATCTCTTTATTTATTTGGCTGCACCAGGTCTTCATTGAGGCACACTGATCTTCATCATGGCCTGTGGGCTCTTTAGTTGTGGCATATGGGATCTCGTTCTCTGACCAGGGATCGAACCTGGGCCCCTGGCATTGGGAGCGCAGAGGCTTAGCCACTGGACCACCAGGGAAGTCCCAACAGTGAAGACTATTTCCTTCTTCCTCTTCTAAGCTCTTCAGGCCTGGAGGTTGTCCCTGCCTGCTTTTCGAGGCCTTGCCTTGATGGTCATGATGGGGAAGGGCATAGTGGGACTTCTGTACCAGTCACTCATTTCGTACTCATCCAACTGTCCTCACGGTTAGTCGTCTCTGAGTTTCTGCCCAGTCTGAAGGCCCAGCAGCCCCTCCTTCTCTTCCTTCCACTGGAAAGCCAGGCATCGCAGCTCCCTGCAGCGCCTGTCTCACTCCCACCTCCAGGCCTCTGATGCTGTGCTCTTTCTGCTTTTCTGCCAACAGGAATCCACCCATCCATGTTTCCAGGCTCCATTCCTTCCTGCAGGCTTTGCATGCTGCTCCAGGCCACACCGGTCCTTCTGTATCTTGATCTCCTGATATATTCTATAGCTGATAGTAATCAGCAGCAGAATAGCAAGCAACTTAGAGCACAGGTCTCGAATCCATATAGACCCTGGTTTGAATTCTGTGCACGTCAGGACTCCTGGGTTGCGGAGTGACAGAAAGCCAATGTGAACTGCAACACCCTTAGCAAAAGCGAATGTCTTGGCTTTTGTGGCCAAACTGTTGCCTTGGGGATGCCCGGAACTGGGAATGTGAACCTTCTCGGGCCATTTTCTCCTGCTCTTCTCTGCAGGGCCGCTTCATTCTTATCTGACTGTCCCTTGAGGCTGGTACCTTGGCCACAGGCAGCCCCGGGCCCTCGGGCTCTCATCTTTAGCACCACAGCACAGAAAGGAGAGTTCTGTTTTCAACTGTAGTTAGAAAAGTCCCACTGGGCTGACCTGGGTTTTTGGCCTTCCCTCTGTCTCAGGGAACATCATCTTTCACCAGAAGGAGAGGGGAATGGGAAATAGTCTGACAGAAAGAATAGTTGATGCAGCTTCTTATTAGGGCAGGTATCGGACACGACTGAGCGACTGAACTGAACTGAACCAAACCTTGGTTAAGCCTCAGTTTCCTCGTTTGTAAAATGGGAGGGTAACAGTCTCCTGGTATTGCTGTGGGGCTTCGGTGAGATGGTGCTGGGGACAATCCTGGCATGGCACACAGTAAGTGGGCACTGAGCAGAGGGGGTGGACAGGAAGACTTGGCTGACCTGGAAAACCCACTCCACCCATCCATTCCGCCACCAGAGGATAATGAGATCCCCAACAGCTTGCCTTCCTGGCTCTGAGTTGCTCTAGCAACCCAGTGCGGACCATTCTTGGAATTGGCTGAAAAGGATCCCTGAAAATGACCGAAGCAATGGCAGAGCTAACAGAGGGAAACCTTCATGGCGCCTCTAAGCTAATGTTTGATTAGCCTCTGAAATGGACGGGCAGGTGCCTGCTAAGTCACTTCAGTCATGTCTGACTCTCTGCAACCTCATGGACTGTATAGTCCACCAGGCTCCTCTGTCCATGGGATTCTCCAGAATACTGGAGTGGGCTGCCATTTCCTTCTCCAGGGGATCTTCCTGACCCAGGGATTGAACCAGGTCTCCTGAGTGTCCTGCATTTGCAGGGGTTCCTTTACCACTAGTGCTGCCTGGGAAGCCCTTGGTAGTTCTGTAATTAACTGGTAACTGGGATTGTTTTATATCAGCCAGTAGTCACTGAGCATAAATCAGGTACTGAGCTGAAAACTCTGGAGAATACAGGCACTTGTCACACAGCTTCTGGTCTGGGCGCTAACGGGGCAATATAACTCACACCTGAGTCACCTTAGGAGGAGGGGACTGCTTGTCAGTGGAGGTATGCGAGTAGTGGCAGGGATCTGTAAAGAGGATTTGTACTCTGATGGGGAGATTGGTGAGTTGCAGGAACCTTAAAATCACCCTTCTTCTTGAGGGTCTCAGTAAGAGCAACACTCAGGTCTGTGATGTCATGGCCTGGGTGGGCGTTAGAGGTGAAGTACTCTCTGTAGTGGGTTTTGGGGAAAGCTTCATCAGGGAGGCCTTCTTGGAGAAGGTGGCATGTTTCCTGCCCTTGAACTTCAGCTCACCTGTGAAGAGCAGGTGGCTGACTGCTTTGCAGAAGGGATGGGCATCCAAAGATGGTGCTCTGCTTCTTGCCACGTCCCCCACATCACCTTATTCCTGCTGGCTTCCTCCTTATTCCTGCTGGGTTCCTCCTTAGGTTTTACTGTGCATTGGTGACAGGAAGGACACCAGCAGCCCCATTCCTACTTCCTCGTGGTTCAGAAACCAAGGGAAAGGGAGGCCCCCTGTTCATCTCAGTCTACCAGCTGTAGATCACATCTCACTAAGGGGCTCCTATTGGTCCATCTCAGGTCACACGCCCATCCTGTGAACAAATCACTGTGAATACAATGTTTAGTCACTAAGTGGCAACGCTTTTATCACCCCATGGCCTGTGGTCTACCAGTCTCCTCTGTGGGATTTCCCAGGCAAGAACACTGGAGTGGGTTGCCATGTCCTTCTGCAGGGGATCTTCCTCACCCAGGGATCAAATTCACATCTCGTCTCCTGTATTGGCAGGCAGATTCTTTACCACTGAGCCACCAGGGAGACCTGTGACTCTAAGACTAGAGGTTAACAACAGAAGCTCTGAAATGTAATCATTTGAGGCAGCCCACTCCCGTATTCTTGCCTGGAGAATCCCCACGGACAGAGCAGCCTGGTGGGCTACAGTCCATGGGGTCACACAGAGTCAGACACAACTGAGTGACTAAGCACAGCACAACAGCACTTAACGTCTTGGGCTCAGTTTTTCTACTTGTAAAATGAGGTTAATAGTGTAACCTCAGAGGGTTTCTGTGAGCATTAAGAGAGTTAAATGAGATGGTACATGTAAACAGCCGGAGGAGTGCCTGGAATGTAGGAAGTGTTCAGTAAAGCCTGCTGCTAAGTCATTTCAGTCGTGTCTGACCCTGTGCGACCCCATAGATGGCAGCCCACCAGGCCTCGCTGTCCCTGGGATTCTCCAGGCAAGAACACTGGAGTGGGTTGCCATTTCCTCCTCCAGTGCATGAAAGTGAAAAGTGAAAGGGAAGTCGCTCAGTTGTGTCCGACTCTTAGTGACCCCCATGGACTGCAGCCTACCAGGCTCCTCCGTCCATGGGATTTTCCAGGCAAGAGTATGAGCCATCATCATCCATCACCGTGTTTCATGCCTTTCAGCCACATTTGCAACCTCTGCCCCATCCGATCTCCCCGTCAGTCTATAGGTGAGAGAGCCCAACGTGATTGTATCTGTTGAGTATTTTCCTTCTTGAATCCTAGAGAAGCAACTGTCAGGGCAGACGGAGTCCATCTCTGGATCCCTTCCCCCAGGCCCCAGAACTTCGAGCAAAACCTTTTCCTAGAACTTAATCATGTGTGTTTCCTCCTGCCCACAAATTCCTGTGGCTTGTCCTGGTGGGGAGTCTTCCCATGGAGTAGAGAAGGGCTGACTGCTTTCGTTTACTTCTTTCCCAGGCACAGCTCCGTCAAGGCTGACGAGGCTGCTGGCACGGCCCCCTTCCACCTTGACCTCTGGTTCTACTTCACGCTGCAGAACTGGGTTCTGGACTTTGGCCGCCCCATAGCCATGGTGAGCGTGAAGCTGTGGATGGAACCCCCGACCGGCAGTGTGGAGACAGTGTGATCTGAATGATCAGAGTGACCTCAGACAAGTCCTTGCCCCGACTGGTACACTGTGAGAATGCGGTCCCTTAGTTCTATGGCTGTAACCAGTGTGCCCGCTGCCAGGGAGTGGGGGATCTGAACAGTCATACTGTGCCCCCCACCACTTGCCCCAATATCTCACATTCAGGTTTAACCAAAGCACCAATTCAGACAGTGGAGTATGGGAAAGGATCCCACCAGCCTTCCCCACGGCCTTGGGATAGAATTGTGTTCTCTGGAGGTGAAGAGTATGGGCTGACTGTGCATGTCATATATGACTTGAGCTGCCTGGGCAGTGAACAGGAATCGTGGGTACTATAGAGCATCCTGGAATGTTTAAGGAGAAAACAGATGCCTGGGTGGCATGCATATGAACTGCCTGCCAGTCAGTAACGGCCCTAATGATCTTATATACATGGGATCCAAGACTTCAAGGGGATGAAGGAAAGCTTCTGGCAGTGGTTTCAGGGAGGAGGTATGGTGGATGTTGAGTCTCCTTTCTGCAGGCTTTTGGTAAGGTTTACATGTTGTTTTTTAAATGTAGGTGAAAGAAAAGGGACTGACCCAGGAGTCAGGGCTCCCAGTCAGGGTTGTAGGTGATTTGGGGCAAGTCAGTGTCGTTGGGCTTTGGTTCTCTCATCTGTAAGAAGACTGGTTGGACCAGGTGACCTGAGCCCCCTTGCAGCACGTAGGTTCCACTTTCCAGGGGACAAAGGGGCTGCCCATCAAACTGGTGTTCCAGGGAGAGGGGAGATGAGGCCAGGGTGGCTCGTGGCTCTCCTCACTCACTAGGACTCAGCCTCATCTGGCCTAATAGGGCTCCCCGGTGGGGCAAATCACCTCCCGCCATCCTGCTCAGAGTCGCTGTGGCTACTGTAACCCTAAGTGGGCTCAGTAGGAGCATACATCTGAAAAGGTTCAGTGTATACATGAGCTTTGCAGATGTATACATGATAGTCTCAAATTTTTAATAACTACAAAATAAAACCTTTTACAAGTTATAAAAGTAGTATGTCATGGTTATATAACAAGTGAGTTCATACCCAGTAATATAAAGAAGTATGAGACTCTCCCTTTGCGGTCCCACTTCTGACTGTTTGGGGCAGAGCCTTTTACTCCTTTCTCTGCTCATGCAACACATGTGTGCATCTTTTTTTTTTTTTCCCTTTAACCAAAATGAGATTTTACTTTATACCTTAGTCTGCAATTTGCTTGTTTTACTTTAGACTGTTTTATGGATGTCTCTCCATGTCAGCACATATGAGGTGTCATTTCTGTTTGTGGTTGCTTAACCTTCTGTGATACAGATGTGCTGTAGTGTATTCAAGTAGTCCTGTTTGGTTGAATAGTTGGCCTATTTCTGATTCTTTGCTATCACCGAGTGTTTCAGCCAGCTGTATATCTTGCTGTAGATAAAGCTATAGAGATGCCCACACAGCAAGAAAGAGATTGAGATTCCTGTCTCCTGGGAGATTTATTTCTGCAGGTTGGTTTTATCCAGCACAACATTTTTTAATTAAAAGAGATAAGCATTTCAATTTTTGATTGAAATTTATGACCGTTACAGGTGTTCTCCATCAGTAGATTCTAGAAGTACAGTTTGGCAGGGCAGGGATTGGAAGTGTTGTGATCTTGTATAGGTGTTGTCACACTAACCCTGACAAGGCTGGGACTCACTGGGGTAGACCAGTAGGAAGAACAAGGGAATTCCAGACAGAGGAATGGCCCTGGCCTGTCTCAGAGAAGGTAGGAAAGGAAGAACTGAAGCTGCTTTTAGAACTCACTTATTTTCTCCTTTGTTTCAGAAGGTATAGTTCCGACCTGATTTGGAAGTGGTCCATCTGCTCAGTGGACAGAGCGTTTTTCACACCTGGGTGGGTGGTCAGGATTTCTTGTCATCATTCTAATGAGCCAGATCACTAAGGTCCATGTAGACCATCTGGGCCACATTTCGTGTTACAGATGGAGAGACTGAGGCAGGAAGAAGGGAAGAACTTGCCCTGGGGTTACGCAGAAAGTTTTTGGCATGCTTGAGTCCCAAAGGATCTTCCAAATCCCAGGCTGGTGGGTACCTGGGACCTTTATTTGGTATCCACAGGAGAGTGACACAGGATCAGACTCTGGGTTCGCACCTGCTTTGTGACTGGAGACACGTCTACCTTCTCTGGGACTCAGTTTGTCTGGAAACACCTTCACCCCAGTGCTGCCAGGAGGACTCCAGGAGATCACAGAAAGAGCGCAGCATGTACAGAGGCAGTTCTGAGGCCATGTGGGTCAGGCCTTGTAAACTGCATTCTCCACTTGCTCCCCAGCTGGTGTTCCCTCTCGAGTGGTTTCCGCTCAACAAGCCCAGCGTGGGGGACTACTTCCACATGGCCTACAACATCATCACGCCCTTCCTCCTGCTCCAGGTACTATCCCAGGCTCCCTCCTCTCCCTCCCTGCCCTTGTTCCTTTCTCTGCCCTGCCGCCCAGCCCTGGGAGTGGCCTGAATCAGGCTGTCCCCTGCCTGACTCCGGGGCCGAAGGCTATGACAGAGGGCCCCAGGGGAGGCAGGGCTGCCTCTGCCTGGGAGGGACGGAGCAGGCTTCCCCAGGGAGGGGCGTGTGATTTGGGCCTCCACCTGGTGTGCCTGGGGGTGAACTGGGAGAGACCTTCAGGCGGGAGTATCTGAAGACAAGGCTGGGCTTGAGGAGCCATGTTTGGGGAGGCTGAGGTGGAAGGAGTGGCTGGGTTGCTCAGGGAGAGGTCAGGGACCAGTTGGGCAGGCAGGTGGGGGCTGGAGGCAGGAAGGGCAGCAATGGAGGGTGAACTCTCTCCTCCGGACCGAGAGCCCTGACTTTGAGACACCACTGGGAACACAGAGATGTCTCCTAGAGAGCTCTCTGCTCTGCTGGCTTTGCATTTTGCCAAGTAAAGTCTCTTAAAACTACTGCCATTTCCTATCCCCGTCCTTTTGTTTTTAGAGAGACATTTCCGAACTTCCCTGGTGGCTCAGACGGTAAAGCGTCTGCCTACAATGCGGGAGACCTGGGTTTAATCCCTGGGTTGGGAAGATCTCCTGGAGAAGGAAATGGCAACCCACTCCAGTATTCTTGCTTGGAAAATCCCATGGATGGAAGAGCCTGGTAGGCTACAGTCCATGGGGTTGTAAAGAGTCAGACACGGCTGAGTGACTTCGTTTTCTTTCTTTCAAAGTAGGGAAGGTGTAATCTCTGACTTTGAAGGGGTCTTTAATTAAATAACTTAGTTTCAGAAACACCTGCCACACATGTTTGTTTGCGTGGCTCAGTTGCTCAGAAATGGGAGCAGCCCAGCCTCAACAGTCCAGCCCAGTTACCCGGAAGCAGAACTAGGGGTGGTGGGAGGTCAGGGCCTGGCTTGCCTCTGTGGAAGGCCTGGCTGTCATCTCCAGCACTGTATACGGGTGTGTTTGACCTTGGGCGATGAGCTGGCCCCGGGGACTGTGTTTCCTCTTGGGCTGAAGGGGATGCTCTTCCTCAGCACCTACTGGGTTCACAGGGATCATGTGAGATGATGGAGGCTGGACTGACTCCCCTAAAGGGAACCCAGTGTGAGAGGGGCTTTCTGGCTGGTGGCATCCATCCCACTCTGGGTATGAGGGGGGCAAGCAGAGGGTGTCTCCTGTGGTGATGGCGTCGGGGTCATGCTGTGGGGCCTCCCTCTGACCTCAGCTCATCGAGCGGTGCCCCCGCACCTTGCCACGCTCCCTGATCTACGTTAGCATCATCACCTTCATCATGGGGGCCAGCATCCACCTGGTGGGCGACTCAGTGAACCACCGCCTGATCTTCAGTGGCTACCAGAACCATCTGTCGGTCCGTGAGAACCCCATCATCAAGAATCTCAAACCAGAGACGCTGGTGAGCCCCCACTGCCACTGTACGGTCTGTCCTAGAGGCCAAAGACATTGCCGACCTGTCACAGGTGCCCCAGATAAAGCAGGTCGCCCCCCTACCCACCCCCCAACCCAAGCTAGGATGCCCCCAACCAGATCCCCTCCTCCCCATAGGGAGGGACTGGGGGCAGTTGAGGGAGGCATGGGCAGTCGGGGAGGGTAGCCTGGGGGCTGCGTGGCCCCGACCCCCTTCCTGAAGCCCCACCCTCTCTGCCCCCCGCCTGGCCTCTGCTGCCCCCCAGATCGACTCCTTTGAGCTGCTCTACTACTACGATGAGTACCTGGGCCACTCCATGTGGTGAGTGATGGGGCCCTGGCCGTGGTGACGCTGAACAAGGGGCCCCGGGGTCTCGACGTGTCCAGCCCAGCCGCTGGAATGGGGTGCTCTTCCCCAGCAGGGGGCGCTGTCGCTCCTCTGGCTCCCGCCTCGCCGCCTTCCGTGCCCACCGGCCCGCAGTGTCCGTGGCGGCCACTAGAGGGCAGCGAGCGCCTGTCCTCCCTGGGCCGAGGCTGCAGCGCTGGTAAACAACTCCCCCCACCCTGGGGATGAGGATGGGGACCCAGAGGCAGGGAGGGAGCCGAGGAGGACAGGCTGAACCAGGCTGGGGGCGAGGTGGGAGTAGGGGTGCTCTTAGTGCCGCCTCCTCCTCGGAACTCCCCTGGGAGCTCCTTCCTCTCACCCCTTCACCCCACAGTGGAGGAAACCTCAAGTGTGGGCTCAGCCACAGGAGGTGCGGCCCGAGCTGGGGGCAGTCGTCTGTTCCAGACCCCACTTTATCCCAGGATGAGCTGGGGCCGGTGGGAGGGGCTTTGCCCATGGGCTGACAGCTAGTGCCAGAGCCAACCCTGGACGTGGGTGGCCCCACTAGTGTCACACGGGCCCTACATTGTATTTCCGGGTTCTCTTTTGGGGTCTAGAAAGTCAGGGTGTCCTTGCACAGACAGGCCTCTTGCCAGTTCTCCCTGGCCTGTGCCAGGAGACCCTTACCATGGAAGGCTGGGGAAGGGAGGAGGAAAGATGAACAGGGGCCTGGAGAAATGAAAGAGCAGGACTCCGAGGGTGTGGGGGCCGCGTGAGGGGAAGGTGGGGAAGTAGATGAGGGGGTGGGAACAGAAAGGGGGTGTTGTGCGAGCTGGCACAGGCGTGTGGGGAGCAGCGTGTGTGTGTGGAGAGGAGAGAGGGTGGTACTTGGGTGAGCTGTGCGTGGAAGGGGGTGAGGCTGGGGGCTGAGTGTGAGTGAAGGAGCTTCACAGAGCTCCTGGGAGGCCCCCAGCAGGTATTGTTCCACCCCCCACCCCTTTTTTTCCCCCAGACTGGGACCTCGGGCCTCTCCCTCCTCAACCCTGCTAGGTGTACCCTTTCCCAGGGCAGTGAGGGGCTGGGGGCTGCTGGTCTTGGGGTGAGTGCGTGGGGCAGAGAGAGTGAGAGAGACATGCGCACACATGGGGAGTGAGTGAAGTGGCTGGGACGGTGTGGGAGGAGGCCGCCCCCACCCCCGCCCATGGCTCGGATCTGCATGTGCTCAGGGAGCAGGCCTCATCTTCCTTCCTAGACCCCCTGCCCAGGAGAGGCTGGGAGTGCCCTCACCCAAACAGGTGAGACCGCACAGGTGGCGCAGGCAGCCAGTCCTAGGACGGTGGGGCGGGCGGGCCGGGCGGCCGAGCAGCTGAGCACCGGCTTCCCTGTTGCAGGTACATCCCCTTCTTCCTCATCCTCTTCATGTACTTCAGCGGCTGCTTTACTCCCACCAAAGCTGAGAGCTCAATGCCAGGGGCAGCCCTGCTCCTGGTGGTGCCCAGTGGCCTGTACTACTGGTGAGTGGACGGCAGACCTGGGGTGGCAGGGAGGGGGCCCCTTAGTGATCCAGTCAGTGAAAATGTGCTTCTGACCACAGAGCTGCTGTGTGAGCCCTGTGAGGCTCCCTGTTGGGGTCCCTGCTCCCTCCTCTTCAGTGAGGACTGGGACAATGCCTTTAAGGCGGGCCTGAGCATGGCTTCTCTACACTCAGAGTGTAACCTCAGGGCCTGTAGAATCCATGTCGAGGCATAATTTCTGTGTGTGCTTAGTCGCTCAGTCGTTCCAACTCTTTGTGAGCCATGGACTGCAGCCCACCAGGCTCCTCTTTCCATAGGATTCTCCCAGGCAGGAATACTGGGGTGGGTTGCCATTTCCTTCTCCAGGGGATTTTCCCAACCCAGGGATCGAACCAGCATCTCCTGTGTCTTCTGCGTTGCAGGCGGATTCTTTACCTGCTGAGCCATCGGGGAAGCCCTGGGGAGGACTGTAGAGCAGAAGCCTGTAGAGCCTGGTAGGGTGGGGGGCGGGGGGGCTGAATTTCCCCCTCTGTGAAATGAGGATGATACCAGGCTGTCTCCCTTTTGGGACATGGTGAGAACCCAGAGAGAAGCATCATGGAGATGACAAGGATACTTACAGGGGAATTCCATGGCCTCAGGGCTTCCCACCTGGTTTCCTCTTCCCATTCCAGAGGACCAGGCCTCAGCCAGGCTCTTCCCTCTCCTCTGTCACTTCTGCTCTGGAGACAGGCTCCCCGGGGATTGTGGGTGTCTGAGAAAGGGTGGGTGTCCTAGCCCTTCTCTGGGGGGAAGCCTCCCCCACCTCCAGGGGCTGCCCCTGGCGAGCAGTGGGGGTCCATGAGGGTGAAACCATATGCCCACCCAGGACAGGATTAGAAGGAATGGGTGACGACCACAGCTGGAGGGAAAAGGGTGAGAAGTGAGAAGCTCGGCCCGTTCTTACCCATGGTGTGTCAGTTCAGTGACAGCTACAGGGGGCCATTCATTGAACAATGTGCCTTTCCAAGTACACAGTTCTCATCAGTAACCTCGAGAGCTAGGGCCATTTATGCCCCCTTTATGAGTAAGAAAAAGGCTCCAAGATGTCATGTAAATTCCCCAAGGTGACCCAGCCACTCAGTTGCAGAGCTATGCAGTTGCTTGAGTGGGATGGGTCAGCACAGAGGCAGGGGAGTGGATGAGATAACCTCTGAGAAGCCCTCCAGCAAGCGTTACTGCCTTCCTGGCCATGTGCTAGGTACTGCCATGAGAGCTGGAGGGAACGCTGGGGAATGAGACTGTGTCCCAGCCTTCAAGGAGACAGTCATGACAACCCCATAAACTGAAACTGCGTCCGCAAACTCAGATGCCTTTAGGAACTAAGCTGGTGATAGAAATTCATCAAGTGGGCATCAAGTGAGGCAGTAGGGAGTGCTGGGGGCTGTGGCAAGCTGCGGGACCATGCTGTCTCTGAGCAGCTGCTTTCTCCTCGTCAGTTATAGTCATGTGGGAATACAAACCTAAAGTTAGCAGGGAAATCAGAACTCCACGTGGGCAGGTAATCTGTTATTTAAATATTGGCAACAAACTCGACCTTTTGAAAAATAGTAATTCTAGAAGCCAAATCTGAATGCTGTGTACTGGCCGTGGCTCACAGTGGAGCCCCTCACTCGACAAGCTGTTCTGACCGGCTGGGAGGGCAGCCTGGTGCTTGGGTAGAGGGCACGCTGAGCAGGAGGGGCTGTCGTGGCGCCCCCCACCCCTCACTGCCCGCCTGCCTCCTCAGGTACCTGGTCACCGAGGGCCAGATCTTCATCCTCTTCATCTTCACCTCCTTCGCCATGCTGGCCCTCGTCCTGCACCAGAAGCGGAAGCGCCTCTTCCTCGACAGCAACGGCCTCTTCCTCTTCTACTCCTTCGCCCTCACCCTCCTGCTCGTGGCGCTCTGGGTTGCCTGGCTGTGGAATGACCCCGTCCTCAGGAAGAAGTACCCGGGCGTCATCTATGTCCCCGAGCCCTGGGCCTTCTACACCCTCCACGTCAGCAGCCAACACTGAGTCTTGGGCACAGGCCCCTGGTGCTCTGTGGGTGGGAGATGGATGGTTGAGAGTGAGTGTTGGGAGTGTGTGCGTGTGTGCACCCACAGGAGATGGATGGCTGAAGGTGAGTGTGCGGAGTGTGTGCATGTGCGTGCACCCACTGGAGATGGACGGCCGAAGGTGTCTGAGTGTGCGGAGCGTGTGCGTGTGTGCACCCACTGGGGATGGACGGCCGAAGGTGTCTGAGTGTGCGGAGCGTGTGCGTGTGTGCACCCACATGTGTGTAGCCCACAGCTAAGAGCGTGGGTGAGAGTATGCCTGGTGCCTGTGGATGGGGGGGGGGGGGGGGGGGGGG
>NW_011494606.1:3923614-3928635 GCF_000754665.1 Bison bison bison
CACGTGCGCACGCCCGGAGAGCATCACTGTGAGACTGAATTGTTTTGGTTAAGTTTCCATTCAGTTTAGCTCTTTTTCATGATGGGATATAGTCTGAGGCAGTGTGTCCGGACCAGGAGCTGGGCCCGGCCTCCCATGCACGCTGGAGTCGGGCCTTCTCACTCACTGCTCAGGGCTGTCTCTTCCTCCTGGGTGTCTCCTGGTAGTCGTAGGGGAGAGGCCTGGGTGGGGCAGAGGTCAGGAGGGAGCGTAGCCTGTCACCTACCACCTGGCTCACTCCTCAGACCACCTGACCCTGAGGCCAGGTCGCAGGGGTTCCGTGAACTTGCTTTGTGCTCGTTTGCAGTGCACTCCCTTCCCTGGGCCGCATTTGCAGCAGACAGGCTGACGGGTCCCAAGTTGGCTGAGGGCTGGTTGCCATCTCCTCTCGGGCAGCCTTGGGAGGGGTGAATGGTTCCTCCTTGTCCCTGCCTTCTTCAACCCTGGGAGGGGTACTTGCACCCCAGATCCTCACCCCACTGCAGGCTGCTGGGGTGGGGAGCCAGAGCCGGCCCTCCCCCAACTGCCGGCCTGATCTTAGGGTCTGGCAGTGGTCCTTCCCAGCCACCTTCTCTCCCGGGAACTCGGTCTCTGTCCCGCCTTCGGGATCGTGGCACCCACTTCGTTCACCTGACCAAGGTTTCCGAGCAACCGCTGAAGGCAGAGTTCTCAGGTACTTGCACTCACTAGAGGCAGACATCGTGGGGCTGTCAGCGTGTCTCAGCCTGAATCCACGCCTGCCGCGAGTGGCCCTGCTCCCAGGAAAGGGGCCCTTATTCTGGCAAGATGCCCCCCACCCCAGCACCGGGGCCAGGCACGCAGCCTCGCTTCCCAGCATTGCTGGCCTGCACTCGTGCGACGGGCTCAGGGGGGCCTGCCTCGCCTTCCCTGCCCTCCCCTCCTCTCCTGTGCTCTCAGGGACTCTGCCTCAAATCCTCCTTTCATGTAGGGGTCCCCCCAGCCCCGGTGAGTCCCTGTCTGCTGGCAGCATCAGGGGTGAGCAGTGTGAATAAAGGCAGTGTGGAGCCAAGCCCCACTGGCTGCTGCTGCTTCCTTGGGGTGTGAATTTGGGAGGCAGGAGGAGGAGGGTCCTTGGAGCAGGGAAGGGAGTGGCCGGTCTGGGGCCTGGCAGGAGCCCTGGGCTGACCCCAAGGGCCTCCTCGGCCCTGTCTGGCTGAAAGCAGGTGCTGCCATTGCCCCCTGGCCGTCTGTGCCACTCCGGATCCTGAGTTTGGGGGTCACCAGCAAGAAGGGCTTCCTCTAGGTCCCAGCTCTCTTTGGAGGAGGCTGGGGGTCGCCAGGTTGGGGCCAGCAGAGGGCGTCTGCAGATGGAGCCCCCAAGCTGTGTTGCTAGCGCCTTCTAGAAACTGAAGCAGAGAGGGTGTCCTTTGGGGGGAGGTGGGGGGCAGGTTTGTGGGGGGCTGGCACTTAGCCTTGGGCAAGTCACATGACCCCTGGAGGCCTCAGCCCTTGATCTTTGAGGGTCTCTGCCTCACCACCCAGACACCAGAGGCTTTATGGTCTCCCGTTCCTAGAACCCACAAGACATCTGGACTGGACAGGAGACGCACAATCGTAGGCTGTATTGTGATGAGAAAAACAGCTTTTAAGGAAAGCAGCTTTGTTCTTCAGAGTTGCTGCTGAGGCATTTTACAGTGTGGTAACCCTCCTCACACCCAGAGTGTAGACGTGAAGACTGGAGTTTAGGATACCTGCCGCAAGTTCCTGCTTTGCTTTTCCCAGCCACCTTTTACACCCATGAGAAGTTAGTGACATCTGCCCCCACCGCCTTGGGAGTAACAGATGCCTGCTGTCCTGCTCAATAGCTCCTGCTCAGGACCTGGGATGAGGATGGCCCTTCTGGCTCGTTGGGCCCCCTGGCTTCCGGGATCTGAAATAATGAATTTTGTGATTTCACATTCTTGGTGGGGATGTATTGAAACTTGTTTAGTTGCTAAGTCGTGTCCTACTCTGCGGGCCCATGGACTGTAGCCTGTCAGGCTCTTCTGTCCATGGGATTTTCCGGGCAAGAATACTAGAATGGGTAGCCATTTCCTTCTCCAAGGGACCCTCCAGGTGATCTTCCTTACCCAGGGATTGAACCCGCATCTCTTGCATCTCCTGCATTGGCAGGCATTGGCAGGGAAGCCCAACTGCCTTCAATCAAAAGGACCCCACGGGTTTCACTTCCCCAGAGTGGGAGCTGGATGCTGAGGGTGCTGCCAGCCACCCCCGTGTGGGTGGCTTGTGTCTGCCCCCCATCACTCAGCAGGTCACACTCTACACAATCTCAATTTAGTAAGCCAGTTCCAGCCTTGGCCTCTCAAAGCACAAGGGCCCCCACCTCCCCAGTCACCTCAATTCTTCCCTACGTTGATTCTGTGTTTCCTCCAAAGCCTGTCCCAGGCCATTCTCCATACAAGGACTTAATAGATATCACCTCAGTGGGCCCACATCTGATTGTGGGGTCTGAGGCTTACACAGTTTTGAGTGTGCTTGATAAGAAAACTTTTTTAAAAAGTGAATAAAATTGGATATGAAAGAATATTTAGAATGGAAAAGATATCACATCAAATTATTGGAGCCTTGGAGATTCATATCCCTCTTGACTGAGATCTCTTGGGGAAGTTTCCTGAAAATGTTTCCCAAGGAATATAGGAGAGGCTTGGCCTTGAGAGGCTGGGCACACTGATAGGTGGGTCTGGGGTGATCACGCTGGTGGACAGCAGTGACTGGCCTGTATCACACAGCATCTGGATAAATCCGGTGGAAACCACAAGAGGGCGTGCTGGTGGCCGCACGCCCCCTATGGGGAAAGGGCTGCAATAGCGACCAAGGAAACCAGTTTATGGGCCATGAGAATCAGGAGCTGGCCTATAAAAGATGACAGAGACACTGGCATTTCCACTTGCCCTACAACCCTCCTCCCCTGCTGCCAGGCTAAGCGGAAGGATAGATGGACTACTTACTTAGCTAGCAAGTGAGACAGGAAATCCACTCTCTGACATGTGAACTAGGAGGCTAACTTGAGCCTTCTACATTATAACTGAACGTGCCAGGATCAGTTGACCCAGAGACTACGCCATGGTGACCCCAAAGCAACTAGTCAGCACCATCCAAGTCCAACTGCTTTTGTCCTGACCACAGGATCTACTCCCAGGGGAACACAGTATACCATGGCCTGGGACTGGCAGGTAAGTTTCTGGTGGTGTGGGTTTGCCGCTTCGTGGGGAATAGGATTAGAAAGGGTCTTACAGACTTCACCTGTCCTCCACTCAGCCCCACCTGAGACCACTACTGAGGTCACTAATCCAGGCCTCCACTGGAGGAAGTCACCATTCTAATTGACCCCTAGGGTCTGTTGGAACCCCCGCTCCAGGTTTTGGCACCAGCTGTGGGGACTGCAGGCTGGGACGCCGACCGCAGGCTGGGGTGGCATGAGCGTGGAATGCTGTCGCTGCTTGTGCGTTGCTTCGTGGCCGTGGTCTCCTCTGTACTGTGCCTGGTAAGCATCTTACATTTCTTCCCCAGCCTGAGCAGAGGGAATCTGGGGACCAGGTGACAGTGGTGGCCTCACCATTTTATTTACTTGTTTAAGGCTGCGCTGTCTTCGTTGTTGGCGTGGGTTTTCTCTAGTTGTGGAGAGTGGGGGCGACTCTAGCTGCAGAGCACAGGCTTCCCACTGCAGTGGCTTCTTTTGTGGAGCTCAGGCTCTAGGCGCACGGGCTGCAGCAGTTGCAGCACAGGGGCTAGTTAGTTGTGACTCTCAGGCTCTGGAATGCGCAGGCTTCGGTAGTTATGGTGCAGGGCTTAGTTGCTCCAAGACATGTGGGCTCTTCTTAGACCAGGGACCAAACTCGTGTCCCCTGCATTGGCTGGTGGACTTCCCACCTTTGAGCCACCAGGGAAGTCCTGGCGTCACCATTGGCAAGTCTGACTGCAGGGTCTCCCTCTGGACTTCCATGAAAACTTCACCCAAAGTTGGCCCACCTCTTGGGGAATGACTATTGTTAGCATTCTTTGTGTCTTACTCTTGATTGTGTGTGCACTCAGTCTTGTCCGACTCTGCGACCCCCTGGACTGTGGCCTGCCAGGCTCCTCTGTCCACGGGATTTCCCAGGCAAGAATACTGGAGTGGGTAGCCACTTCTACTCCAGGGGATCTTCCCGACCCAGGGATCGAACCGGTGTCTCTTGTGTCTTCTGTGTTGGCAGGCTGATTCTTTACCACTGCACCACCTGGGAATTCTTGGTATTCTAGCTACTGTTATCATGGGGTTGCAAAAGAATTGAAAACAACTTAGAGACTAATCTGGTTGCAATGCACCTCTGCATACCTGACCCCAGGGATATCTCAGAAGAGGGGCAGGGCCAGGATTATAAGAGTCATGCAAGATGTGTGGGTGTATGGCCAGGCCACTCAAGATGGCTGTTCACTTGCTGTCTGTGCATCTCCTGCTCCACCAGTCCCTACTTCACACACAGGACTGTTCAATCCTGTTAATCATAGGCCTTTATCTGTGACTGTCCACATGCCTGCCCCTGCCCCCAGCTGGTTTCCCTGGTAACTGATGAGCCCATCTAAAGTCAATGCTCTCTATAACTGGTAGCCGCCTCCTCCTCCAGAGTAGCAGACGGTGCTGCCATGTCCTGCCTGCCGTCTGCCGTCCACAGTGGGGTGTTGCTCCAGGATGTGGCTTCAGCTATGTAAGATTCCCCCGTCTGATAAGTTGTTGTCTCTGTCTCTGGGCTCTTTGGTCTTGAGGCTGGGCTACTACGAGGCTCACAGGACCTCGGCGTACAGCCCAACGGTCACGTCTCCCCCAGGAGCCCCTTTCCAGACACAGGGTGATTCCAAGTGAGCCCAGGCCTGGCTCTTCAGGCTTCGCCTCAAGCGTCAGCTCTGTGCCTCAGGCCCTGCCAAGGCCCCACCTGACGTCCCCTCTCCTCTTCTTACTGTAAGGCTCATAGAAGCTCCCCGCC
>NW_011494606.1:3928850-3964565 GCF_000754665.1 Bison bison bison
TCCATGTAACTTCTACAAATTACCAATAGTCCCTCTGCACACATGCAGCCCTTTCCAGGCCCCCAGACCAGGAGCCCTGGTACAGTGCACAACCTGTGTGGCCGTACTTGCCGGTCCTGACAGACTGGGTGGGCCCTGGAGTCGGAGCCCCATAGGCAGGGCAGCCACCAGCCGTGGACACGGGATACAACAGGGATCTGGGAGAAGGAGGGGGAGAACCCAGCTGTGCCCAGTGCTGCAGCTCCATCCCCGTTCACTTCCTCAGTGGATGGGGGCAGGGGTGGGCTGTGGACAAACCACTGAGAAACGGGGAAAGTCAGCAGCTTCTGCTGGAAGGGGTGGGAACTGCAGTGGGGAGTGGAGGGGAAGGAAGAAAACGGGGAGCCTTCCTGACCAGGAAAGTCACTTAAGAGGTCTCCCTCCGAGTCCCCTGAGTTGCCTGTGGTGGGGCCAGAGACCCCAGCACAGGCACCTACCACACCCCCAGAAGGACGGGAGGGAACTAACTCATGCTGAAAACAGACCATCTGGCCATTGACTCTCAACATAAGGCCAGGATGCTGAGGCACAGAGCTGAGGAATGGGCACCAAAGTCTTCCTCAGAGGGGCCTTTCTCTCCTGTGTGTGGCATCCAGGGCTCTGGTGGAGGAGGTGGCTGTCACTGGGCTGTGGTGTCACGTGGGGGTTTCCTTCCCATATTAAAAAACATTACTTTGTCAACAAAGGTCCGTCTAGTTAAGGCTATGGTTTTTCCAGTAGTCATGTATGGATGTGAGAGTTGGACTATAAAGAACAAAGAATTGATGCTTTTGAACTGTGTTGGAGAAGACTCTTGAGAGTCCCTTGGACTGAAAGGAGATCCAAGCAGTCCATCCTAAAGGAGATCAGTCCTGGGTGTTCATTGGAAGGATTGATGTTGAAGCTGAAGCTCCAATATTTTGGCCACCTGATGCGAAGAGCCGACTCATTTGAAAAGACCCTGATGCTGGGAAAGATTGAGGGCAAGAGGAGAAGGGGATGACAGAGGATGAGATGGTTGGATGGCATCACTGACTCAATGGACATGGGTTTGGGTGAACTCTGGGAGTTGGTGATGGACAGGGAGGCTGGCGTGCTGTGATTCATGGGGTCGCAAAGAGTCGGACACAACTGAGCAACTGAACTGAACTAATGAGGTGGTGTGTGATGTGCCTAAAGGGGGTGTGCAAAGTGCCCGACACCTAGGAGGAAACTCTATTTAGCCCCTACTGCAATCCTCAGAGAGAAATACCCCTGAAGGCAGGCCTGGGGGGACCCAGTGATTCCCTCTCTGGGTGACCCCTTCCTAGTGTCCACAGAGGGCTCCCAGGAAGGAACAGCGGCCTTTGTCCTCTGGCTACAGAACGTCAGCTTCCTGGTGCAGGACTGAGTGCCGGGGAAGCCCTCGGGCAGCTCCCATCTCTCAAAACCCAGCCTGCCACCACCCCACAGCCAGGCAACCACAGAGCACAGGAAGCTGGAATCTGACCCCTGGCGGCGGGCCTGGTCTCCATGGCAGCCGTGGATTTATTACCGGGGCCTCCACCCCCCCGGGCGGACTTTCGACTTGAAGCCGGGAAGAAGGGGAACAGGAAGGCAGTCCTGGGAGCAGCGAGCCCACGGGTGGCAGCTGGAGGCCCCGCGATGGTGAGTGAGGATCTGTGTGGCCTGGCCAGGCTGCCCTGGGCTGGGGAGGCAGGGGGCTTTCATGGAGTCCCTTCCTGACTGTTCTCCTCTCTCTGCTGCAGGCCAAGTTTCTTTCCCAGGACCAAATTAATGGTAGGTTTGGTTTGTTCTTTCATTAGCAACTCACAGCAAAATATGGGTCTCATTAGGCAATTTGTTCTGGTCATGTTTTGTTGGTGGGAGAGCTGGGCCCACCCACGAGCCGGGGGCCGACTGCTACCAGGAAAGGCCTGGTGGAGGGGCGGGGGATAATGCTTGGAGGTAAGAACTGTCCGTAGTACACTGGTCAGTGTGATTTGCTAGAGGGCCTGACAGGAGAGGGAGCACTTCGGTTCTCCTCCAGAACTTGATAGTTGGGGGCGGAGGGGGAGAGGGGCTGGTCGGAGAGACACCAGCTGGTTGTGGCCGAGGGCCCCAGCTGAAAAGGGGGCTTTGTAACCGGCTGAGAGAGAGCGGGGCCCAGGGCTGTGCTCTTGGAAAGGGTGCTTTGTTTAGGCTGCGGGCCTCAGTCTCCCCAACTGTAAAGGGTGAAGGCCAGTGGAGGTGGCCTCAGAGGTCCCTCTGCCCTGACCGCAAGCCTAGTGTTGGCATCTGGAGCACTTTATTCCCTGAATCCCCACACCTGCTGCCCCAGGCAGCTTCCGTTTCCCACAGTGCCTGGTTCTGTTTGCATGAGGCCAAGCCGATGGAGTTGGGTTACACAGAAGCCAGAGGCCAGACCCGGTTGGGGAGGCTCAGCTGAGCTCAAGCAGGGAGATGAACTGAGGGTTGGTTACCTGGGCAGGACGTGCAGAGTTCCCAGGTACCAGCAGTGTCTATAAGGGAGAGAGGGTAGGTGGGTTGCAGGCACCTCCCCGTAGGCCCCTTGATATTCTTACCCCTCAAGGAGGGCCAGAGCAGGGACTCTTAAAACCCAAGGCCCAGGGTAGGGGCCTCTCCTACCCAGTCCTAAGACAAGACTCGATGAGTCTCGGGGCTGGAATCCAGCCGTCAGCGTCCCCCCACCAAGCCTGGTGCTGGGGCTTACTGACCCTTCCTCTGGGGCCTCTGAATCTCCTAGAAAGGAAGAAGGTAAGTTTCCCTTTGTATCCTAAAGTCTGACACAAAGAAAGGGACCACAAACGTTCAGAAAAGAAGGACTGATTGAATGGGAAGACCAGGGGCCTTGGAGGGAGTGGACCTGGGCTCTAGTCACCTCTGAGCCTCAGTGGTCTCATCTGTGAAGTGGGAATGATGACACTGCCTCATCAGGCTGCTGTGAGCAAGAGAGAGAGCAGATGGCAGTCACGCACCTGGCTCTGAGCCTGGATGTCACCCAGATGCAAGCCAGGGCCAGCTTGCTCTTGCTAGCATGAGCTACGTGGTACACTTTTAGGAATTTTGTGAACCATTATTAAATCAAGGAAGATGGAAGAATGTCCCAGTCCCTTTGTCTATACAAAAGTTTTTAAAAGATAGCTCTGTTGCAATTAGTAGTGCTGAAGATTTGAAAGACTTCAGTTTAATGGATGTAATTTGCACAAAGGTGAGGAATAGTTTAATAGTAGATCACTCATCAGATGTAATGACAGTGTAGTCATTGGGAAAATAGTTGCCTTCATTGGCCTGCAGCTTACCTCACTTATGATTAAATCAAAACTGCAGGTTGGCAATGGATACAAGAGCTGGCAGAAACTCACTTGTGATAATCAATTGGCTAGATGGGATTTATAATCAAAGTATTTTTATTACTTGTAAGTTGGATGCTATACATCCTTAAGTCTATACCATGTACAGATGTCATCAGAGTCGGTTCCATTCCCTACACAGCTGGTGTTATCCTGGGTCTGGGGAGGATTCTTTCTTGCCTTGGGGCGTTTGCATTTTCAAAGGGAAAACTTAAAGGGGATTTTAATCCAGTTTATTTAACCCAATTTGTTCTTTCATTCAACAATTATGAGTCCTTTTTTTGTGCCAGCCCTGTTCTAGGGATTAAAAATACAGCAGTGCACATTGGGGCCCCAAATCCTCGTGCTCACAGGGTTCACCTTTGGGGGGAGGTGGGGACAACAAAGGAAAGGAGTAAAGTAAATATGATGTTGGATGGCAGGCGGGTATATCAGGAGGAGGGCCTGGCAGGGAGAGCAAGGAGGTGTAGAGGTCATGGAGGCGGGGCAGGAGTAGAAAGAGAAGAGCCCTGCTGTTTCAGGGCTGGCCTCCAAGTCCAGAGGACCCCCCAGATCTTTAAAGCAGGAAGACAGACACATTTTAGGTAACTGGGGAGGACATGGGCCCCCAATTGACTCTAGCCCTGCTGATACCAGGGGCCACGGGCCCCCAAGAGCAGAGTATGGGGGAGGCAGTTTGCCCCCTGTGGAGTCTGGTCCATTCCCGGTCCCAAGAGTGTGGTGTCCCCACCCGGCTACTGTCGGAAGATAGTCAACTGTCATAGGATGGGGTCTCAGGAGGGTAGTGGGCCCACCCCTTGGGCAGAGGCAAACCCAGACAGAAGGTAAGCTCGGGTGGCCAAGACAGGTCCCCTGGAGCAGGACGGGGGGCTGAGTTCAAGCCCTGCATGCAGGGCAGCCCTCTGTCCCTGTTCCCACTGGCACTGAGCCCTCAGAGGAATCAGGTTTCACAGGAACCAGTGAAGCCCTGCTTCCCTGGGCCACTCTGGTTCCTGCCACCGGGTCCTATTGGTGGTCTGCCCCTCCAAAGCCCAGGCTCTGGAAAGTTCTGAAAAGGCGGGAGGTTCCCTTCAACCTCTCCACAGGCATAAAAGCAGATAATTGTCTCTAAACCCCACCGCCTGGCCTGCCTTTGATTAGCAACGGCCCTGAAATCCTAGGCTGCTGGGAGTGGCCCGAATGCGGCAGCGCGAAGGGGCCCTTGGCCTGGGCGTCCTTCGGCCACCTCTCCCGCCCTCTGGTGGCTTCTGCTTGGAAGTGGCGCTCCAGGGTGGCCTCCTGGGCAGGGCAGGCTGCCCACTGCCCCCGCTGCCGGGAGCCCCTGGCTGCTCCAGCCTTCCTCGCTCCATCTGCACCATGGGAACAACTGGGGTCCCTCCCGACAGGGCCACAGTGAGGATGGCACGAGGGCCTGGGGGAAAGCGCTAGTAGTGGGGGCTGCTTTTGTTATCCGCTCAGAAGCTGCTGGTCCAGGCCTCTGAGGAACCAGCTGGCCGTGGGAAGCGGGAGAAAGCAGGGTGCTAGGGAACAGTGCGGGGCCCCGCATGCTCCCAGTGGGCTCAAGCTGGAGCTCTACCCCATAGGTCCCGGGGGCTGCATGAGGGGCGTTTTGGCCAGTTCCACCCCCACCCTGTGGTCAGGGCCTCTGTGAGGACCCCTTATCTTCCCAAGCTCCTGGCTGGCCTCCCTGTGCCTCCAGGGCTGGGGGTCAGGGGAGATGCTGGTGGGGGCTGGTTCCACTGGGCTGGGGAGCTGTGGATCTGTAGGCCACTTCACCTCCAGAGGGGAGAGAGGGTTCGAGGAGAGCAGTAAGGATGATCTCCACAGAGCTGGGAGGACGTCCGGGCAGCGCCTGTTGAAGTCTTGAGTGGGGCCCAGGCCTGTGTGAGAGTATGGCTTGAGAGTTCAGCAGCCCGGAGACCAGCGGCTGCAGCAGCGGACTCAGAAGCTCCCAGTTGTGATATCTGTCACCATGTATGATGGCCTCTCTGCCAGGCCTTCCCAGAGGGGGTTTCTGGTCTTCCAGCAAGCCCCAAGGCATTATTATCCTGTTTCCCACCTAAGTTGGCATTTGCTGAGATCCCCTGGGAATCTGGTGCCCTGCCCTGGGCTCCTGGTCTCTCTGGGCTGGCCCTGCAGAGAGAGAGAGAGCAAGTTTTCCTGTGTGTGCTAAGCTGCCTCAGTCACATCCAACTCTTTGCCACCCCATGGACTGTGGCCCACCAGGCTCCTCTGTCCATGGGACTCTCCAGCAAGGATACTGGAGTGGGTGGCCGTGCCCTTCTCCAGGGGATCCTCCCGACCCAGGGATCGAATGCACGTCTCCTGTCTGCTGCACTGGCAGGCAGGTTCTTACCACTGTGGTTTTAGTCAGTTAAGGACTGGAGCAGGGAGGGAGGGAGGGAGGGAGGAGGCAGAAGCAGGAGGGAAAGGGGATGGGGTTGACAGATGAAATGCAGTTAAACGTACATTTCAGATAAACAACAAATACCTTTGTAAGCATGTTGTTGTTAAGTCCTGTCCGACTCTTTGCGACCTCATGGACTGAGATTTATCTGAAACTCAGTTTACCTTGACAGCCCTGGATTTTTTTTTTTTTTTGCTGGGTCTCACCACTCTAGGAGGGCAGGAGGAGGGGGAAGTAGGCAAAAGGAAGGGGAGGGGCAGAAACGGGGGAGAGGACTGCAAAGTCGGGGGAGGGTGAAAGAGCGACCCTGATTCTCCCTTCTGGGCTGTGGCAGAGTACAAAGAATGCTTCTCCCTGTACGACAAGCAGCAGCGGGGGAAGATTAAAGCCACGGACCTTCTGACGGTGATGCGGTGCCTGGGGGCCAGCCCAACACCTGGGGAGGCTCAGCGGCACCTACAGACTCACAGGATAGGTGAGTGGGCCTGGCTAGGCCGGCTGCCACCGGAGGAGGAGTCTGGGTGAGTGGGTGGGCCCTGAGCCCTATAGCTGTTGTCCCAGGGACTCAGCAGGCAGGCCGGCTGGGTGTGACCAGCTCAGAGGTTTGAGAGGTCCGTGTCAGCCAGAGCTCTCCGGCTGGGTGTGGAGGCACCTGGCCAGGTGTGCTCGTAGCAATGGGTGACGCCCCATCCCAGAGGACCGGGGGATCCAGACATTTCACCACAGTTGGTGCAAATCTGCAGTCCAGATGACCCCAAGGTTGTTTCGATGGACATGTCCCTTGACTTAGATGTGTCGTGTGCTTAGCTCAGCAACACCATGAAGGAGGCACTATCCTAATCCAAGTTTTACAGATCAAGATTCAGAGCCCAGCTGGGAACTTCTGAGTCCTTAAGCCAATGGTGGAACCAGATTGGAACCAGATTCTCATTTCTAAGACTGATCTCCCTAAAATTGTTCAAAATGGGAAGAAAACGTAGAGGAAAACCCACCCAAAATGTTACCAAGTTATTCTCTGCTGATGTGATTATGGGTGATTTTTCATTCCTCTTGCTTCCTCTGTTTTTGATGAAGGAAACATATACTACTTTTACAACCAAAAACAAGTTGCTTTTTGTTGGTGGTGGCAACTTTTTTTAAGAAAAAAGATGGAGGAATGTCACATGCCAGGATGGCTGTTTGCATCGGTAGCTGGACACTTAGGAAGGAAAGAGGAAGGGATGGCCTGCAAGGAACACTTGATCAACAGCACAACTGGACCTTCATTTCCCCATCTCTCAGTCGGGTTCCCACCCTCTGCTGGGGTTATCCCGAGGCCCCATCAAAGGGCGACTGCAGCGGCACTGGGAGCTTGTCCTGAGGCCTGGCTGGGGGTGGCCTCTGAAGGCCCCAAGCCTGGTGACAGGGGGCTCCGCCACCGAGAACCCCTGCTTCCGTCTTCAAAGTGTGCTGGTTTCCTTTGGTTTCTGTCTCCTTCAGACAGGAAGCCGTGGGCAGGGGCGCTTCTGATTTCCTGTTGTTGGAGCCCAGCCTGGGCTGAGGGCCCTAGGCATGCCTGGAGGAGGGGTGTGGGTTGGGGTGGAGGCTGCAGTGAAGGGAAGGGCAAGTGAGCAAGGCTTAAGCCCCATCATCCGTCTTTGTAGATGTGTTGCAGTGACTGTCAAAGGGGGAGGACAGACATGGATAGACATGTTGGTGCACTTCCTCCAGATCAGAGCAGGAGAGAAGCATCCAGAAGGGGTAGAGGAAGCGGTGCTTCATTCTGGTCTTGTCACTGCTCCGAGTTGACTGTGCTCTGAGGTTCTGTCTCTTTAGTGGGCAAAATGAGATATCCAGGCACTGAGCGTTGTTGGGAAGATTAAATGAGGCATATCCATGGTGGGAACTCAGCAAGACAGGCTGCAGCCTCTTCCCCGTGAACACAGCCACCACCACTGTGCTTCCTGAATTGGGTGGCTCTTGAGCTGGCCTTGAAGGCTTGGGCAGGAGGCCAGCTGACATCCCAAGAGAAGCCTTTTCCTCCTTGCTCACTTTGCTGTTTGGGGGTTTCCTAGACAGAAATGGAGAGCTGGATTTCTCTACTTTCCTGACCATCATGCATATGCAAATAAAACAAGAGGACCCAAAGAAGGAAATTCTTTTGGCCATGTTGATGGCGGACAAGGAGAAGAAAGGCTACATCATGGCGTCTGAACTGCGCTCAAAACTCATGCAACTGGGGGAGAAGCTCACCCACAAAGAAGGTAGTGGCCTGGGTCCCTACTTCCCAACAGTGGGAGGCGACTAAGAGTTGGGGGGACACCAAAGTCCAAATCATGCCACCTGGGTTACGTAGGCATCGCGTTGGATGGCACTGGGACGTTGGGACTAGATGCTGAGCTTGGTGAACTCTGGACTGGAACCTGGAAGACTAGAGAACTGAGTGGCAGAAGTTAGCCAGGGTGAAGGGACAGGAGGGAGACCCAGTTAGGATCTACTTGGGCATTACTGTTACCTGACTTTCACTGTGGGCCTTCACTGAGTGACTATGACACCTCTAGGCTCACTAGTATCCCCCCATACCAATTAAAGAAACAGGTGCAGTGCGTGGCCTGTGACGAGCAGAGCTAGGAGCTAGACACAGGGCTAGCAGACACTGGGACCCCCACCCCCCGACCTTGCTCAGGCTCTTTCCTCTCACCACAGCTGTCTTCTGAAGTTGCTGCTGCTGCCAAGTTTCTAAATTGAGATGTTACTTTGCTCCCTTTTCTCATGAGTCAGCCAGCTCTGAGCTCTTCCAGAAGCAATGTCCTGTCTACCTTCCCTGTCTTCCTGCCTCAGAGCCAGATGAGGGCCTTGGGCCTTCTGGGAAAGGCTGATGTTCATGGTGAGGGTGACCCCAGTGCTGAGCCCTTTACAGATGTCCTCCCAGCCGGCCTGACAGGCCCTGGGTCCAGCCACAGCAGCCACGCCAGGTTGCCACCAGAGTCCACAGCCCCCAACCCCAGAAGCTGCAATTTCTAGGTAGGCTGCCGGGCTCACCTGTGACTGGGGCCGGAGGACACAGTGGGTGAAGGAAAAAGGCCCCGGTAACGACGGGCCTTTAGCCTTTGGTGAAATTACAACAGACTTGAATCCTGGCTCCCCTTGTTCTGGGGGAACTCAGGTGAGTTCTTAACCTCTCTCACCCTCCTCAGTTTCCTTGTTGGGAAATGAGGTTACGATAGGCAATCCCTCAGGACCCTGCAAGAGCTAACCTTCTATAAAGCAGTCTGCTAAGATTTTATCTGCAGTCACAAAGGCACAGTGCAAAGGAAGTAAAAATAGCACTAGAGAAGGCAGATGGAGCTTCCCCCGCTCCTCCAGGCTGGCAGCTATCACGGTCCCATCTTTCACCGTGGTTGTTTTAACGTGAACAGGGAATCACAGGCTACGCTCCCCTCCTGGGCTCCGAGGACACTACTCAGCCTTTTACGGATCAGGTGGAGTGTTAGCAGAGAGGCCAGCAGGGGCCTTCATTTTTGTGGTTAATGATCTAAAACAATACCATGGTCCCCAAACCTAAACATCTCTCTCATTTGTTTAACCAGTAAAGAAACATTTCAAAGAAACTGGCAGTGTCTGCCAGAGACTGATGTCTTTTTCCTCTGGCTGTGGGTGACAGGAAAGGCGATACTGGGAGGAAGACTCCTTTACCTTCAGTGACAGAAAGAAAAGTTGGTTTACTGCAGAAGCATCCTTGGAGCAGCTGGGACGGCTGTGAGGGCGGCCTCCTTTGCGAACTGGTTCTCTGTGGGTTTTCAGGGAAGTGCTATTCTAACCAGAAGGCACCATCAGATTCCAGCTGCCCCTCTTCTGGACAGCTGGAGGCTGCAGACTGATACTGGACTTGTCCATTGGGACAGTTTTAACCAAGTGGTTGATGGGTAGAAGCTTCTCCATGAAATAAGATAAATTACAGTCTCAATGTTCTAAAAGTACTCAGAAGTATTATCAGCTCAAACACAGCGTATAGAAATTACAATTTTGAGGAGGATGCTTAAGCAGGAAGTCGCAGGATACTTTTTCACTGTCCAGAGTCATGTGGGGGCTGCCTGCAGCTGGCAGAGTTGACACAGAGCAGTGAGAGAGTTTTGTAAGAGAATGAGGAGGGCCCTGAGAAGCCACTATTGAAAAGTGTCAACTGAACTGGCTCTTCTTGTCAACTCCTGGGACAAGCTTGTATTTTATCCCAGGAATCCAGAACCAGTAAATGTATGTTTCTTTCTTTTTCTGAGCACCATTAGAGAACAATGGCAGTTTTTGTAGGCTTTGAGCTTAGACACAGTTGAATTTATTTTCTCTTGTACTATCCCACCTCCAAAGCACTTTCAGAAAGAGGTGATATGGCAGACACCATTTGTCACCAAGCCCCCTCTTGGGGTGGGGGGATGTCATTTTGGAAGGCAGGCCATAGACTGGCCTAGGGGGCCCAGGATGGAGCTGCAGGGGTGTCTGTTATGGAGGGTGTCTCAGAGGGTGGGTGGTAGAAGGTAAAATCCATGCCAACGCTTTCTGGAAGTAATGGCACAGGAGCCAGATATTTTCTGAAGGAAAAAAAAGGTACAAGGTGGTTCCATTGACTGAATCCTTACCAGTACACCCCCTGTCCCGGCCCCTGCAGAAAGCCTGATGAATTCAGAACTGACTCCATGGTCTCCCAGGGGGAGGGAGTGGGTTGTCCTTTTCTGTTCACTGGGTTACTTCCTCACCTATGGAAGCAGTCAGCTGGAGGTTCAGGGAAGACCTCTGGGGAGGCTCAACCCCCAACTGGGCGCCTTATCATATGACACTGAAGCCAAACTGAAAAACTACTGTGATTTATTGCAGTGGAGGATCTCTTCAGGGAAGCAGGTATTGAACCGAATGGCAAAGTGAAGTATGACGAGTTCATCCAGAAGCTCACCATTCCTGTGCGGGACTACTGAACGAGAAGGCAAGAGAGCCACCCCTGGGCCTGAACACTCAGACTGATGGGTTTTTGAAAAGAAAAATGTTCCTTTCACTTGCGGGAGATGGCAAACACAGCAAGATGACAAACCTAACTCCAGCAAGAGGACAACAAGGAAACAAAATGATTCCGGCTACGGTATTAGCATGTCTTTAATAAAATTTTTTACTGTTTTAACAACTACCATTAGTCTAGCCCTTTACAGCCTGTGGTTTAGAGACGGGCCAGGAGTCTAGTCCTGATACTGCTATTTCCCAGCGAGGTGATTTTGGGCAAATCATTTCACCCCTCAAAGCCTTAGGATCCTCACTAAAGTGGATTCTTGCTTCTTACCTCACAGAGCCTGCTGAGAATGGGCTTTGCTTTTGCCAACTATAGGACACCAGGTAATCCTGGGTTGCCATGACTGTGCTTCTCCTAAAAGGGGCAATTTACAGGAAGACTGATATTCTGTATCTGGGTGCTGGAACATTTTCCACATTTCCAAGATAAAGCTAGCTAGGAAACAGCAACAAGCAGAGAGCTCAAACTATGGCAACATTTCTTGCAGCACCATGGGGTCATGTATAAATTCTCATCCCCAGTGCATACTAATGTAGTCCTGGATATTCATTCATAAGCAGAGTATACAGCAGGTTAGAACGAGGCAGCATCAGCTAAACGTTGGGAAGGAGGATCTGACTACACCCCAAAGGAAACCGGCGTGACGAGCTGCACTGACTGCAGCCTTGCAGAGCTTGAGAAGACTCATTATGATGCTTCTGTCAGGATTCTGAGTCCTTCCCTGTTCCATTATCAGAGGGGTTCATGGGACTAGGATGGGTTTGCTTAAGTGGGTCAAACTGATGATGGCTTCAAGCTGTTTCCTCAGGACTGGTGGCAAGTAGTAAGGGGAGGGAACAGACCACAGCCGTGACACAGCACGAGCCCTGCACAACTGTTCCACGGGTCCTGGTCCTGCCGGGAGCTTTTCTAGCACAAGTGGCTTTTTAAGTTAGTTATGAGTCAGCATAGCCCTAAAAAGGGCTGGAGTCACACATCAGCATGTTGAGGGGGGAGCCAGGCAGAACTCAAAGTACAGAGATTTTCATCCTTATATGTATCAAAATTGGGCTCTCTGGGCTGTGGCTTTTTCTAATGGTGCCTTAGTGGCTAAAGCAAAAGAAAACCAAATTAAGAGGGAGGTGTGTCTTTGGGGAGGTTTACACAGGACACAAGTTTGAGGGCGAGGCACAAGGGAAACTTCAGGGGACAAAGCAGTCACAGTCAGTGTGACTGTCTGAGTAAGGATGCGAGGCTTCAGACCAAACGGAGGTCCTGAGAAAGGAGAGTCACTTTTGCTTCCCCAACAGTGTAACTGCCCATTAAGTGATCAGGAATTCCTAGGCGCTGGAGAGAAGGGTTATGGGGGGCAGGCAGTTATGTGCCCCCCACCCACCCTAAACACCAAGTAGGTGAACTTGTGATTGTCTAGCTGGGGATCTTAGGCTCATACAGTACAAGGGCAGATCCAGGCTTTGTGAGATCTGAGGGTTATACGATTCGGCAGCCTTCCAGAATACTACAAGAGAAGTACAGAATTATTAAGGGCTGCTCCCAGGACCCTGGAAGAGGCCAGAGCAAGTGAGGGGCTCTTGTGCTTAAACTTCATTACCTTCATGGTAAATTCATCTGAGGCTGGTTAGATGCTGGCACACCACGGAGCACTGCTATATTTCACTTTCAGGCAAGGCTCAAGGGTCAAGCTCCACATCAACTGTTAACCCCTCATGGACATGAGGAAATCAGTCCTCCATAGCCAACCTGGAATACCAAGGATTAGACAGTAGATACCTGGGATTTAGATGAACAGGAAAAGGAAGTTCTGGGCTATAATAGTAAATGAGGGTCCAGTCCCTCAAAGCTTGGCCTTTATACGCTACTGGGTGGTACTCATATGGCTTCCAGGCAAGTTTTATGAATCTCATTTGTCTAACAGGCATCTGAAGTATAACTTGCCAGAGACACCTAAGTGGTGTGTACTGGCCATTAGAACCTGGGGCTCATGTCCCCTGACTCTGTGTTTTAAGGGTGTTCAGTGGGTAGGATTCCAAGATCCTGGGATGTGTTCTAATTTAAAAATATACCCCAGATAAGGCTCTGACAAGGATCCCATGCCTGGGTTTCATGCTCATTCCTGAAACTGGTTTACCTAGTGCCTAGTATGGTTTGCAAAAAAGGTCACAGTGCTCTTAACAGTCACACTGCAAATTAATTAAACAGACTGAAAACTATGCTGTGGTTCATTACAAAGCTAGCCGTATTTCAGTAAGAAAGGGGAATGACAGCTGTATATTCATGACTTACCTCAAAGCATGCTGCAAGAGAATGAACTACTTGTCATGCTTTGAAGTCTCTGCTTCAAAGGGGCCCTGGAAGCACAAAGCATCGTCACTTTTTCTCCTAGGGGCTGTCCCCTCGTATACCCAGCAGCGTACTTTACAGAAGACAAATTAACTGAAGGTTTTTCTTTTATTACATCTAAAGAGCTCTACATAAACAGGTAACATTCAATAGGTAAACAATTTTTTTTTTCCAATGCATGTAATAAATATTTTCACTTGGTACTTTTATACAAACTGACATTGGTCTACTATACATTTTTAAAAGCCATTTTACTGGTTTGGCATGCGGTATGGAAATTCTAAGAGAGAAAGTTTTAAGGCAATGAATCACAGATTTAAGTTCATGGAATTTATGGTAACTTTTATATCTGTTTATATACATTTTTCCCCTTTGTTAATTAAACAGTTAACAGCAGCACACTCTGGAACCACCAGCTAGTCTCCCTCCCTCTTTCTGAAATCTAAGCTTTGTGTTTTCTTTTAATTAAAAAAACAGAATCCAACATGTATTGAAAAAACAAAATTCTTACTAAAATTTTACTAAAATAATTTCAAATGTGCTTTAAAGTCCTAAAGATCTTGAAGTGTTTTATGTGTTTAAAATTGTTTAAAAACAATGTTCTTTCTACAATTAGTAATTTAAAATTGGGATATATTTCCATTCAGCTTCAGACATTTGACTCAAAGAAATATCTGCCAAGAAATCACATTTCTCAGAAGCTTAAGTATATCTTTTCTAAGTCAGTAATAGAGAATTGTGATAATGTCTAAATTAACAGGAGTAGAAAAATTTTAATGCTCAAAATAGTCAACCAAGCGTGGCATGGTTAAGGTCCAGATAGTTTTAAAAACGTGTTTAATAATGCCCACAAAGTAATTAAAAGCCACTTCAACCCTGCTAGTCAAACAGCTATTATACTAAAGGTGTGTGTGCGTATACACACACACCCACAGTTCTGTACAGAAACACAAACATATGCACACCTATTATGAGTGACCAAGGCAAGGGGGATGGTGGTAACTCGACTAAAGATTCTGAGAATCGTCATTTGTCCACAGACAGCATGTCAGTGTTAGCACTGTGCCGGGGTAGGGGGTCGGGTGGGGGGGTAATGATAGTTGGCTAGGGAAAAAAGAAACAACTGTGCTTTAAAAAAGAAAAACTTAGAAGATAAAGATGCAGTGCATTACTCCACTAATAATTACTATGAATCATAAAAGTCTGATTGATTAACATCGGCCATGAGACCAACAGAGTAATAGGTACTACTACTGCAACATTTGAGAAAGTTAATAACTGAAGGGAACAAGCTGCTTAGAGTGGAATGAACTAAAATAAAAAGACAACTGAACGGTTAGTTGCTCCTGTGGAGACATGACCAAAGCTACTAGACAGACATTTATTTCTCCCTGTTACCTGTTCTTCCCTTAGATTGGTATAACGCAAGACACTGAGGGAAAATGACTCTCTCCAAAACTGGGCTGAAGAAAGTAGAGGGACGGGTTTTCAACTGGATCATTCAAAGAGTTCGTAATTCAGCATCATACACAAAGTTATTGATCAGAATGCTGAGACCACTAACAACGACAAAAAAGAAAAAAACAAAACTCGTCATTTTATCTCAGGAAGCTGACTTAATAGAAACATTTCCTATTACAATGTGAAATAAGAAGCAACTCCCTACAATTGAAGTAATTTCTATCCCAATCTGAATTAGACACAAATTATAATACTATTAGATATTAGCCTAAGTTAACATGGCAATGAGAGTTCTAAAGTGTTTACTCACCATAACACCAGATTCATTAAAAAACTTAACTATTTCCTGTTTTAACTGACAATGAATTTTTTTTTTATTGCAAGTTGTTTAGTGACTATAACTCAGCCATGTATGTGTGGAATACACATGCGTAGGGAAGACTATATAACTCACTTGTTACTCACACACACTTGTCTATAAATACATATATACACACACACATATACATATCAATACCAACTTGTTTTTCAAAATTCAAGTCAACAATTTGGTGGCAGAGAGATGCTGTAAAAACAGGTATTTTTAGATGCCACACAGTCATGTGAGCCATTAATTTTATCATACAATTGAAGACATAGCCATCTTGAATTCTAACTGGATTAAAGTAGGTCAATTTGTTACCACTGCAAGGTTTAAAATATGACAATTTTATACACAAAGGTGGTCCTTGATCAACTCTGAGAACAACTCTGAGAATATTAACAGTTGTGATATAAAAATCCAGTTTGGAAAACTGGTAATCATTATGCCCCTTCTTTAGCTTTTCTGTTAAATCTGCTAAACCTTTCAATCAGATAAAAAATATTTTCGACACCTTCAGATATTACCTGAAGAACATTAATACCTTCTCTGACGAGGATTTTGGAACACAAGTAGAATCACTTTTTCCTTCCCTCCAACCCTCACTCATTTCCTGAAAAACAGTTTTCAATATATTTACATGTTCCATTATTAGTAAGGATAGATCAGACTGATCCATGAATTCTTAAAAAAAATCTGACTTTCCTATGTCATGCTTGTATTTAAAAAGTGAAGAAAAAAATAAACAAGATTACTAGGCTAAAAATAAGTACAGTCAGAACCAGAGAATGAAAATGAATAAGGATTAAGCCCATTTTGAATTTCAATTATTTATCAGATGATAGATTTCTACAGACGGACATGTATGGTGCACTCTATTTTCTGAAGAGAATTTACTTTTAAGGATAATTGACTGTCTGTCTTTCTTTTTTGAGGTGATGTAGCCTTACCTCTGTCAGCTGCACATGACACCCAACAGGGCTTTCTATGCTATTTTTACTTCCTACTTTGGTATGACGATCTTACAGGAAAATTTGTTACCCTGTGGCCAAAATAGCAGGTGTTCACAGACTTGGTTTAAATACATAATACTGGCAATCCAAATTTAGAATAAAGAACTAGACTAAGCCTACTCCTTACCCAGACAGCTTTACTCCAATCTCTGAAACATATTCTCAGGGGGCATCTAGCAATTAAGAGAGAATATGTGATGGAGAACATGCAATTGGGACAGTTGATAAAGATGCTCATATGTGAATTCAAGACCTTCAAAGCACTTTGAAAGAAGCAGGCAACTGGTTTATCAACTGAATGCAAACTCGGGAGAAGGAACAGCAATGACAGAAAAATACACACAGACACACACACTGAACACACACGCCTACAAGCTATGTCCTGAAAATACACAGGGAATGCAGAGCGACAGATGAGACTTATAACTTAAGGCTGAATAAAGTATGCACACACAGAGAATCCAAGTCTGTCATTTTTAGAAAATGGAAATTAAAACTATCCCCCCCGGCCCCCTCCCCACAACAAAGAAAAGCCCACAATTTAAAACTTCATACATGCAGTTCCTTTTCTGTTATTGCAAATAAAATAATGCCATTGAAGTAAAATAAAACCAAAACCATAGGACAAACGATGAAAAAAAAAATCTTCAGAATCCAGAAAAAATGAACCGAAGGTGGTTTGTGGGTACTTTTTTTTTCTTTTTCTTTCTTTTCTTTTTTTTTTTTTTTTTTTTTTTACAAGGGTTTTTTTTCAGACAGGCAGTCTTAGATTTATATACAAAAGTAAAACTGAAAATATAGTTTTGTTCTCTGTACATTTCTTTTAATTTTTTCCCTAAAAAAAGGAAAAAAACACGCTTGTGTACTTTTCTAAACAGAATAAGGTAAAACATAGCACAAAGTTCTCTTCTTTCTGCCAAGTCCCTTTAATCTGGGGTGGGGATGGGAGCAGCAGGGGCATGGGGATCAGTCCAGTGAAATAATGTCTGGTATGATGCCAAAGATGGCTGCCGTGTCCGAGCTGCTCCTGTTCGCGACGCTGTGGCCATGGCTCTCCCTTAGGCTGTTGGAGGATACAAGGCTGCTGTTACTGCCACTACTGCTTCCATTGGTGGCTGGCAGAGAAGTACTGCCTCCTGCACTTAACTGATCGAGAAACATCTGTGAGGAGGTATATGGAAAAAACCGAGACGAGTGTAAGAGGTCTTGATCATCTGAAACTGCTGCTGCTGCTGCAGCAAGGAGGGAGGTGTTATAGTGCTGAGGAGGAGAAAAAAAAGAAAATAAAGTTAATTATAGTCATAAATTAATACACTCTCTTCTCTCAGCAGAACAAAGTCCTAAATTTAACATATTCTAAGTACCTGGTGTTTCTGAAATATTCAGTAAAACATTTTGCAAAATCAAATTGTGTTATGTAATGATCACATCATTGACCTTTTTTATTTTAATTTTTATTAGCACATCACTGAGACATTTTTGTATCTGAAACTGGGGACAGGGATCAAAATATTGTTTTTTGTTTTAATCTGTACTGCAAGCAATTCTCATAATGCTATTCCTGAAGAGGCATATGCAGGAAAGAGGACAGGCTACTTCCCCTTCTGGAGGTATCTGGCCAAGAAATTTGTCAGTCAATATGACCCACTGCCCTGTTTCTTTATAAAACAGTACTGGGAACCAGACACTCTACTTAATATATTCAGGCACAGTTGAAACAAAGGGACGTTTATTTAAAATTTTAAAACCTTAAGAATAACGAGTATAACAACTCTGAATTTTCTAAGGGAATTTATATTCTTTCTCTTGGCTACATATTATACTTTTAAGTATTTTAATGTAGAATTAAAAGAACAATATTTTTTTCATATAACATACCTGATTGTCTCCTGATAAGAAAGGAAAGAAATCTAACCCTGCAGAAGAAAAAATTATTTTAGTTGGGGGGGGAAAAAAAAGAGCCTCCCAAATGCCCCAACACTACAAAAATAAAGACAATATCTTAAAAGCTAATTCTAAATTCATTTAGCATTTTATTTAAACATGAAGAGTTGAGCTGAATATTTTAGATGCCTCCCATCTCTAGATTACAAAGCCTGGAGTCCAAGTTTCAGCAATGGTGTGCACTCCTGGTGACGCCATCTATAGGACTTGGGCCACTGCTGCCCCATTCAAATCCAAACACCAACCCCTTAAACTGACTCAGCACTTTTCACCAAACGCTCTCACTGACTCCCATGAAGTTACTTTTCAATCTAACCTACTCCACACAAGCACCTCATGAGGTATGCAATTATATTTGGTTTCATTTTGCGGATGAGAAAGTTTGAAGTTAAAAGATGTTAAGCAAGTTGTAAGACAGATTTTCTTCCTCAAATTCCTTCACTTCCCACTGTCTGTACTGGATTCTAACTCAGAGACTAGAGTGACACGAGAGGGGAAGAGATCCGAGGGAGTGTCTCTGCTGGCGTGGAGGACCAGCTCTCATCCCTGACTGCAGGGCAGGCACTGTAAGCTGGCCCCTTCCAATTCACATTCTTGTCCACACTGCCCAGTGTGTAATGTGATGAAGAGGAAGTAAACCAACATGAATAAAATCCCTCATGATGATATCTAAACTTGAAGAACAGTACAACACACAGATGCAGATAAAAATATGACAACACAAACACTTTGGGGATACCTCCAAAGTATGGCAGGTATCCCACTCCATTATTCTTGCCTGGAAACTCCCATGGACAGAGGAGCTTGGCAGGCTATAGTCCATGGGTTCCAAGAGTTGGACCCGACTCAGTGACTAAACCACCACCACTACCACTATCTACAGTAGAACAGATTACACCTTAAGGATCTGAAAATGTATAGAACTTCGGTTCTTGACAGTGAGTTTGGCAACGGGCAGTGAGAAACAGGGTTACACTGACTAACAAAGTAGCTACTAACCACCTAGTGTGGCTATTTAAATTTACTAAGATGAAAGAAAATAAAAAACTCAGTTCTTTACTCACACTAGCCACATTTAAATGCTCAGTAACCACTTGTAGCTTAGTAGCTACTGTACTGGCCAGATTACATCTCCCTAGTTGCAGAAAGTTCTATTGGACAGAGCTGAAACAGGGTTTTTACAACATTCACTAAGAATTCACTCAACTATCTTAGCTCCCAAAAATCCTTGCCAGTGACCCTGAATTTTACTGTACAGAAGGGATGGACAGAAACTTCTACTTTGTGCTTTTGTATTATATTTTCTACAATGAGAAAATATGGCTTTCTGTAATTTAAAAAATGTTCTTAGATTATATGGCTAATATACAGATTATTAAATTATAAAGATACATGACAACAATAATTCTTTTTGATAATATAAATGACTATTATGAACTCAAAATACACTGTAGAAATGATTATAATGACATTTCAAATTACTTTAAAAGAAGACACCGGGTTCACCAGAACAAAAATTAAAACTTTCCAATGTTTCAATTCTGCATTGTCTAAAAGATAATACAACATAGCTACCCACAATGTATGCTGCATTATAACCAGATTCAGGGAGCAAAAAATAATTTTCATAAATATAAAAATTCAAAGCAACATAAGCAACATACTGGAAATCATTCAAAAGCCACTTGTAGACTACTCTGAAGTACAAAAACGTAAAGATCATTCCTTTATTTTTACCACTGGTAGTGAAACACTGGCTACTGATGAAGGCACTACCAGGAAACGGAGCCTGTATTTATTTATGACCGGAGTATATATTCCTCCACCTTCCTAGATTCCAACCTCCTCTATCCCTGATCTTTCAATCTTTCTTAAACTTGCCCAGAAGAAGACTATATAGATCAAAGGCATTTATAATGCTATATGACAACACAGAAGAATGGGTAACTCACCTTGTAAGTCATAAGGCATGGGTGTCATGTGGAAAGGATGTCTGTAGTCTTGGATGAGGGATGTGTTAATATAGCTTGTGTCTACAGCAGGGAGGCTTGGGGTACGGGACACTGGAGATGCTTGATGTGGAAGACTCAGTATGCTAGAAGAAAAAACGGTTTGCAAAATTTTCATGAGTCAGTTGAACTTAAGTTTAATAAAAGGGCAGAATCTCACAATGAGTCCCAGTTTTTGTGCTGAAAATAAAGACAAAAGCAAAGCAATATATAATTTAGATTACCATGATTATTAGGAAATAATTTGTATACTTATTAGCAGCTTTCCGAGGCTATAAGAAAAAGAAATGGATGCAATGGTATCCAACATTCATAAATCACATGCTGTCTTTGGAACATCATCTACACTTTCAGAATGCAGGCCAAAGGCATAGTTGAGCCACTTCAATGAAATGTAAGTGAAAAGTACAGCAGACAAAATTCTAAAACCTTTAAACTAAGGTTTAAAACTAAACCTTTTTAGTTTTAAAACTAAACTTTAAAACTAAACTAAGGTTTAAAACTAAAACCTTTAAACTAAGGTGTTGGCAAGTAAAAAGAATAGGTAAATCCTTGCAAAGAAAACACATCTAACAAGACTAGGGGAATGAAGAAGCAATCTGAGCAGTGAAGAGTTAACAGCTGGCCCTCAGACTTGTAAGATTTATGAGAATAAAAACTAGGTACTGTTTATCTTGGAATACCTAATGCCCAGCACAGTCACGAGGAACGCTGTTTGCATAAAAGGTCTGCTGAATGAACGAAGGCTGCAAGACAAGGAGTAGAGATCCTCCAAAATGAACAGGTGATGGAGCGTATTTAAAGGGAGGACAGTATAAACGGAAAAAGAAAAAAGAACAAAGAGAGGGATTCTGGGAGAATAGAGGGACATGTTTAAGTAGCTAAGTAGTTAAATACTTTTTTTCTTTACCAAAAATTAATGAAAAGCAAAAAGGAGGAAGTAATAAAGGAAAAAGAAAAGGCAGAATTAAAATGATTTTGAAAAGAAAAAGGATTCTCATAGTCCTGTGTGAAATCATAAGGGCCATACTGCTATCCCAAGCATATAAGAGGCCAACAGATATGTTACAGAAAACAGAGAGACAGACAGAGGCTGTCTTTTGCATTGAAAAGTTCATGTAAAGTGCTGGGGGTATGGAGATGCAATTTCAGTGGTAGAGAATACCTCTAAAGGTGCCAAGCAAGGCTGGGTCTCCAGAAACAGTGCTCTAGTTGTGATGCGCTACCTTGTCTTTATGAATGGGATATGAAGTATAAAATATACTCTCATCCACCTCATAACATTGTTTTGTCTAATGGAAACTTAATTAAACTTCTTACATCTACAGAAAGTACCATTTTCCATTAGCTATTTCCTCTGACAATACTCAAGGGATTATAAAGGATTACAAGAGAGACAAAAGCAGTTGAAACGCTAGTCTTTGAAAAACATCTTGGTATACCAAAGAGCAAAGGAAATTTCTGGAGGAATACTAAACACTCAGTGGCTGAAGACAGCAAAATATTTTACATTTACTAATGTTTGTGTCTTTCTATTTCCTGGCTGGCTCTTTATCTTCCAATTTTGTGATAATATTCTAAAATGATTTCCACCTTCACACTGCACAATAACAAATCCAATATGTTGGGTTTAGGTTTCTATTTATAGGCTAGTCATTGCTGAAAAATGGTCACTGGTATTGAATATGGTGTTATCCTTCTAAAAAAAAATCATAAGTTTTCAGGTTGCTTGTTTTTAAATCTGAAAATAGAGAAAGGTTTGGCATTTGCAAATACTCTATCTGGGTTCAATTAGTCACTGGGAAGCTCAAGAAGTAGTTAATGCATCTAATGTAATTTCCCAGACATAATAAACAAGCTATTTTTGGAGAAACAGCACAGCAAAAGTTCTAAGAAGAAATATTAGATTTCTAAACACTCAAAATATTTCCTTTAAGGAAAAATGTTTACATATATATGACTACTATCAATATCCTAAAGAGTAGAACTTATATATATAAAAAATGATGTACTTAATCCACGAAATATTTATACATCCAGATTTATGAAATAAATTTTAATAGTGCTATAATGGCATTTAAAGTAATAAAATAATAATGTGTTTTTGGTCATACTGGAGGGCCACAGTCCATGCAGTCACAAAGAGTCGGATATAACTGAGCAACTAAGCACATGTTAAATATAGTATAGTCACACCATTTAAAAATATGTATTTACGTATAAATTAGCCCACCAGGCTCCTCTGTCCATGGAATTCTCCAGGCAAGACTCCTGGAGTAGGCTGCCATTCCCTTCTCCAGGGGATCTTCCCGACCAAGGGATTGAACCCTGGTCTCCTGCATTGTAGGCATCTTAGCCACCAGGGAAGCCCCATAAGTATATATATTAAATATAAAATCTAAAATAAAATCTTAGAATCAAAATTCAACAGGTATTTGTTCTAACTATGCTGCTTTTGGTAATCTGACTCCCCACAACGCCCCCAGATTTTAAAAAGAAGCTGGTGTAATAACAAGGTCAGGCTTGTTGGATAACAGCTGTCAAGGTAGGCTGCAGCAGAGGTGAATGTTTATAAAGTAGAATATAAAGTAGAATTAGTGTTTAAATACCCATTTCATTTAAAATAATGATACTGCTTTTAATATCTTTATTCCCATCTGTATGATGAGATAAACTACTCTAGAGAAACATCAATCTGTGTAACATGTTTGGTTGTATTATAAAGATTCCTGAAATAGCCAAAGTCCTCTAACAAGAGAGGAGCTACATTTATCACAATTGTACTCTTTTAATGTTGAAACTTCAACTTTCATGTAACTACAAATATACTCAAATAGAAGATCTTTTTATTTCATCAAACAGTATCAAGCCTGAAAATAATCTGACTGCAAGCATCAAAGTACCTGTTCTTGGTCTGGTGTTAACTTTCCTTCTTAAACCTTGAAATCTGTATCAATGCTTTCTGCAGACTTTCCTCCTCTCACTTAAATTCTTCCTTCAGGCACTAGTTTGTTGGAATATTTTCTAAATAGCTCCTATTCAATTACATCAGGCCACATAACTCTCCTGATATATACCTAAAAGGGGTCACATCTATTCTAGATTTACCTCTTGTGTGCTACAACTGTGCCTCAGCAACACAAGACGCCCTTTGCTGAGAATCTCCGAAGTGTCTCAAGAGACTAACAGTCTTTTAAGAGTATGGCTACATAGTCCACTACTTATTTTACCATCCTCTTCAAAATGTTAAACTCTTTAAGGTTGGGCCTGTACTAATTCACTGTATTACCACTTACGTTTAGCACAGGGTGTTTTACATAACGCAGATAGTAACGTTTCATGAAGTGAACTGAGGCATAACCAAGGTACATTATTACTGACGTGAGACTAATGGAAGTATGGGAAATGAGCCTGCAAAACAGAAAGCTCTGTGTACTGCAGCGTAAGTCTTGGACAACTTTTGTTGCCAGTCTTGCACATTCTGAGGCAGGTTTAAAGCATTTACCTGATACTTCTCTGGGGTCGCAAAGAGTCGGACATGACTGAGCGACTTCACTTTCACTTCTCTGCTTTCTGCTTAGGGTTAATTTCACAGCATACACTTTTTAGTTTGAGTAAATATTTAAAATCCTATGACCAGCATTAGGATCACCTGAGAACTCATTAAGGCTCAGACGGTAAAAAAAAATCTGCCTGCAATGCAGGAGACCCAAGCTCAATCCCAAACACTTTCTGTTCCTATTCCTGAATCAGACATGGGGGGACAGGAGAACAATGTGTTTTAATAAGCCCTTCAGGTGATTCTGATGCATACTCAAGTTTGAGAAACACTGTATTAGAACCATCTTTTGGTATGATGAATATCATACCCAAGTGACCCCTTTAATGCATTATTCCAGCCCCTTAAGAAAAGCAAGAGAGTTCCAGAAAAACATCTATTTCAGCTTTCTTGACTATGCCAAAGCCTTTGTGTGGAGCACAATAAACTGTGGAAAATTCTGAAAGAGATGGGAATACCAGACCACCTGACCTGCCTCTTGAGAAATCTGTATGCAGGTCAGGAAGCAACAGTTAGAACTGGACATGGAACAACAGACTGGTTCCAAATAGGAAAAGGAGTATGTCAAGGCTGTATATTGTCACCCTCCTTATTTAACTTCTATGCAGAGAAATGCTGGACTGCAGGTAGCACAAGCTGGAATCAAGATTGCAGGGAGAAATATCAATAGCCTCAGATATGCAGATGACACCACCCTTATGGCAGAAAGTGAAGAAGAACTAAAGAGCCTCATGATCAAAGTGAAAGAGGAGAGTGAAGAAGTTGGCTTAAAGCTCAACATTCAGAAAACTAAGATCATGGCATCCGATCCCATCACTTCTTGGCAAATAGATGGGCAAACAGTGGAAACAGTGGCTGACTTTATTTTTCTGGGATCCAAAATCACTGCAGGTGGTGATTGCAGCCATGAAATTAAAAGACGCTTTCTCCTTGGAAGGAAAGTTATGATCAACCTAGACAGCATATTAAAAAACAGAGACATTACTTTGTCAACAAGTTTGTCTAGTCAATGCTATGGTTTTTCCAGTGGTCACGTATGAATGTAAGAGTTGGACTGTGGAGAAAGCTGAGCGCCGAAGAATTGATGCTTTTGAACTGTGGTGTTGGAGAACTTGAGAGTCCCCTGGACTGTCAGCAGATCCAACCAGTCCATCCTAAAGGAGATCAGTCCTGGGTCTTCATTGGTAGGACTGATGTTGAGGCTGAAACTCCAATACTTTGGCCACCTGATGCGAAGAGCTGACTCACTGGAAAAGAACCTGATGCTGGGAAAGATTGAGGGCAGGAGAAGGGGACGACAGAGGATGAGATGGTTGGATGGCATCACTGGCTCAATGGACATGGGTTTGGGTGGACTCCGGGAGTTGGTGATGGACAGGGAGGCCTGGTGTGCTGCGATTCATGGGGTCGCAAAGAATCGGACAAAACTGAGCAACTGAAGTGAACTGAAGAAATACACTGAGAACAATCCAACTCATTCTCTGTACTGTTTTACAATGGTGCATAACCATTTTATTTGGCAGATCTTTTAATCCTATTTTCAAAATTAACTTTCACAATGACTTAAAAAAAAAAAAAAGATCTCGGCACTTACCCTTTATTATTTAGTGGCGATGTGGGAGACAGGGAAGGACAGGTTCTCTTGGCAGATGGCTCTTCTTCTTCTTCATCTGATGAACTGTCTATGGTTAGATCAATCACCTCTACTTTCTTACTTTTATTTGAAGACTGGTGATGAGAAGCCACTTGGTGCTCTAATGTGGAGCTTAAGCATCCTAGGAGGGAATAATCAAAACACAAGGCAAAAAAAGTCCTGTGATATCTCTTTTTTTCCCTCAGCCTATGGATTAGTCTGTCAGTTACAGTTTAGACTTTATCAGTTATAGTTATACTGCTGGGGCCTAAGAAGAAAAGAGCAATCGTGGCTCTACTCCTCTAAGCTCAAGACTACTAGTATAGATTGTCAAGGATTTTTTTTTTTAAATAATTCCGAGTTAGAGAATCAAAATGTTACGTCCGCCTCACAATAAAAACAGTCTGAGAGCAAATTCACACGTTACACATTTCCCTGTACATTACCTGATACACTGAGAAATGTTATGGTAATACTTTAGCTTCCTTACAGCAAAAACATACTAAAAGCTAGAGAAAAAATGCAAATGAAAAAAGAACATTCACTAACCTATATCAAGTCTGTTAAAAATTTAAAAGGATACCATTTCAAAAGCATGACTTTACAAAAAAAAAGCTTATTAAATTATGTTACTCTGAAACCTCATACACAAAAATTTAAAAACTTGCAAAAGGTGAATTTAAAAAGAGCTTCACTACTTCTGAACATTTAATCAATAATTTAATAAGAGTTATTGTGTTATCCATAAATTATGAATATTCTTAAAAAAAGTTGAGTTTTAATATTGAAAACCAGGCTTTAAAAGAGCAAGGAGACTGCACCATCCCTTTGGAAAACTAACACTCACCATCAACTCCATTGTAAGAGGCAGAAACTTCCTGTACTTCCTTTTTTGATCTCATAGGTGCCCAAGAGCCGTCCTCCTTAAACTGTATTTCATCACAATCTGTACAGTACTTTAGGATTTCCATAAACAAGCTATAAAAAACAATTTGTCCTTTGAATATCACATTCTAAATTAAGACCTATTAGAATTACTGTTCAAAAAACATTCAGACCTATTTTTTGTACAAGTATAAATGAGAAAGTACAAGGTATTATTTGTTCTTAAAATCTAGGGTTAAATAGGAAAATAGTTACTTATATTATGGTAGGTTTATGCAAGAAAATATTACATAACTGAAAAATGAGGTTTCCAGAGATTTAAAAAAACATAACATGAGGGGGGGTGGTGAATGTTCACAGTAAGTGGGAAGAGGACAAAGAAAACTCTGTATTTCAAAAACAAAATTCTGTGTGTGAGTGGTATATAAATAGTGGTTATCTCTGAGAGGTAACATGGAAGATATTTATTCTTTTTCTTTAAACGTTTCAACATAATCCAAACTGCCTACAGTAAGCACATCTTATTCGATAACTGTAGAAATACATGTAAGATATGTACTGAAAGATAGAACTCCTTGATAAATACCATGCAGATACTAAAAAATGAGATTTGCCAAAATGTGTAACACGAATGATCAAATTCTTAGGTTATAATGTTAAACAAAACCAAAGGATAAAAAATACTGATACTGTATAATCACAATTATGGGAAAATAAAAATCAGAATACATCTTTTTATTTTCCTGCGTTTTCCAATTTTTCTTTAGGAGTATGTATGTATGTGTGGATATTATAAGAAGAAAGAAAAATCCCAATTGATGGGGGCATCTAAAGTTATGTAATATACAGAGCTGGTAAAATATTATTCAATTTATTAGTGATCACTGACATCTCTGAAAAATTAAACATACAACATTTAAGTTACACATTTACTTTCCCCCATATGATTGGTCTGGCACCTTTCAAGCTCTGGGTTACACCTGTATTGCTAAATGTATTCCATTCCTTATGTTATACCTTCTGGCTCCTTTGTTTCCTCAAATACTATAGATAAGATACATTAAGCATTTTGCTAGAGAGCACAGGAAATATCAAGAATATATTTTTTTCTTTTCACAATTTATTTTTGCTCAGAGGGAAAAAGGAAAAAAAAAAGGAGGCTAGAGAACAGGAGAAAATTTAAAAAGATATTTGAAGATGTGTGGAAGGACAGATAAAATACTGGAATGTCAGGGAAAAAAAACTAACTGTTGTGATGCTATAGATGGAGAAGAAAGACAAAGCCAAGTGTTTTAGGGGAAACAGAAACAAAGAGAGCTGCTAGTCAGTGTGTTGGTCATTTTTAGGAGCCCACACAGCAGGGAGTAGGCCCATATAGTGAATGAAGCACCAGAAAATCTCCAAAAACAGCCCGACTTTTGGTCAGCTTAGGTAAACAGAGTTTCGCAATTCTTTCATTCTTCCTCTAGAAAGGTCTGCATGTCTAGGGACAGATGGAGTCACGTTAGGAAAAGGTGTAAGCTACACCCTGCTCAGAACCACTGGTCCTTTAAAATGGTAAATGTCAGGAGGCACTGACAGTGAGGCATGTATCTTCAAAACAAGAAGACATAGTTAAAAAGGGAAAATGTTCACAATATTAATTACTTAGAAAAAATATAGATTTCTACAGTCATGAATATTCTAAAAATATATAACTCAGAAACCACTATCTATAGAATTTTAATCCCAAACCTGATGGGTAACAAAACTAATAGATGGTTACTATGAAGTACAAGGAAAAACTTTAAATTGACATACCCATCAATAATAAGGTGTTCATATGGGGCCTTCTTATCACAGACAGGACAAACCCAAGTTGGTTTTTTCTCATTCATCTGAATATAAAGAGTTGCATCAAAACACTGCAGATGAGAACATGTGAGGGCCCGACATGGAATTGTCAGCCGCATTTTACCAAGCTTTAAAAGAGGGAGACAAAAGTTAAGTATTAGACAACCGTTGTTAAAAGTTTTTCCTGAAACAAACACAATGTGCATGTATTCTGATTTAAAGCATATTGTGTCTACTTTCAACACACTTCCTGTAAAACATCTACAGGTTAAAAATTACTATTATTTCTTTGGATATTAAAATACAGAGACTATGGAAAATCTACAGCAGAGGTTATTTACCCTCAATTCACAGCTTATAACCCTCAATTCACAGCTTACAGATCCACTTTTAGGGAGAAAGACCATGAATCCCTTGAAATTACACACAAAATCTTATAAATGTGTGCATTTTTCCAAAGAGTGCTTTCACCAAATTGTTAGGGTAGTCCCGAATCCAAAAAAGAACCACTTTACTAGGTACTGGGAAAGGAAAAATGAATGCCTTACTAAATGCTCAAGATACAATCAACCTGATCTCTGAATGAGAGTAATTCACAGGTCAAAACAATAAACACTCCCACGTTTGGCATAATTGCCTAATGGCAGCTCTGAGCAAAGCCAGTTGTTTGCACTCTCTTCCCTCACTGGGTACCATCACAGGCAATTCAGCAAACACCTCTGGACCTCTAGCATCTCTGGCATGTTATGAGACTTGCTCTTCTTGCCCTGCAAACAGTGCTTCTGCTGACACAGGTCGAGTCTGTCCTATGAACAATGAGATCTGCTTCATTTGGTCTGAACTGCTAGCTTTGGCCCAAAGCAGAAAAGCTGTCCCAAGACCTGCCCAGGGAGCTACCATATCACCACCTCCTTGCATGGAGGACACTTCATACAGTTCAGCCAGATAACCACTGCAGGGTCCCCAGAGGTCATAGTGCCCATATAGTATAGAAGTCACCTACTTTCAATAACCATATTTTTTCCCCCTAAATATTAGGAAAAGATTTTCACACATATTTGTGAGCTTGAAAAATATAAAGGTTTGAAAAGTATAAAAGTTAAATAAGAAAAAAAAAAAAAGATTCTTGGCTTTGAATTTCAGGGAAATGTGCAATTTCCTAGTCTACCAAGGAAACTGTCATTTGGGGTCCTGAATTATTGTTCTGGCACCAGTGACTTACTGTGCCTCTAGGAAAGGCACTTAACCTTGCCGGGCCTCTCTATCTCTGATAGAACATGGCTTCCCCCTTACTTCAACAGGATGTAGTGATGAAGAATAAACAAGGACCCAGAATGTGCCATCATCTTGAGAAAGGAGAAATGCCAGTGTATAGTATCAGAAGTATGAACAGGAAGGATACAGAGAAAACTGACAGCTTCCTCCTCTGTGCTCCCAACTCCACCCTGCATATGATCACGCTGTTTATTTATGTGTTTCTCCTCCTCCAAGAAACACATCTGGCTCATCTCCTTATCTTCAGCACTAGGAAATGTACCTGCTACATATACAGCAGGAAGATGGTCCTGTGTACTGATCAGGCTTCAGCTGTGCATGCTGGACAGTTTCTAGGAGGCACCATTCACTTACAGTGTGAATTTTGGATGTTATTTAGTCTCTCTGAGCCTTAGTTTTCTAAAATGGGAATAAAAGTAGCATCTATACCATAAGACTGGGGGGTCTAAATTATATTCATTGCACAGGGTCTAACACATAGTAAGTACTCAATATATGCCCCCATTATTAATTAAAGTACAGAAACATATTTACTTCAAATCACTTTATGAGCTAGTAGGAGACCCACTCAAACCTCAGCCTAGTCAGTCTTCTCTTCTATGCTCACACAGTATTGAACTATTCCACTACTTCCCTTCTACACTTCTCTTTAATTTTTATGATTTGATTTACCTAAGTACCTGATGAAAAGGCATACACATAAACAGAACGAGCTCTCATAACAAAAAAACCACCTATTTACCATTAGCCAAGACATACCACATTAGTCTAGAAACATTTTCCCAAAACGATCTAGTTGGTGGTGCTAAATTAAATTTTTATGTCTAAAGTTCAGGCCTTAACTTATCTGGGAAGTGCAAGTTCCTACTGAGTAGGTATATTTACCACTGCCTTAAAACTAAGCAGAGAGATTCTAGATGAATACAGTAATCACAGACATGGTTCAGGTAATTGCATAACTAGTAGGCTACTTCTGACAGTTTACAAAGACAGTGGATAAGAAGATAAGATACAAAGACTGTTTCAGAATCCAAGCAAAGGCTGTAGAACTTATACTCTGAAAAGCAATTATTCTCTAAAGACCATCATCTCACATACCTTTAGCCCTAAATTCCCAGCTGTCAGTTCATCTTTTCATTGGGAGAGCAACTCTCAAGCCCTTATGATCAGCCACACTGACAAGTTTACCTACAGAATTTTTAAGGAACACTGCTACATGAATGGCGCAGGAAGGACATGTATAAACAGGTACAAGAAAGAAGTTCATTTTGAAATGCAATTTATTAGCTGTTACACAAATGTCTCGTTTCAAAGAATTACAGAGTAATTGTTACGTGATAACCCTCATATTCCTGACTTTTAAAAACAATCACTAAATTCTAAATACTTATCTTAGAGTGGACACTTAATTCTCTAACTTCAGAGAAGAAGCTGAGCTTTAAACATCTTCATCTTGTAATTACAAACCCCTTTTCCCTATATGGGATGGGATGGACATTTGCATCATTTGCAAATAAACACTTTGAAAACAACTCCCAAATAAGTTTTCTAAAGCCACTAATCTTATTATAACATAATAGTAATTGAGGATACTTCAAGAGAAAAAGAAAATACCCTACTTAGATATAAGTTCAAACCAGCTTATACCAAAAGGACTCTAAAAAACATCAACAATATATGTACTTTTCCCTTGTAAAAAGAAAAGAACAGTGTGAAATTGGGACTTTTACAACTTTTTCATCATTATCATAAGTATTTCATGAATAAATCTTCAAAGAGTTTCTTTTTCCTTTTCTTCTATCAATTCCAAGAGATTTGCATTTGAGTTTACAGGTCTAGGGAGTACCTCACAAAGCAGGTTCACAAATATTCTTCCAGTTCTATTTTTAATAAATCAAAACTAAAAAATTCCCAAAGAACAAAAATCATTTTTAATTACTTTCATTGCCTTTAGCTAAACAGCACACAAACAGAAACTCATTTATTTTGAGCTGTGTATATCACAACTGGGCAATTCAAATGCACAGTCAGACATCATATTTACATATTTCAAAGGGAACAAATCTTTTATTATTCTATAAATTTGATATACAGATGAGTTGTCATTAAAAAGTGTTACTTTTTAGAGTAAAAAACCTAAAATATAAGCATTACTGTTCCAGAATAATTGTAAAGGTATTATTTCTTAGGTCAAATAGAAATCCATAAAAGTATTATAACTATGGATTATATACAGAGAGTTGTTTTCCCTACAGTCTGAATTTTGAAAGCATAAGTCAATTTAAAATGAACTGCTATAGTTGCTGAAACTAAAAAGGGGGATATGGAAAGAAAAACTTAAAGTTGGCCCATTAAATTAAGAGGTACAAGGAGCAAAACATGATTAGCATTTTGTACTAATATAAAGATCACCTGAACTATGAAATTCAAAACTAGTTCTATAAATAAGAACATCAAGATTTATGTTGTAGTGCTTATTTATACAAAAAAATGCTTCATCTAAGTGTGAAACAATATAAACATCATATATATTAGCACAACTGTAAACACTTTTAAAATGAGAATGCAAAAAAACAAGACCCTTTCCAGTGATTTAAATGGAAAATGAAGCTTATGCACATTCCTAAATTTCTCATATTCTCTAAACTGGTATTTTATAATGGAACAGGGTGGCAAGAAATCATGTCAAAGGGGAGGGTGGATAAATAGGTGTTTGGAAGCAAGAGGGTATGATAGGTATACAACTTAAAAAACTGTCTTCTCGCCCTTCACTAACCTGGACTGTGAACCATTTTTCTAAATGTTAAAAAAATACCACATTCCTTTACACCTTAGTCTATTATAACATCTGATTAACTTAAGAATCCATCCCAGGTCCCTCCAGCCACTAACTTTCATTGTACAAAAAAATTTAACATTAATTAAATCTGCCACCTTAACCACCTTAAAGTGTACAATTCAATAATACTATGTTCACACTACTGTACGACACATCTCTGGAACTTTTACATCTAGCACCACTGAAACCCTCCCCCCAGCCCATAGTAACTGTCTATTTTCTGTTTCCATGATTTTGACTACTTTAGATACTTCATGGAATCATATGGTATTTATGCTTTTGTGACTAGTTTATTTTGCTTATTGTAATGTTACCTAGGTGTATCTACCTTGTAGCGTATGACAGGATTTCCTTTTTTTCATGTTGCATACATAATATATCATATTTTATTTGTTCACCTCTTGATGGACATTTGGGTTGCCTCCACCTCTTGGCTATTGTGAATAACACTGTGATGAATGTGGTTATGCAAATTATTTCTTCGAGATCTTACTTTGAATTCTTTTAGATATATGAATTGATGGATCACATATTCATTTTAACTTTTTGAGGTACCTCCATATTGTTTTCCATAATGGCTACAGCATTTTATATTCCCATCAAGAGTGCACAAGGGTTCCAGTATCTGTGGCACCCTTACTGACACTTGTTCTGTTTTTGATTGGAGCAATCCTGATGGGCATGAAGTGATTATCTCATCTGTGCCTTTGATATGCATTTCCTTGGTGATTAGCAGTGTTGAACATCTTTCCGTGTGGTGTTGGCCATCAATGTATCTTCTTTGGAGAAAGGTCTATTCAAGTCCTTTGCTTATTTTTAATCAGGCTTTTTCTTTTTTTGCTGTTGGGGTGCAGAAGTTCCTTATATATTCTGGATATTGACCCCTTCTCAGGTATAAAATTCTCAATTATTTTTTCCCATTCCTTAAGCTGTCTTTTCACTCTGTTCATGGTTTCCTTTGACAAGCAGAAGTTTTTACGTTTGGTGCAGTCCCGTTGGTCTGTTCTTGCTTTTGTCACTTGTGATTTTAGTGTCATATCCAAGAGGTAATTGACAAATTCAACTGAAGCTTTTCCCCCATGTTTCTTAACAATGAAAGGTATTATAGTTTAGATCTTAAATCCATTGTGAATTAATTTTGAGGGTCCAACTTCATTATTTTGCATGTGAATATCCAGTTTTCCCCAATGCCATTTGTTTAGAGACTTTTTCCTATTATGCAGCATTGGCATTCCTAGGCATGTGATCATATATGCTGTAAGAATTTGTTTTTGGGCCACTGGTCTATATTATCTATTAATATCATTATGTCAATACTATACCACCTTATATGGGATTTCATTGGAAGGAATGATGCTAAAGCTGAAACTCCAGTACTTTGGCCACCTCATGCGAAGAGTTGACTCATTGGAAAAGATTCTGATGCTGGGAGGGATTGGGGGCAGGAGGAGAAGGGGACGACAGAGGATGAGATGGCTGGATGGCATCACTGACTCGATGGACGTTGAGTCTGAATGAACTCCGAGAGTTGGTGATGGACAGGGAGGCCTGGCGTGCTGTGATTCATGGGGTCGCAAAGAGTTGGACATGACTGAGCGACTGATCTGATCTGATCTGATACCATCTTAATTACTACTGCTTTCTAGCATGTTTTGAAATTAGGGAATGGAAGAGCTCAAACTCTGTTCTCATTAAAATTGCTTTGGTTACTCAGAGTCCCTTGAGATTCCATAGAAATTTTAGGATTTTTTTTTTTAATTTCTGTAAAACATGCCAATGGGATTTGATAGGAACAACAATGAATCTGTAGATCACTTTGGTAGTATGGACATTTTAACAATGTTAAGTTTTCTAGTCCATAATTATAGGATGTCTGTTTATTTCTATTTTCTCTGAATTTCTGCAATGTTTTATAGTTTTCAATCTCCCTGGTTGAGTTTATTCCTAAATATTTTATCCTTTTTGACGCTATAGTAAATGGGAGGCTCAGACTGTAAAGTGTCTGCCTACAATGCGGGAGACCCAGGTTTGATTTCTGGGTCGGGAAGATTCCCTGGAGAAGGAAATGGCAACCCACTCCAGTACTCTTGCCTGGAAAATCCCATGGATGGAAGGGCCTGGTGGGCTACAGTCATGGGGTCGCAAAGAGTTGGATACGACTGAGCAACTTCACTTTCTTTCTTTCTTAGTTTCCTTTTCAGTTTGGTCACCTAGTTCTTTTCAGAAAGACAATTAACTTTTTAAAATTTTATTTATTTATTTTCGGCTGTGCTGCATCTTTGTTGCTGCTTGGACTTTCTCTAGTTGGGGTGAGTGGGGGCTACTCTTTGCTGCAGCATGTGGGATTTTCATTGCTGTTGCTTCTCTTGTGGAGCACTGGCTCTAGGGCGCACAGGCTTCAGTAGCTGTGGCTCCAGGTGCTGGAGCACAGGCTCAACAGTTGTGGTACACGGGCTGAGCTGCTCTGCAGCATGTAGGATCTACCTGATCAGGAATCCAACCCGTGTCTCCTACATTGGCAGGTGGATTCTTTCCACTGAGCCACCAGGGAAGAGGCCACTAACATTTGACTGCTACTTTGTGTTGATTTTGACTATAACTTTGTTAGTTCTAATAAGTTTTTTGTTTGTTTGAGCAATCTTAAGGGGAGTTTTCTACATAAAAGATCATGTCATCTGAAAACAGAAGTTATTTCACTTCTTCCTTTCCAATCTACCACCAGCCCATCTGTTCTGGCTAGAACTTCCAGTACTATATTGAACAGCAGTGGTGCAAATGGGCATCCTTGTCATGTTCTCTACCTTTGAGGAACAACTTTCAAGTCTTTCCACACTGAGTATAATCCTCATTGTGGGCTTTTCATATATGGCTTTTCATATGTTGAGGAAGCATCCTTCTATTTCTAGTTTGTTGAGTATTTTTATCATGAAAGGGTGTTGAATTTTATTAAATGCTTTTGTAATTTTTTTCTATACTGACTGAGATGTGGGTTTTGTTCTCCATTTTGTTAATGTGCTCTATTACAATGATTTATTTTTGTATGTTGAACAAGTCTTATAATTCCAGCTATGAATTCCACTTGGTCTGGTGTATGATTATTCTAATACACTGGTGAATTCAGTTTGCTAGAATTTTGTTGCAAGTTTTTGTTTCATCAGGGATACTGGTATGCAGTTTTCTAGTTTGTTTGTTTCGTTTTGTCTTGTCTTTTTGTGTGGTTTTGGGGATCAGTAACACTATCCTCAAAGAATGAGTTTGGGAGTGTTCGTTCTTTAATTTTTTGTAAGAGTTTGAAAAGGCTTGGTGTTAATTCTTCTTTAAATGTTTGGTAGGATTCTCCACTGAAGCCAAGGGGTCCTAGGCTTTTCTTTGTTGGGAGGTTTTTCATTGCTGCTTCAATCTCCTCACTAGTTACAAGTCTGTTCGGATTTCTTATTTCTCCATGATTCAGTCTTGGTAGGTTATATGCTTGCAGGAATTTATCTACTTCTTCTAGGTTATCTAATTTGTTGGCATCAGATCAGATCAGTCGCTCAGTTGTGTCCAACTCTTTGCAACCCCATGAATCGCAGCACGCCAGGCCTCCCTGTCCATCACCAACTCCCGGAGTTCACTCAGACTCACGTCCATCAAGTCAGTGATGCCATCCAGCCATCTCATCCTCTGTCGTCCCCTTCTCCTCCTGCCCCCAATCCCTCCCAGCATCAGAGTCTTTTCCAATGAGTCAACTCTTCGCATGAGGTGGCCAAAGTA
>NW_011494606.1:3965066-3987830 GCF_000754665.1 Bison bison bison
GTGCTTCTTCCAGTCCAGCGTTTCTCATGATGTACTCTGCATATAAGTTAAATAAACAGGGTGACAATATACAGCCTTGACATACTCCTTTTCCTATTTGGAACCAGTCTGTTGTTCCATGTCCAGTTCTAACTGTTGCTTCCTGACCTGCATACAAATTTCTCAAGAGGCAGATCAGGTGGTCTGGTAGTCCCATCTCTTTCAGAATTGTCCACAGTTTCTTGTGATCCACACAGTCAAAGGCTTTGGCATACTCAAGAAAGCAGAAATAGATGCTTTTCTGGACTCTCTTGCTTTTTCCATAATCCAGCGGATGTTGAAAATTTGATCTCTGGTTCCTCTGCCTTTTCTAAAACCAGCTTGAACATCAGGAAGTTCACGGTTCACATATTGCTGAAGCCTGGCTTGGAGAATTTTGAGCATTACTTTACTAGCATGTGAGATGAGTGCAATTGTGCGGTAATTTGAGCATTCTTTGGCATTGCCTTTCTTTGGGATTGGAATGAAAACTGACCTTTTCCAGTCCTGTGGCCACTGCTGAGTTTTCCAAATTTGCTGGCATATTGAGTGCAACACTTTCACAGCATCATCTTTCAGGATTTGTTGGCACAGCAGTCTCATAATCCTTTTAATTTCTGTGACATCTGTTATAATGTCTCTTCTTTCATTTCTAATTTCAGCTATCTGAATCTTTCCTCTTTTTCCTTAGTTTAGCTAAGGGCTTGTCAATTTTGTTGATCTTTCAAAAACCAACTCTTAGTCTTGTGATTTTTGTTTGGACTGTTTTTCTAGTGTCTTATTTCATTTATCTCTTTTCTAATCTTTATTTCTTTCTGTGTGCTGACTTCAGCTTTAGTTTGTTTTTCTAGTTTCTTGAGGTACAAGATTAGGTTGTTGATTTGAGTTCTTTCTTTTTTAATGTAAGCATTTACTGCTATAAACTTTCCTCTTCCTACTATTTCTGCTGCATCTTGTAAATTTTGGTATACCGTATTTTTATTTTCGTCTTCCAATATTTTCTAAATTTCCTGTGACCTCTTCTTTTGATTCATTGGTTGAGAATGTATTATTAAATTTCCACATGTCTGTGGATTTTCCTGTTTTCTTCATGTTACTGATTCCTACTTTCATCACATTGTGATCAAAGAAGATATTGTATATGATTTTAATCTTAGATTTGTTAGGACTTCTTTTGTAGCCTAACCCATGCTCTATCTTAGAGAGTGTTCTGTGTGCCCTTGAGAAGGATGTATATTCTGCTTTGTTGGGTGCAGCATATCTGTTAGGTCCAATTGGTATACAGTGTTGATTAGGCTCTTTGCTTACTTACTGATCTTCTGTCTGGTTGTTCTATCAATAACCAAAAGTAGGGTATCAAAGTCTACTACTATTAATATTATTGTGTTGGTGTCTATTTCTCCCTTCAGTTCTGTCAACTACTGAATCATATACATGGGAAAGAATTTAAAATAATTATACAGGGACTTCCCTGGCAGTCTAGGGGTTAAGACTCTGCCTTTTCAGTGCAGTGGGGCACAGGTTTGATCCCTGGTTGGGGAACTAAGATCCCATATGCCACGTGGCATGGCAGAAAAACATAAACAAAAACAAACCCAAAACCCAAACAAACAAAAAACAAACAGAAAAATCCTGGAGTCAAAATATTTTCCCTATAAAAAGGACTGGCCATAGTAAGGGAAAAAAAGATAGAAGGATATATACAAAATGATAGGTTTGGTAGTTTTCCTTAATTTCACTGTATTTTTTCTGTAATTTACAGATGCTTAATAGTGAACAGAAGTTCTCTTAACAAAAGTTTTTTTTTAAGCTGTGTTTATATTGTATTGTATTATAAACTAATTCTTGAGCTACTGACTTCTGCCATTACTTTTTGTGTTGAGGTGTGTTTTTCACACTTGTGTTGAGGTTTTATAAATTATAAGAGACTAAGATATAAGACAAATAAAACAATTTTTATTTAAATTTTTGTTTTTTAAGAATAAATTCATCTTAGATTAGTAGGATTTCAGTATTAAAAGCCTTCAATATCAGACTTGCCTGAACAATCCCAGCAAATGAGGAAATAGCTGAGTCCTCTTATTTTTCATATTTTCTCCCAATTTACATGATTCATTACAGAACAACAGACAATCAAAATGTAACTTACTTTTAGTTTTTCATGTATTTTTATATGAAAGCAACATTCAACTACCACTTCTACTACTGGTGGACCTAACATCAAATTAGTTAAGCAACAAACCTTAACAACACATTTTTGGAAACATTTTCACTACCAGTTTTCACTTAGACATTATATTTATTTTATACAAATGAATGAAACTGATCTCATTTTCTGGTTTAAAAATGTCTAGTTGATTTTTATATGCATACCAATTCAATTATTCAGGTTAAACAATAGTTTTTAATTCTTGGTATAGTCATTGCTGGCAAAGTGGTTAAGCTAAATGTATGAGAAATCATGGCCAGATTTTTATTCAGAAGCATACTATTAATAAAATGAAACTGCAATAAATACACTGAAATGATAAACATGCCTCATTTGGAGATTTTACACTTAAGTCTGAGAAACAGTCATCTAATAACCATAATCAATATTTAAATATAACTAAGAGTGGAAAATTTTATAGACATAAATTTGTTTAGATTTCAAATCCTAAGACTACATAATATCTTTTATTTTTCATCAACTCTTAACAAGTGGATATGTTTCAAGGTAACAGAATTTGTTAAATACTGGAAATACTTAGTAAAAAAAAGAAAATATGTACTAAACCTCCTGGAGACCAAATATTAGTTAGCACTTACTGGACATAGTAGAGAAACCCTCAGGCTGGTTGTAGCTATTTCACTGTCTGGATCCGCAGTCAACTTCTCTTTAACTGACATTCATCAAAGAAAAAAACAAACAAAAGAAGTTTGTTAAAGATGTATCATTGATGCAACACAAGAAAAAGAATGAGAAACTTAAAAAAATGGCACTAAAGAATAATCTGCTCAATTATTTTCCAATCAACTGAATGAAAAAAAAAATTTATAGTTTATAATCTCTACAATAAGCAAAGGAAGGAAAATGACTGTATACCTATCTATAGACTGACTACACTTCCTGTAAGCTTCCTATTTCTCACCGACAAAACAAAAGTTGCACTGCACTAACATAAAAGGAATTTATATAAGCAGTTTAACATAGTCAAATGATGGCAGACCCTTCTTTTATAACTCTAAGAAACTGGATAAATATTTTCTTTTAAACTATGACAATATTATTTTAAAAGAAACTAATAAAAACTATAAAACATGTATAAATGTTTACAAAGCTCAGATAATAAAAATATTTATTGTAAACATATTAATTCTAATTTCATATTGTAAAAAGAAAAAAAGTTCAACTGCCTTTTTTAAAACCATATAATTATTTGAGTTTTATATTTATTTACCCATAACCTGATAAGTTACACTATCTTGGGTAAGTCAATCCTCCTCTCTGAGATTAATTTAACTTCTTGGAAAATAACAACCACACTATATAATCTCTAAGTCTTCTCAGTTCAAATTTCCTGTGGTTCTTAAGAGAGGCAGCACTGGTAATTTTACTTTTAAAGCTATTCTGTTACTCTTGGTCAGTTTAATACAACAAGGATCTTACACTTCTCATCTGCAAACCAGTGACATTCAGGTTACTTCTGAAACCCCTAGAACGTCAACTAAACTTCAACACAGAAGTGCGACAGAATACACCTAAATATAATATTCAAATAATTTTAGAAACTGTTTCACAGTAACTTTAAAGTCTATATGTGTAAGGGGGCCCAAGCGGAGTAGTTGTGGACATAGTTAATCACAGAATTTCAGACCTGAGGCACAACTGATTGTGACCAGACAGTTGACTGATAGATGGGTAGAAGCACAGATATGCATAGATACACAGAGAGAAGAAAAGGGAAAAGTACTTGGATAAAGAAGAATAATTTCAGAACAGATGTCTATGAAACTAATAGCCATTTATAAGAATTAAGAATCCTGCCTTTATTAAACTTGATGAGCGTATTTTTTTTGAAGTGGTCCAAATCTTAGATACTCTATACAACTGTCTTCATAAACTAGTGGATCTCAAGTAAGATGCACATCAGAGCTACCTACAGAGCTTTCTAATTTATAATTGCCCACTGAATCAAAATGGAGAAGAGGGATACAAATGAGTAGTTTTTTAATAAAAAGTTCCAGATGTGATTCTGATGACATACTAAAAAGTAATTTTATGGCCTAGAAATTCCAAAAATTTAAAGTCTACTTAACTTGTAGGCTATCACATCTAAAAAGGCATACAATCCACGGATTTTGTCTGGAAAATAGTTATCACATCACGTATGCTAATTAATTATACAAGTAAATTATGAAAAACGTGCTTTTGCCATTATAGACCCAATCTTAATCCTTTCTTAAGATACATTTAATGAATAGTATCTGCTTAAAGGTGACACCTACCATATGATAAATGTGGTTACTAACCATTTTACAACCACCCCTCTTAATACCCACATAGCAGTACAAACAGCAAGGCAACAGTAACTGACTTTAGGTTCTGTCTATACAAAGTTCAGCGTTAGTACTCTGAAAAGAAATGAAAAAGGAGAGGCAACCTGAGGCAATGGTTCAGAGCAAGGAGTCTAGAGCCAGCCTAGGTTGTAATTCAGCCTTAGTCACTTTTCTGTGCCTCAGTTTCATCATCTTGTAAATGAGAATAATACAAGTAGCTCATAGCATTGTTTTAAGAATTAAATGAGTTAATACAAACAAATGCTTTAAAATAACAACATTATTCTCAATAAATATTAGCTATTGAGTGGAATGGGGAGGGAGGTGGGAGGGAGGTTCAGGAGGGAGAGAAAAAATATTAGCTATTGCAACAAAATAAAATATGATTTGCACGTTCATTTTCTTTCAGAGGTGAAAGATTTTTCTGAAATTATTTTAGAATCAGTTTGTCACTTTCTTTTAAGAAAAGCTTTGCTTTTTCACCTTTGCCATTATAGATTCACTCAATCCTTTCATGTAAAGATACTTTTTGAGGATCTTGATTTAATTGAATTTAACCTAAAGATCAAACTGGAGAGAACTGACATCTCTCCAGTAACAATACTGAGTGTTCTGATCCATTAACATGATGTATCTCTCCATTATTCAGGTCTTATTTTAGTTACTCTTACCAGTGTTTTATAGTTTTCAGCATACAAATCTTGCACGTATTTTGCATAATATATCCCTAAGTACTTCATTTTTTTGATGTTACAATTTTTATAAACTGACCATATAAATTCACACATTAACTCAAGTAGCTTTTTTTTTGGTAGATTCTTTGGGATTTTTTCCCCTACACAATTATGTCATCTTCAAATAATTATTATTCATTTCTAATCGGTTTCTTTTTTCTTACATTATTGTGCTGGCTAGGATCTGAAGGGCAATGCTGAACAGACATATTAAGATATTCTTGCCTTATTTTCAATCTTAGGGGTAAAGTTTTTGCCATTTAATATGATATTAGCGAAAGGCTTCTTATAAAATACCCTTTCATACATTAAACAACCCCCTTGTCTCTACTTTGCTGAATTTTATCATGAATGGATATTGAAAAAGTGACCAAAAGCTTTTACTGAATCTATGGTGATGATCATATGATTTGTTTGTTTTTTTTTTAGTTTGCTGAGGTGAATTATAATGACAGATTTTTAAAAATATGTAATGACCCTAATATCCCTGTATAAACTATTTGATCACTATGCATTACCTTTTTATATACTATATTTAATCAAAACAATTCTGAAAAAGAAAAAGTTGGAGGACTACCTGATTTCAAGAATTACTATCAAGCTTTAGTTAGTAAGACTGTGTTACTGGTATAAAGATAGACAAATAGGTCAATGGAAGATAATGAAGGAGTCCAGGAATAAATTTATATACCTATCATCAATTGGTTTTTGACAAAGGTGCCAAGGTAATTAAATGGAGGAAAATTTAGTATTTTTGACAAATGTTATGGAACAACTGGGTATCTATATGGGGAGAAAATGAACCTATAAGTTTACTTTGCATCACATACAAAAATTAATTTCTGATAAATTGTAGGGACTTCCCTGGTGATCCAGTGGTTAACAATCTACCTGCTAACGCAGGGGGCCTGGGTTTGATCCCTGGTCTGGGAAGAGCCCACATGCCCATGCAGTAACTAAGCCTGTGTGCCATGAGTCTGTGCTCCACAACGAGAGAAGCCCCTGGAATGAGAAGCCCATGCACTGCAACCAGAGAGCAGCCCCTGCTTGCTGCAACTATAGAAAGCCTGAATGCAGCAGTGAAGACCTAGCATAGCCAAAAATAATGTAAAATAAACTGCAGACCTAAACTAAAACAATAAGACTTCTAGAAGTAAAATGTTTGTGATCTTGGATTTGGCAAAGATTTCATTGTATACAAAAAGCATAAACTATAAAAGAAATGGGAAAAATTTGAAGAGCCATTTCATCAAAGAAGCTGGAAGGATGGCAAATAGGCACATGAAAAGATGTTTAACATCATTAGTCATTAGAAAAGTGCAAATTAAAACCACAAATGACATATCACCTACACAGTAATCAGAATAGCAAAATCAAAGCAGCCTGACAATACCTACTGTTAGTGAGAATGGGGAAAAACTCAAAATCTCAAATCTTATTGGACAGAATGCAAAAATGGAATATGCACTTCATAGGAAACTGCCAATCTCTTTTCCATACCATTTACCATGTGACCCAGCAATCCTAGTCCTGAGTACTTACCCAACAGAAATGAAAACGTATGTTCACAAAACTGAGATATTCATATGCAAAATGTAAATGTTTCCAGCAACTTTATTCATAACGAAAAACTGGGAACGATCTAAATGTCCATCAACTGACAAATGGATAAACAAATTACAGTACCAATAAATGGAACATTATTCAGTAATAAAGAGCTCAAACTACACAAACAAACCTAAAAGGATTATACTATGTGAAAGAAATCAGAAATGAAAGGCAGGGGGTGGGATAAATTGGGATTAACATATATACACTATTGATATTATATATAAAATGGAGAACTAATGAGGATCAATTGCATAGCTCAGGGAACTCTACTCAATGCTCTGTGATGATTTAAATAGGAAGGAAATAAAAAAAGGGGGGATGTATGCATATGTATAGTTGTTTTACTTCGTTGTACACTAGAAACTAGTTCAACACTGTAAAGCAATTATACTTCAATAAACTGTGTGTGTTAGTCACTCAGTCGTGTCTGACTCTTTGTGACCCCATGGACTGTAGCCCACCAGGCTCCTCTGCCCCTGGGATTCTCCAAGAAAGAATACTGGAGTGGGTTGCCATTCCCTTTTCCAGGGGATCTTCCCAACCCAGGGATCGAACCCAGGTCTCTGGCATGGAAGGCAGATTCTTTACCATCTGAGCAACCAGGGAAGCCTTCAATAAAAAATAATTAAAAAAAAAAAAAAAAGGCTACATGTGGGACTTCAAATATGTGAAATTCTGGAAAAGGAAAAGCTACAGAGACAGAAATCATATTAATGGTTATGGGAAGTAGGGGAGAAGAAATGAGACAAACTGTGAAGGTCCATAGAGGAACTTTCTGGGGTGAAGAATGTTACATGTTTTCATTGTAACATGTGGTTCATGATTGCATATACCTGTCAAACTCAGAATGGACACTTAAAAAGGTGAGTTTTCACTGCTTGTAAACTTCGATAAACACAACCAAAATATTGAAGGTAGGGGATGGGAATCACTATGTTAAATTTCAGAAGAAAGTATGGAGGAAAGACAAAGTAAGTAAAGTATTCATTGTTTGTGGGCATGGGAATGAAAAATAAAAACAAGACATGATATTTATCCTGCTGCATCAACCAACATGTGATAAGCCTTCCAGGAGTTCAAGTTTCCTTGTGTCACTGTGAGCTGCAGCAGTAACAGTATTTTCCTTTATGACCCATAATAAAGTTACAGTTAGCCACCTTTAAAATTAATCTTTGAAAATCCCTGTTGTCTTGTGCTATGAGAGCTGGCCACTAGTCACATGTGGTTTTATTTAAATTTAACCAAATTTAAAATTCAGTTCCTCAGTCGCACTACCACATTTCAAGTGCTCAACACACACATGGTGCTGGGGCTACCACACGGGACAGGACAGTGCTGATACAGAACATTCTATTAGTGCTGTTCTAGATTAAAAAAAAATTTTCTATCCTTTTTAGACTTTTAAGGCTGGAAACAACTGAATATATTAAGTCCATCACGTTCATTTTATAAACAAGAAAACAAGAGGCACAGAGATGTGATCTTTCATTCAAGATCTCTTCTCATCAGTTTACTTAACGGAAGTCTTAGGGTCTACTATGTGCCAGACCCTGAGCTAAGCATTAGGAATTCAAAGAAAGATAAGATTAAATTCCTGCCTAAAGGGATTCATAGTCTAGATGGGAGCAAAGATACTTAGTTGAGAGCATCTCTAATGCATTGTAATGGAAACTAGCTGAAATTCAATGCATCAACTCTGGGGGTTCTGAGATGCCTCTGGGAAAAAGTGAAACACGCAGGATAACTAGAATTAGGCAAAGGAGGTAACAGGGAAGTGTGAGTCACAGAGAACAATACTGACACGGTATAGAGGAAAAGGAAAGAATTCATTATCTTTGGAATATAAAGAATGAGAGAGGAGTGAATACACATGACATCAGAAAGTAATAAACAGATGCCACACCATGGAAACTGTATGTTTACATCATCCTAACAAAGTTAGTTGTTTTTTTTTTTTTTAATTTTTAAATTTTTCTTTATTCTTGGCTGTGCTGAGTCTTTGCGCCGGCTTTTCTTCAGTTGTGCTATATGGGTTTCTCCTGTTGAGGAGCACAGGCTCTAGCTATGCAGGCTTTAGTGTTGTGGCGTCCAGGCTTAGGTGCCCCATGGCATGTGGGATCCTCCCACATGGGATCAGGCATTGAACCTATGTCTCCTGCATTGGCAGGTGGATTCTTTACCACTGAGCCAGGAGGGAAGCCCTCAAAGTTAGTTTTTATTCCACTGGTGTTAGCAAGCCATGGATTGCAAAAAAAAAAATAGGTAAGTTTAGGTCATATTAATCATTTAGATTGCTATCAGAAGAGAGATAGGAAAAGGGGGGGGCCAAGAAAGGAGAGGAATATATAATTCAAGAATAGGTTTTTGAAATAAACTTAGGATATAAGAGCTTAAATGAGGTCAGTGATGGTAGGGAGAGAAAACTGACAAGAGTTGAGAAATATTTAGGGTTTATGTCTGATAGAACTTGTGAGTTTTCACTCCTTGAATTAGAGGAAACAGTGGTATGTTTCAGTGAAGACAGCTACATGTATCTACATTTGAAATTCAGGGGAAGGTCTGGAATGAAAATATTTGTTTGGGAGTTGGTGCTAACTTAAACCACAAAGGTGAATGTGATAATCTCTAGCAAAAGTATGTAGAAAAGTGGACCAAGGACAAAAACCCAGGGAAAACAAACATTTAGGATGCTTCCCTTTAGAGAATCCATTGAAGGCAAATGACTGAGAAGAGAAACAAGAATTTCAAGGGGAAAGTTGTTAGCACAAAATGTAGCAAAAATACCTAAGTTATAAACTGAAAAAACAAACTAAATTCTGCAATCAGATTGTCACTTGTGATATCTGCAAGAGTAGTTTCAGTGGAATGATGGGAGTTAAAAGTCGACAATGGTTTGCCTTGAGGAGGTAGAAAGGGAAGTGTCGACTACTCTTTGGGGAAACTAGGATGAGAATGGAGGAACACAGGTTCCTAGAGAGTACCCTGCTTTTGTATTATTTAAAGGATGCAAAAGACTTGACAGTGAAGGTTGACAGAAAGAGCCTGTGGAGAGGAAGGAACTGAAAATACAGGACAGAGAGCAGACAAGTGAGCAGACAGGCCTCGTAATACTGTTTGTGGGCATCTCCATCTGAATGCCTCATAGGTATCTAAAATACCAAAAGTCCAAGGATGGACTCTGATCTTGCTCCTGCAACCTGATCTTTTCAACACTGTTTTCCATCTGAGTAAATGGCACTACCATGTAAGCTGGTGCCTAGTAAGAAACCCAGAACTCCTTCTTCATTTCTTTTTCTTCGCTCCCCACACATAACCACTATTCTCCCCTTCAACATCTCTCAAAACATCAACTTCTATTTTCATCATTATTACTCCAGTTCAAGATACCATCTCTGTACAATTGTGTCTCTAACCGGCTCACTTACACCAGTCTAGCCCCCCTTCAATTCAGTCTTCCAAGTGATCTTTTCATTGCCCATATCCGGTCATACTGCTCTGCTTAAAAATCCTTTAAGGGTTTTCTGTCATTTACCTTTGTATCACCTATAAGAACTCACTGCATGGCTCTCTCTCTGGCCACTTTCCTCCTTTGCTCTCTCCACTCCAACCTCACTAGCCTTGTCTCTTGATATATTCTCCTATCTTGGGGTTTAATTCCTCCTCATCCTTATAATCTTGCCTTAAACATCACAGCACCAGAGGACTATGTTCTCCTGCTGTTACCTCCAGAGTTCCCTGTCTTTCTTCTTTACGACACATGTCACAACTGTAATTCATTAATGATTTGTACAATCATCTAATTTTGTCTTTCCCATCAGACTGCAAACTTCTCAAGGATGCAGAAACAGCATGTTTTGCTTAATACCATGTTCTCCTGTGCCTGGAACACAGTAGGCTCTTAAACAATTTCTTGACTGAGATGAATCAATCAATAGATTAATATTGGGCAGGAAAAGGGACATTTCCTCCTGAGATTGAAGAGAATAAATAAGGATGAGAAAGAATGAAGTTATGGTGACATTAAGGAAGAAATGGACAATTTAGAGAAGTCATATAGCACCAGTTTTCTTACACTGACAGTGTGTTGAAAGAGAGGGAATATTGTTTAAGTATGGCCAAGGTTTAAAACGTCTGCTCAGGAGAAAAAGAAGCGGAGACAGGAGCCTGACCAAGAATTAGTAAAGGACTCTTTTGTGATAGTTATGATGGGAAAACTCTACATGAAGGTAGAAACCACAATACAAAAATCTACTAAATCAAATGAACCAGAGAGTGGATTTCTCTGTGAAAAGCCTAAATACTATTGACTTTATTTCAGGAATAATGTCTGATTTATTTTTGCCAGTAGAATTTATTGATAAGAATGACTTAAAATGAACATATTTGGAGGTAATTAGATCCTTCAAAATATCTGAGATATCCACCAACACTTTCTTCTGTCAAGTTGTTTCACACAATCTTTTAATTACATAATTAATTTGCCAGGAAAGTTACTTCTTTAGAGATAGCATAAAGGCAAACAATCTGTTCTTTAGTCAATCAGGACAAATGTTTTATTGGTAAGATCCAGTGAATGTTTTGTTGGTTCCCCAGGCCAATTAAGATAAGACACAAAGTGTGACAAAAATTCTACCCAATCTCCTACTATTCTCTACTTCCAGGATGCATCAGAGATGAAATAAACAACTTTTGAGTTAAGTAGCTTTTCCTGCTTAACAGTGGCTAACAGTAGTTTGTGCCAGTAAAGAAACTCTAGGCTCATCTTTCCACTCCCCCTCCAGATGGTGCTACAGCTACAAGTGGAGAAGAGTTTACGCTTGAACAAAGACAGCTTGCCTCACTATTACTGTTGTGCCACTTAATAGCTTCATCAGCTTTTAGCTTTATTTCCTGGTCTGACCTCTTCCACACAGGCTCCCATAATTTAATAATACTTTCTGACTAAATGAGAATCTAATATGATGTGGCAAAATACCAAGATTCTCAAGAGAATGACTAGGAATGGAGTGTGAAAAAAGAAAAATTCTTCTCTTCATGTTCCTTCAAAGCAGGTGTCGGTCCCTTCTCTACTTTTAGGTCCCTCACTATCTCCTTGGCCTTGGCAAATGGTGCTTCCACTCCCTTAGATATCAACCAGACCTCTAGCTCTCCACTGTCTATCAAGGAATGCCTACAGAGGCATTAGCCACCAGTGTGCTCCTCTTGACTCAGAATATTTGCATTTTTAAAAAAGCCTCTTTAAAGTAGAAAAATCCTTCAATGAACTCTTAAGGGTATACTGATATTCAGAGGTAGTGGGATCTTTTACTCTGGAATGAAAACAGGTTAGAACAAAAATAAAAGCTATGCCACAAAGGGAAGCAAGAGGAAAGGTGGTCTTACTGCTTTAGTTTTTTTCCTATCAGAATGTTCCTAACTACAAATCTGATAGGGGCTCCATTAATCAACTCACATCAAGAACGTCCTTAACGGGTAGCCATCTAACCTTCATCTGTAAAAGTTTTGTTTTCCAAGGGCCCATCTCCAGATACTCGCAAATTCATTTATGAAGAATCTACCTCTTATAAAGAAGAGAATAAAGGAAGAACTTAGTTTACTTCTTTGGAAAGGCCGTCAACCTCTGGGCTTAACCCGCACTGAGGCCAGAACAGTCTAGTCGCACCTTTCTACCTCTCAAGTTCAACAGAACAAAAGGAACGATGCTTTCCACCAAAGAATGCAGATTTTGAGGAGTGTTAGATTATCACATGGTATAAACTTCTTGTTACAGATGAGGAATGAGCAATTCAGAGGAGGTAGACTGACTTTCCAAGGCCACATAGTTGACTAAAAGCAGAACTTATTTCATTATTTTATCTACCACCCCACTGACTTTCTTTTTACTTTGTTAATGCAGGGATGCTGTCATCACATATCCTTGGATGTTTTTCCTGGATAAACCCTAAATACACAATAATTGTTGTAAAATATATGCCAAGATTTTCTTTCTATCTTTTAGAATTCCTGAACATTTATTTTTATGAAGCTTTGGTAAAATGTTCTGTGTTTACATACTGATGTTACAAAGTTAATTTTAAGATCAATAAAATATAAATTATACAATATAGGTCATGACAAAGATATTAAAACTTTTTTTTTGGCCATGCCATGCAGTATGTGGGATCTTAGTTCCTCAACCAGGGATAGAACCTATGCCCCGTGTAGTGGAGGCATGCAGTCTTAACCACTGGACTGCCAAGGAATTCCCTAAAACTACTGTTAAGTCTTGAATTACTCTAGCTCACAAAACAAGGTTTTCAGTGTTTTAATCTACTGTGACAAGCTCTAAGTTAAAAAAAAAAAAAAAAACCCTAAAATTTCTTGAGTTGAGAAAATACTATTCTAACTTTTACCAAAATAGTTCAGCTGCATAAATAAAACAAGATTATCATACGTACTTAAAGCTCTAGAATGATCCGGGTTCCTTATTCCCTTTGCTCGTAACCTCTGAAGAAGAACTGTTGAGGACAACTGTTTTACAAGATACACTGCCATGGAATAGTTCTGGAAAAAAAACAAAACAAAACGATGTAGAAAACAAACATATGTAAGTAAATAGGTACATCTACTTTAATCCCAAAATGATAGAGAAAGAAAATTAACACCTGTTAAAACCCCTACTGTGTGCCAAACACTATCTCAGGTGTTTTCATGAATGGTAATTCACTTAATCTTAACCAAAAAGCTGCTGAGGAAAGCGAAGTGTAGAGAAGTAAAAGAATTTGCCCTAATTTTGCAACTTCCAAGAGATAAAGCTAGATCTGTTATGCTTCTGTATTACCTAACTACCTATGCTTGAAGCTAACCATTTTAGGCACTTTTGTAAAAGAACATTGTTAAAAATAAATATAAACCAAGGCCAATAAGATGCCAAAGTCATCATAAACCATATTTAGTAACTAACGGTAGCTATTCAAAAAATTACAAATTAGATTGGTAATTTATATCATTTAATCTCTCTCTATGCTTTAACTAGTTCTTGAAAAGACCCTACTTGGGCTATTACCACAATAAGTAGAGGGAATGCTAAATATTCAAAGAGAAGCTGCTGGTTTGGCAAGTGAACAGATGAATATCCATGACCAGCAGAGGGATTACCCAGAGATGGAAGTAGGAAAAAGGGAAGAAAGAAAAAGTTGATCAACAAGGCAAAGGAAAGGGTACATGACTGGATAAGAGGAATAAAAGAGGGCTGAAGCTTATGAAGGGTAAAAGAGGTAAATAAGGAGGCCCACTTTCCATTTGGTACTGGAATCAAGAAGATCAAGAGACTGGGAAAGAAGCAAAAGGAAAAATAATTATGGCCATCTTCTATTTATTAGCTATAGAGAGCTTTGTATGCACTCTTAATGTATACTATCCACTTCATTTAAACCTCAAAGAAGGCCTGTAAGAGATATGTAGGGCAAGTACTTTTCTAAGTAAAGGACTGATGCAATGGAAGCACACAAAATATTTTTTAATTTAAATTTTAAAAATGTATGTAATCTGCTCATGATCATGCACCTGCTTGGTGACAAAGGTGGCACTAGAAATCAAGAGTAAAGAGTAGGGGTATCAAGACAAAGGACTAATGGCCAAGGCCAGAGTGGCTCTCTATAGATCTTAACTTCACACACCATTTGATTTGACCCTCCTAACCTAGTCCAATGTACATTCCAACTTTCATTTATGTCCACTCTCTGGAAAACACATTCCCCTCTTTTGGCAAGAGGAGAATATATCCTATAATACCCTCTGGAAGGTCACATTTTCATTTACAGTTCAGAAACTTATTGGTGTTCACATGTTATACATTTTCTGGGGGTGGGGGGAGGGGGTGGAGTACCAAAGAAGCTAATGTGAGAAGCATAAATTAGGAGTCTTGGATTAACATATACACACTTCTGCAATGCAGGAGACCCTGGTTCAATTCCCAGGTTGAGAAGATCCCTTGGAGAAGGGATAGATGCTTTCCTGGTAGCTAAGACTATAAAGAATCTGCCTGCAAAGCAGGAGACCTGGGTTCAATCCCTGGGTTGGGAAGATCCCCTGGAGAAGGGCATGGCAAACCACTCCAGTATTCCTGCCTGGAGAATATCCATAGACAGAGAAGCCTGGCAGACTGTAGTCTATGGGGTCACAAAGAGCTAGACGTGACTGAGTGACTAAGCACGGCACATGTATAAAATATATAATCAACAAGGACCTACTAAATAGCACAGGGAACTCTGTTCAATACTCTGTAATAACATAAATGGAAAAGAATCTGAAGAAGAATGGATACGTGTACATGTAAAACTGAATCACTTTGCTGTACACCTGAAACTAACACAACATTGTAAATCAACTATACCTCAATATAAAATAAAAGTTAAATTAAAAAAAACTTAGATCTAATTTACTTTCATTAGGCATTTCCCTGGTGGCTCAGACAGTAAAGAATCCGCCTGCAATGCAGGAGACCCAGGTTCAATCCCTGGGACAGGAAGATCCCTTTGAGAAGGGAATGGCTACTCACTCCAGTATTCTTGGCTGGAGAATTCCAAGGACAGAGGAGTATGGCGGGCAACAGTCCATGGGGTTGCAAAGAGTCAGACATGACTGAGTGACTAACACACTACACACATCCTTTCATTAATAAATCCCATAATTAAACATAATTAGTTTTAACAGTCTTTCTAAAAAACTTCATTTATTATGGCTGTGCTGGGTCTCTGTCACTGTAAGCAGGCTTGCTCTCTGGCTGCAGTGAGTGGGGGCTACTCTCTAGCTGCATGGGCTCCTTGTCAAGGTGGCTTCTCTCATTGCAGAGCATGGCTCTAGGGTGTGTGGGCTTCAGGAGTTGCGACTCCAGGGCTCCAGAGCACAGGCTCAAAAGTTGTGGCTCAGCAGGGATCAAATCCATGTCTCCTGCATTGGCAGGTGGATTCTTTACCACTAAGCCACCAGGCAAGTCCCAAATCTTCTAATTTATTAATGAGGAACAAATAACTTAAAACTTGCCAAAATTTTAGACTGACAAACATACCAATCTAATATAAAACTAAAAAGATTCTTTTAGGAAAAAAAATCCTATTCATCTTTATTATTTGATTAATGCTTCAAGTATGACAGAAAGTGAAGAAATGCTAATTAACACTGTGAAATCAAATACTCACAGCCTGAGTATTCAGAATCACCTAAGGTTTTATATAGATTTTTAAGGAGAGATCAAGTAGGAACCACAGGTACAAGTGAAATTGTATGTTCACTCTATTTGAAACACATAACAAGCAAAAAAGCAAAGAGATGGTCGGCTGTTAACAAACACCACATATATTGATAATATGGAATTAAATTTTATATCACATGAAAGATTCAGTAGCAACTCCCCACTCCAAAACAAAACAAAACAAAACACAAAACACCACCTTCATAGTGGTATAGTATCTCTTCTAGGTGGATGGTGTCATACTATTCCAGCTACCCCTTCAAAGTGCTATCTAACTCCAACTGCTGAAATACACTGCACTATACTAATGCTTTTGTTAAATGCTCTTTCAAAGAGTCTTCAAATTGTCTAATGAGTTCATAGGACATTTTCTTCATTATTAAGATATGATACACACATTAAGTATCAGTATTTACACAAGTATTTAAACTTCTATACAATGACAGTTTAATAAATGCTAGATGCAGTGATTACTTTGAGGCAGGATAAGAAGTTATAATATATAGTTCACTTATTTCCTTCAAGCACTGTAGTAGCTTTTTCTTTTGTAATTTTTTAATTGATATATAACATTGCATAAGTTTTAAAGTGTACAACATGTTGACCGCAAAGAGTTAAAATATATTGTAAGATGGTTACCATCACTATGGGCTTCCTCAGTTGCTCAGACAGTAAGAATCTTCCTGTAATGCAGGAGGACCAGGGTTCAATCCCTGGGTCAGGAAGATCCCCTGGAGAAGGGAATGGCAACCCACTCCAGTATTCTTGCCTAGAGAATTTCATGGATAGAAGAGCCTGGTGGGCTATAGTCCACTATATTATAAAAACTAATAACATAGAAATTAATCCCTCAAACAGTAAGAGATCCTACATGTACTATTTAGAGTATCTTCATAAGCTGAGTAAAACTAGTGATCAAAAACCAAACTAATAAGTTACTTTTGCAGCTTTAAAAAAAATAATTTTCTTTCAATGTTTTACCTCAAAAAAGATCTCCAACTTTTAGATCAGGGTCTACATAAAAATCTTACCTGGGAGATCTTCAAATCACTGAAGATACTATACTGTTTTCTTTCTGAGCTGTGGAACACTTCCCATGGAAGAATATCTCCCCCTCCTCTGGTGCTATATTATCAGCAACCATATTTCCCTCCTCTCCCACAGCTTCAGACTTTTTTTATGGTTCACTGTAAACACCCTGGTGTTTATACACTTCCCAGGAGGGTTATACTCTCACACACACAGACAAACCCAAAACATCTGCCATACCCGCTTAAAAAGGAGGAAAAACAAGGAGCCCAAGGTACACCAGACAAAAAACATTTTAAAGGACTGAAACCTAATAGTGACATACTGATTAGGTAAAGGAAAACAGATAACCATGATAGACGTCAAAAAGGATTTTGATAAAATATCAAAATTTACTGGATATTTCTCTCAAAAATATCCAGTAAAAAAAGAGGATCACAGGATTATGTTATTAATGCAATTAAGTTCTATCAAGAATTAATAGTCATTATAATACTTAATGCTGTGACACGTCTTCTCATTAATATAAAGAACAAGTCAAGTATGTCTACTAGTGCTCACATTATTTAACATTGTTCTGAAGGCTGTAGACAGTACAACAGAACAAGAAGAAATTATGGTGTAAGCATTAGGATTATCATTATTTAGATAATGATACTTCTCAGACTCAAGACTGCCGGTCTGGAAACACTAAGGAACCTACTAAAAAGTTATCAGAACCAACATAGGAATAGTAAATATTCAACAATAACTAAATAAATAAGTAAAAATATTTACTTTTAAATAAGTAAAAAATAAAAGTTTAGAAAATACAATGGAAAAAGAACTATTTACAGAAGCAGTAATAATAATAAACTATATAAGAATCAAAAAAATATGAAAGATTTATGAGAAGAAATCTATTAAATTACACAGGAACATGAAAGAAGATTCAAACAAATGGAGAAACATACAGCTCCTGAAATAAGGACACTGAATATCGTAAATAAGTTAATCCTAAGTTAACACACAAATTTTAAGCAAGCTCATTCACTTCCAGAAAGATTTGGGGGAATAATGCAAGGGAAATTGTCTTATTCTCTGTAATTACTTTTCCAGCATTTCACTCTTCTCAAGGCCCTGATTTCTTCTCTCATTCTCAGTGGCCTCTCGCACTTCCTATTTCAAAGACATACCCGGAAGTCATGAGATTAGAGCTTAACTCATCTCTCCAGTAACAATCTCACACACACACACACACACACACACACACACATTCTTTTAGTCCACTAAATAAAGAAGCTGTCCCTCCTAGCTCCAATGAGTTACTGTGAAATTTACTATTGACTATTCTTTCTTCCTCTTGTATATTTAACTTCTTCCTCTCAAGATGATACTTGCCATCATCCTTTATACATGTTTAACACTCTCCCATTAAAGCAAATAAACAACTGTCATCTCACATTTCCCTCCAGCTTACCTGTAACTATCTCCAAATCCACACTTCTACAACTCACGATCTCCATGGCCTCCCTTACACCTGGTCACAATCTGGCTTCTCCCACTATCCGCCAGAGCAGCTTATGCTCTATTTTTAATCCAAAAGGTATTTTTTTAGACTTCAAAAAATACTTATTTCTCAACATCTGTTCAATACTGTTTATCATCTCCTCCTTTTTTGAAATTCTTCCCTTGGTTTCTCATATTCACCCTCAATTCTGTCACATCTCTGGTACTATTTCCCCATGCCCTCTTCAGGTTCATTCTCTTCTACCTGTATTAAATGTTATATAGTTCCTCAAGAATAAGTCTTCAATACTCTCTTCTTCTTACCTGATACATTTTCCCTGAACAAAGTCAGCCTGCTTTTATGGCTCCAATAATCACCAATATGCAGATAATGCTTTTTTTTTCTTCTCTAGCCCAAACTCTTTTCTGAGCCCATATGCCCACCTATTCAGAGTATCTTAAAGGCATCTCAAACTCTAGCCATTCTTGCTCCTTTTCAGTTTCTTAAAAAAACTAGGCTCTGGGGTCAGGCCAGAAGAGTGGCTTAGGTGTTCTGCCCACCCCACTGGAGGTGTTGAGTGCAGGGGGCATGCTCAGCACCCTGCTTCTGCTCACAACACCCTGTTTTTGCTCCTGGTTCTTCAGAAGTGGCAGTGGGGTTTTTTTAGTCTTTTCGTATTGTTTGTCCAGAATTTGCCCCAACTGCACATGTCCAACCCCTGAATTATACCCCTACCCTCACCCTGCGTAAGGTACAAACTTATCTCCCCTCAGGGAGACAGGAAACAAGGGAACCTGTTGTTTGTTCTTGCTCCTCCTTGCTGCAGCAGGGGACCCAATAAAGTCTTGCCTGAAAAGAAAAAAACAAGAACGAGGCTCACACCTGCCAGTGGGCTACTCTGAAGATCGTTTGCTCTGAACCTTTCACCAAACTGATTCCTTCTACCCTTCTCTCAACTCTTAGCTCAGTCATTACATCCTCAGGGAAGCCCTGCCTGACCTCTCTCTAGTTCAAAGTGCCCTAATATACTCTAATATCATCATGCACCTCTTCTTTGTATTTCCTGTGACACCGTTCACATTTTTGTGTGTAAACTGGATTCTGGCTCCAAGTCAGGACTTTTTTTTCTCACTGTGTTACCGCCAGTTTTCAGTATAGTACATGGAATATAGCATACATTCTATAAATTTCAAATGAACTCGTGAATATACACAAACTCATATAAAATTGTAATAATCAAAAATATTCTAAAATTGTGCCAGAGAAAGAATGCTAGGCTAAAAAACAATACAGAAAAGTGAAAAAACACACACACTATAAATAAAAATCAAATATATAACAATGGTTACTTCAGAATTAGCATTTGTCTAGTTAATGGTGTTAGAACTGGCTATTTAAAAAATTAAATTTTTATTTCACACCACATGTAAACTTACAATGGATTAAATATGTAAAGATAAAACAAGAAATCTCAGAAGTCAAGAAAAAATATAAACAAATATTTACGTAAGATTGGGAAGGGAAGATAGACTAAATTCAACAGAGGCTGAGCGGAAACACTATAAAGAAATAAAACTATGCAACTAGAGATTATCATACTAAGGGAAGTAAGTCAAAAAGAAAGAATTGCCATATGGTATCATTTATATGTGGAATCTAAAATATGACACAAACCAACTTATCTATGAAACAAACAGAATCAAGGACATAGAAAATAAACTGGTGGTTGCCAAGGGGAAGGGAGATGGGAGAGGGTAGGAGCAGGAGTTTGGGATTCACAGATGCAAACTAGTATATACAGAATGGACAGACTAGATCCTACTGTACAGCACAGTGAACTATATTCAATAACCTGTGATAAGCCGCAATGGAGAAGAGCATGAATAAGAATGTAAATATATATATCTATATATAACTGAGTCACATATCCTTGATGTATAGCTGTAATTAACACAACACTGTAATTAAGTATACTTCGATAAAGAAGAAATTAAAAGAAAAAAAGAAACAAACTGGTTAAAATTTGGGTCCATAATAATTTAAATCTTCTACACATTAAGGAATCACATAAATGAAAAGGAATAAACTAGAAACAAACATTTGCAGCATGTGAAAGAAGGTTAAATCAGTAATGTAAGAACTCGTAAACAATAAAAATAAGAAAAACAATAGAGAAACATATTTATATATGTTTTAAATGTGAAAAATCACAAATTTGTTCAATCTCACTAACAATAAAAGGAGTACTAATTAAAGCAATCTAATACCACTATTTATCTATAAAAATTAGTAGAGATTTCAAAGAAGATAAAACTCAGTGTTATCAGTCAACAGGCATATGAAAAAACCCTGAAAGTCAGAGAATAAATCTTACATCTTTTGGTAAGGCAATCTGCCAGTGAACACAAAATTTCTCTAAATTCTGATGGCCTTTGATTCAGGAATTGCACTTCAGGGAATTTACTCTAAAGAAAGCACTATGTGTGTGCAAAGTCAGAGCTATTAGGATGGTCTTCAAAACGCTCTCTGAAGTAAAGAATCAAATAATGTTCAACAATAGGGAATGGGCTACACTATAGATACTCGTTTGGAATATGATGTAGACGTTTAAAATCATGCAGATGAACATGAAATGACATAGGAAGATGTTTATGAAAATACTTAGTGAGAGTTATCAAGTTATAAAACACTGAATATTGCAAGATCCCATTTTTAAAATGGGAACATGTTGAAAATTCATTGTGAGACAAAAATAAATCCTTTGGCAACTCATTTTATACCCATTTTATTTATAGATAAGCACAAGTAGCCATGGAGATTAACCCTTCCTTATAAAACAAAACTCTGGAAGAAACAAAATTTACTCACTCTTCCAATTTCTGCAGTCCAAGAAACAACAATGGTGTTTGGTACAGTTGTAGACAATCGGACAAGTGAGGTGATATTAATTGGTCGGCTGGGTCGCTTTGGTTCCACACCATTTTTAGTAGGTGGAAGATAACCCTAAGGACGAAATATAACATTTCTATTTATTACTTCCACAACCATTTCAACTTCCATTCCTTAAAAAAAAAAACCTACAAACTACATATTAGAAAATATGAGTATTTTCACTTAAAAGTGGAGAAGCAAACACTTGTAAGAGTTTTCTGTATGTTTCTCTAAAATACCCTACAGTCTCATTATAGTAAGCCTGAGAAAAATATTGGTGATAGAACTTAAAAATCTGTAAGAATTTAAGAATCAGGTTGAATTCATAAACAGCTTGGATAAACACATAAGGACTATTTTAAAGGTGAGCAACAATAGCACCCACTCCTTTGTTAAATGCACACCAGTCTTCAAATCTCCCATCTACCACAAGGTTTCAGACACAAGAATACATCTGAGATTTTGATGAAACTATCTCTTCATCCCAAAATTAAATAAAATACTAAAAGCTACCACACCCAACTCCAAGTCCTAGAGTGTCTCCATAGCTAATGTCACAGCTGTTAATTGTACATAGTTGGTACAAGTGTTTTAGTCAGTCACATGAATATACATCCAAAATAAAGATGTTTTCTTAATGAAAAACTATGATTAACAACAGCTGTGATGACTTATTTGCTAGCTATGCTGGCAACGCACTGGAAAAATAGCTTTTAGGACTTACTGGAAGGCTGCAAGGTTTTGTATTCACTTTCACACAAAGATTGGGTGGGAAGTGATCTTCTTGTGGACAACTGGTTTCTGATAAACAAAACCTAAACAATAAAGAACAACTTTAATTTCCTTTATTAAAAGATGATCTCATTGATATTTTTGTTTCATAACTAATCTAAAAGATGGTCAAACTTAACAGCAACAACTATTAAAACTAGACATTTCATATTATGAATAAATGCATTTAAATAGGATCAAAATAAATAATTTTGTCAATGTAGAGTTTCAGTAGTCACAACTACCAACCTGTAGTTGTCCTCATAACATCTCCAGTCATTTGTTCAAGCATGCTGGCGGGGGCAGGGGGGTTGAGGGGGGAGTGCTCTGGGGTTGAATACATTTAAGAAATTTTGGAAAGTAACATGGAACCTTATATTACCATATGTAAAACAGATAGCCAATGGGAA
>NW_011494606.1:3987930-4022062 GCF_000754665.1 Bison bison bison
GGCTCAGGAGGGAGGGGACATGTATATGCTTATGGATGATTCATGTTGATATTTGGCAGAAAACAATGAAATTCAGTAAAAGCAATCATTCTTCAATGAAAACAACTAAGTTTTCTCTATACAGAACATCTCAAAGCTAATAAGGACTGTAGCTTTTTAAGAAGAAAATATATGTGTGTGCGCTCAGTTGCGTCTGACTCTTTGCAACCCTATGGATGGTAGCCCGCCAGGCTCCTCTGTCCATGGGATTCTCCAGGCAAGAATACTGGAGTGGGTTGCCATTTTCTCCTCCAGGGGATCTTCCCAATCCAGAGGTTGAAGCTGCATCTCCTGCACTGGCAGGCAGATTCTTTACCACTGTGCCACCTGGGAAGCCCAATATAATATATGGTATTTCCCAAATGTATTTGTCTATAAAACATTTTCTTGGTTCTCAGCAGAATATACTGAAAAATGCTAAAAGTCAAGCTCCAGGATCAAGTTTTGTCCACCAAGTTCAAGTATTCCATTAGTTTCTGAAAACTGAAGATGTTGAATAATAATAATATTTGTATTATATCCACATGTGCTTAGAATACTATTTAGAAACTCACAAAAACATTTATTTCTAAATTAAATGTGCAATCTTTCAGGAAAAACCAAGACAGCTACATAATTTGTACACTCTCAATCTTTTCATTCTATTTTTTTTTTAATTTGGCTGCACCAGGTCTTAGTTGTGGTATGTGGGACCTAGTTCCCTGACCAGGTACTGAACTGGGCCCTCTGCATTGGGAGCACAAAGGCTTAGCCCCAGGACCACCAGGGAAGTTCCTTACTCTATTCATTCTTACATAGATTGAGAAATAAATTAATCTGCTATTTAAGACAACGATTCTCAATTACTTCCTTGTTCCCAATATAGAGCTAAGGTTCACTCCACCTTTACAGAATGTTCCCAGAACTTTTTGGTTTATATGTTAAGTATGCTATCTCTGAATTCTGTGAAATATTCATTGTTTTTACACAAGTTTTTAAACAAGAAGCACAAGTATCTTCTCTCAATATCCTGATCTGCCTGCAACGGAATCTGTGTGAGGGAAGGTCCACAAATGGGACAATTTTCTATGTAAAATTTTATGGGTACATATATGGTCATCTTTAAGCAGGGACAATCTATAGTTTCCATTACATTCTCAAAGAGGTTAGAGAGTCATAGAAAGGTTTAGAATTACTAACCTGCGAAGATTTTCTCAAAATATACTTAGCACACAGATATCAACACCCACAAGATCATCTCTAGCCCCAGCAGAACCTTCTATGATAGGCCAGTTCTTTACTTAGCAAAAGTAAGAGGATGCTCTAGTTTCAAACCAATTATGCCAGTGTCGTGGGAGATTAGAAACATGGACCTGGCTGCCTGAAGCTGCCGAAAAACAGAATTCATGTGACAAGCTGACTCCTATTCAACTAAGTAAAAAGTGAACATCTAAGAAATCATTCTTACAAACCAAAGGTTTTTTTAAAAAAGGAACAATAGCACAAAGTTTCTATACAGATGTTTATGGGGGTGGAGAGGGGAAACAGATAAATGAAAACAGATTAGGAATCTAATAGAGAAAATATTGATCTTAATTCTGACCAAACTGTTTTTCATGTTTTAGATAAAGACTTATAATTAGGATAATAGATGGTATATGCTCCAAACTTAATAACCTGGGATTGCTGTGGGGGATGGGCAATGTGGGGATGAAAACAGTTTAGCAAAACACAAATAATCATCTAATAATTCCCAAATATAAACAAAATATATACAATATTTAATATAAACAATCTAGCAAAACACAATTGTATATATTAAACATAATTATATATATTAAATATGTATATATTAAATATATACAATATATTTAATATAAACAATTTAGCAAAACACAAAGAACCACCTAATAATTCCCAAATATATACAAAATATAATACAAAATATATACAAAATATAGTACAAAATGGTTCTTTTCCCATTAAGTTTCGGATATAATCTGAATTTAAAATAGCTAAGCCCCTCCAGTATTCTTGTGCTTCCCTGGTCGTTCAGACAGTAAAGATTCTGCCTGCAATGCAGGACATCTGGGTTTGATCCCTGGATTGGAAAGATCCCCTGGAGAAGGGAATGGCTACCCACTCCAGTATCCTTGCCTGGAGAATTCTATGGACAGAGGAGCCTGGCAGGCTACAGTCCATGGGGTCTCAAAGAGTTGGACACGACTGAGCAACTTTCACTTTACAAGTCATTTTTAACCATCACGATTCCCTTAGAATCTCTGAACTGATCTTAGAAAGAAAGAACACCTTCCTATGGAATGAGATCAATGCCTCCTGCTGCTTTAAAGAATGTATGGACGGTAATGCTAAGGATAGCAGGTGGGTCTTCTGTTCTAGAACTATGGTTTGCAAATTCAGTCTTGGGATAGTCTCCTCAAACGAAAACTAACCCAGAAGTCAAACATGTAAAAACAGGTCAAAGCAGCACTACTTTGGTTCAGAGTGTGTATATGTGTGTGTGTCAGGTAGGAGAGTTGGGGTGGGGGAGAAGGTGGAATGATAGCCAGAGGGAAGCCAAATGGTGGCTTCAAGCAACAGTCTGAAAACCACTGTTTTAAAAGACAAAGTCACATAGCAGTATGAACAAAATGTAAATTGAGGCAGGAAGTAAAAAATATCACAGCAATATGTAATTATTTACGAAGGCGCTGAATTTTAGCCCTTCAGTCAGTCATTATCATCATCTGCCCGACAGAGGATAAAGCGCCTTCACACAGAAACACCTTTGTCAGTACCTTCCAAAACCAAGACCTTACCTCTCTTCTGCTTTCTCAGTTTTCATCACACTACTTCTAAGTCTAGATCAGACGTTTTCACATTATTCTGTGAAGAACTGAGCTGGTTCTTTAATCTCTTTTCTGATCTCTTAGTACGTTTATAATCTATACATACAACTTAGTATTTGATTTTGAGACTGGGCTATGTGTTTGACTTATCCTTCTTACTTTATATGGAAAATAGCTTCCGGAGGAAAACAATTGTCTTTCTCTTCTATCTCTATCGCAACAAGAACAGTGTGGGGCACTTAAGTCTACACTACAATAGTCACTGAGTAAAAAGAACAGCATAAGATGGTTTATGTAAGCAATGAGAGACATTAACATAAAAGATGTGTTAGATACTCTTAGAAGAAATGGGCTAAGAAAAGAAATTGAATATGGGACAGTACCACGTTGGAAAATTCTCATTTTGCTTTTCAAATTTATCAAAAGATGTCTCACACAGAATCTAAATTAGAGAGTATTTAAAAGTTAATGGTTTAAATATAGGACACAGAAAATACTTACTGAAAATTAGAAAGATTTTAGAAATCTTTAAGAAATATTGATTTTTAAACTTTGAATATATACTGTAGTCAATACTTTACCTTAACTGGACCTGCACTGTGAAGTCACATTTGGTCCCAGAAATATCCCTAGAAAAGACATGGTAAGAACTAAAATTATTTTAAAGACATCCACAGGAAAGCTGATTCAAAGACACGGCTAACTCCAGAACGTATATCAGAAATAGTAAGAGTTCTTATGGTAAGTAACATTCTAATGATATTTTCAGTACTAATACTTGCATGACAATAATACTCACCCCTGAATATACTGTTTCAAAAAGTCACTTATTATAGACAAAACTGGATGCAAAGGTCAAACTGCAAGTTACACTCAGAGACAACTTACATGGAACTACTGATCTGCTGCACTTGTTGTGGCGTCAATGCAAATGCAAAACAGGTTTCTCGAAAGCGCTGACTGTTGTCTGATGCTAAAGAAGAAAAGAATTATATTTTTTAATTACCTTCAAATTCTCAATATAGTACACAATAGCAAACAAAACAAAAAACTTCAACCATTCACATGCCTTTAATTAACTAGGATGAATGCTAGCGTTTAGATAACAAGTCAATTATGGCATTTGAAAATTAAGACATGTGCTACATGTCTAATCATAGACGTCTGCATCTAAAAAGGACATGTATAAAAACACGCTGATATTAATTTTATTTAAAATAATACAAAGCCATTTAAAGATATAAATGAGCTAAGTAACAAACATATTATTTTTGAGCTAAGTAACAAACGTATACATACACCTTGAGATCTGCCCAGGTAAGATGACAGTTGGACTTGAAGGCAAATTAAGAATTTTATCACCCCCCACCTAACTATACCACTAAATTTTTATAAAATAAATAACATATATAATTTGTCCTATCCTTAGATGAACAGACCTCAAAATTCGCCTGTGGTTACTATCTCAAAAAAGGAAAGGAGTTACACGAAGAAGGGAAAGAAGAGAATAGAGAGAAGAGGAAGGAAGGAGAGGTGGGGAAAGAAAAGAATATATTTTGATATCAGTGGTAAATATCTTTCTTGTTTGCTATATTTCTGCACAAAGAAGCACTAAATGATCGTTGAATGAAGTAAAGACTGAAAATGAAGGAATAGCAAATTAAATTATTTAAACCGTCCTTTTCCAGGATAATTTTCTAGAACAAATGGATCACTTTTCATACCAAAGAACTCCCAGCCTGCGGGCCACTTAAACTGGTGCAGAAAAAGTAGCTGAAGTTGGCCATTTCTTACCTGCAAGCAACACTTCCTCCAAAACTACCACGCACAAATGTCCAAAAAAGCTGTACAAATGAATGAGAAAGGAATCCAAAAGAGTACTGTTGGATCTACAATTTCAAGTCAATGACCAACCTAGATAGCATATTCAAAAGCAGAGACATTACTTTGCCAACAAAGGTCCGTCTAGTCAAGGCTATGGTTTTTCCAGTGGTCATGTATGGATGTGAGAGTTGGACTGTGAAGAAGGCTGAGCGCCGAAGAATTGATGCTTTTGAACTGTGGTGTTGGAGAAGACACTTGAGAGTCCCTTGGACTGCAAGGAGATCCAACCAGTCCATTCTAAAGGATATCTGTCCTGGGTGTTCTTTGGAAGGAATGATGCTGAAGCTGAAACTCCAGTACTTTGGCCACCTCATGCAAAGAGTTGACTCATTGGAAAAGACTCTGATGCTGGGAGGGATTGGGGGCAGGAGGAGAAGGCGACGACAAAGGATGAGATGGCTGGATGGCATCACTGACTCGATGGACGTGAGTCTGAGTGAACTCCGGGAGTTGGTGATGGACAGGGAGGCCTGGCGTGCTGCAATTCATGGGGTCGCAAAGAGTCGGACATGACTAAGTGACTGAATTGAACTGAACTGAACTGACCGGAACTGAACTGACAGGAGTATCTCTTCCAAGCCTACATTTGTATTTCTGCTTTCTGTGATCTGGGAAAGCTTCTTAAAAATTAATTTAATTATTTTCATCAGAGGCTAATTACTTTAAAATATTGTAGTGGTTTTTGCCATACATTGACATGAATCAGCCACGGGTGTACATTTGTCCTCCATCCTGAACCCCTATCCCACCTCCCTCCCCATCCCATCCCTCTGGGTCATCCCAGTGCACCGGCCCTGAGCGCCCTGTCTCATGCATTGAATCTGGACTGGCGATCTATTTCACACTTAGTAATATACATGTTTCAATGCTATTCTCTCAAATCATTACCCCCCTCACCTTCTCCCACAGAGTCCAGAAGTTTGTTCTTTACATTTGTGTCTCTTGGTGTTGCGTGTATAGGGTCATCATCACCATCTTTCTAAATTCCATATATATGCGTTAGTATACGGTATTGGTGTTTCTCTGACTTACTTCACTCTGTATAATAGGCTCCAGTTTCATCCACCTCATTAGAACTGATTCAAATGTATTCTTTTTAGTAGCTGATTAATATTCCATTGCGTATATGTACCACACCTTTCTTATCCATTCATCCATCGATGGACATCTAGGTTGCTTCCATGTCCTGGCTATTGTAAACAGTGCTGCGATGAACACTGAAAGAGAACACGTGTCTCTTTCAATTCTGGTTTCCTCAGTGTGTATGCCCAGCAGTGGCATTGCTGGGTTGTATAGCAGTTCTGTTTCCAGTTTTTTAAGGAATCTCCACACTGTTCTCCATATTGGCTGTACTAGTTTGCATTCCCACCAACAGTGTAAGAGGGTTCCCTTTTCACCACACCCTCTCCAGCATTTATTGCTTGTAGACTTTTGGGTAGCAGCCATTCTGACCGGCGTGAGATGGCACCTCATTGTGGTTTTGATTTGCATTTCTCTGATAATGAGTGATGTTGAGCATCTTTTCATGTGTTTGTTAGCCATCTACATGTCTTCTTTGGAGAAATGTCTGTTTAGTTCTTTGGCCCATTTTTTGATTGGGTCATTTATTTCTCTGGAGTTGAGCTGCATGAGCTACTTGTATATTTTTGAGATTAACTCTTTATCCGTTGCTTCATTTGCTATTATTTTCTCCCATTCTGAAGGCTGTCTTTTCACCTTGCTTATAGTTTCCTTTGTTGTGCAAACGCTTTTAAGTTTAATTAGGTCCCATTTGTTTATTTTTGCTTTTATTTCCATTACTCTGAGAGGTGGGTCATAGAGGATCCTGCTGTGATTTATGTCAGGGAGTGTTTTGCCTATGTTGGGAAAGTTTTTTCTTAAAGACTCTATCCCCAAGAAACAGTTAAGATAATCAGAAAGCTATCTTAATCATGAAATATCAACTTGGCAAAAAGCAGATAACCAAGGACTAGAATGTAGAAAAGCAAACAGTTTCCTCTTTCAGGCAATGAAAGTAACTTCTTTGTTTCTGACTTAGGATATGTCTCTCTCAAAATTTTAGTCCAGTAGGCTTAGCCTGATTTAGATTTCTGGCTCTGTTGTAAAACAGTACTAAAATAAGTTTCCAAGTATCAAAAATAATATTCTCTAGGCAAAATTTCAGATTCTTTTAGAATATATGAGTACAGTAAGTTTTGGACACATACACACACAGACTTAGAAAAGATATAACTAAAATAACGAGGTTGCTTTTTGAGCCACACGTAGAAATCAGATTTATTACTTAATAGTAACCCCTTTATATCCTCTTTTATATATATTAATAGTAGACTGGACTGTTCACAGGATTATTACTGGTTACCTGGAAAACCATATTTCATACTATTTGATTTTCAGGTTTAATTTTGTTATGAATGCCAGTGAATTTAGTTTTGGTCTCAGGTAACAGACCATTTAAAATTTTTTCTAAAAGTTAATTAAGCTATCATTATTCCTTTCAGAAAAATTCAGGCCAAACAGAAGCATGGAATCTTATACTGAAAAGTAAGCCTTACAAATCATCCAAAACAATGACCTCCAATGTTGAGGATAAGCATCTAAGAGATGCTCAGATTTTCCATAAAATCTAATTCACAAAAATACCTAAAATTTTATGTCAAATCTTGTATGGCACATGCTAAATTATTTTTCTGAAAGGGTACAAATGATCAAATGAGCTTGCAGACCACTGATCTAAATTCAAATTCAGGAATTCAACATTCCTTTCAATTCTTCCATTTATATACTTTGAAACATTTTAGAGATGAAGGAAGAGTGGTCATTACCTTGTCAGACAGAAGATGACTAGTGATGTACAGTGTAATTGTAAGAAAGCTTGCAGCCCAACAGAGTAGCAAGTATAGTGGGAGAGAGATGAGATCACACAGACGTGGATTTGAAACAGGTTTTACCACTTATTTGCCGTATGACCTTAGGTACTGTTTTCCCCAATACTTAACACACACAAACACAAAAACCCTCATAGGATTATTTAAATATAAATGAGGTAAGATATTTTAAAAGCATGAATTTCCTTTTCTGTCTCCCTTTCTCCTTATGACCTTGCTGCTGCTGCTAAGTCACTTCAGTCGTGTCCAACTCTGTGTGACCCCATAGACGGCAGCCCACCAGGCTCCCCCGTCCCTGGGATTCTCCAGGCAAGAACACTGGAGTGGGTTGCCATTTCCTTCTCCAATGCATGAAAGTGAAAAGTGAAAGTGAAGTCGCTCAGCCGTGTCCGACTCCCAGCGACCCCAAGGACTGCAGCCCACCAGGCTCCTCCATCCATGGGATTCTCCAGGCAAGAGCACGGGAGTGGGGTGCCTTATGACCTTACACTGAATCAAAACATAATGCTCTAACTCCTACCCATTGATGTCATGTAGTATAGCCCATTATAGCCACTCTTCAAATATTTTAGACAGCATTAATGTGCCCCACTCTCTCCATTGACTATTTCCACTGCATTTCAGACAGGATTTCAGAATTACTCACCATTCTGATCTTTCTCCTCCAGACATACACCAGACTATCACACTTTGAAAGTAACAGCACTGAACACACTCTTTGTCATAGCATATATTATTTTTCCCAAATATTTGCTGCCCCTCTGTGCTGACCCATTCCCCAAAGGAGGATTATGACACAGTGTCACTGTTGCCTTGGTCAATGAAATATGACTGGAAGTGTACCACTTCAGAGCAGACCTTTAAGACCTGTCCTTGGGTTTCAACATCTTTCCTTCTAGTCTACCTTGATTCTAAAGTGGAGAGAACTAGAGCAGAGCCACAATCAATTCACAGATAATAAGTAGCCTAAGTGAAAAATAACTCTTCATTGTTTGCCATTGAAATTTATGATTGCTTTTAAGCTGACTGACATTATTCCAGATGTCACATGACAAGAACAATATTTCTATCAACAACTGCAATATACTATTACTAATCCACACAACAACCATAAACAACTATTTCCTCAGATTTAGAAATTGAGGTTCTAAGTAGTTATGTAACTGTCAAGGCCTCATACTAGGTAAGTAGAACCCAAATTAGAACTCAGATCTACACATTTCCAAAGCCCATGCTCTTCTCATAACATAGGACTATTAGCTTCCCTGATCTAAGTGTTGTACTTCTATTAAGTACAGACTAGCATTATATTTGCTTGCCTGGAGAATCCCGGGGACGGGGGAGCCTGGTGGGCTGCCGTTTATGGGGTGGCACAGAGTCGGACACGACTGAAGCGACTTAGCAGCAGCAGCAGCAGCAGCATTATATTTGCTTGCCTGGAGAATCCCAGGGACGGGCGAGCCTGGTGGGCTGCCGTTTATGGGGTCGCACAGAGTCAGACACTACTGAAGAGACTTAGCAGCAGCAGCAGCATTATATTTGATCACAGGAAACAGGAAAAGAGTGTCCCACTATACCCTCATCATAACTGCTTGTCATTTCTACATATTTCTTACCAATTAAATTATCCACATAATTTGAAAGCTTGCTTTAAAAAAATTACTTATCACATTTTCAATTATAATCTCTATTACCATATTTAATTATTGCATTGTATTCTATCTATGGGATATATGAAAATTGTAATTACTCCTTTGATTAGCCATTTAGGTTTTCTAAGTTTTCATTATTTGAAAACAACTCTGTATACAGGATTTATATGTTTGCTTTTTGGAAAGGGGGGTGTAGTAATTATTTTCTTTGGATCAATTCCCAGATGTGGGTTTTCTGGGTCAAAAAGTATTGAGATCTTTTAAAATGAATTTTATCACAAAAGTGGTTTTCAAACACTTGTAACACTATATATATATATATATATATATATATATAACCATTACCAATTTGTGCATCTACTTATTGCATTTTACTCTGGCCTGCCTGGGAGTTGCTGTTAATTTAATGGGTAGGTCTGTGTAACTCCTTAGTAGTTTAAATTGTATCGAAAAATTTTTTCCTGTTTTCAACTTCCTATTTAGTTAATTGCCCAATCTTGTCCTATGCCCATTTTTACATTTGCATAGAGTTTCATACATAAAAAAAAATATTAACCTTGGAAATTTGCTGAAAATATTTCCCCTGGTCTGTTACATTTTTTCATTTTGGCAATATTATTGGATAATTCAAAGTTAAGTTTTATGTAGTCTTATCTGTCAATCACTTCCTTTGTTAATTTGTATTGTTTCCCTCCTTAGGTTCATTCAGTACACAATTCATTTCTTTGGCTTGTTGTTTCCATGTAATTATAAATCCATCTGGAACATATTTTAATATGTAATTTTTTTTTAAATATAAATTTTTATTTCTCCTATTTGCTTAGTTATACTAACATGATTTATTAAATAATCTTTCTTCCTTATGGATATGTGTGCTTCCTTTATCATATTAAATCCTTATATCCAACACGTTCCATTTCCAGGCTATTTTCTCATTGGTCTTCTTTATCCTGGTGCTGGCACCCTATTTTTTAAACTGTTATAGTTTCACTATATTTTGATGTCTTCTATTAGGTTTCTCTCCATTTATTCTTTTTTCAGAACTTTAACATCAACTCAAATGTTTTATCAAGATGAACTTCTGAATCCTTTTGTCATGATTCTCAAAGTTCAATGGTATTTTGAGTAAAATTATACCCATGACTTATTTTAAGAGCTGATATCTTTATATCTTTAATCTTTCTATGCTGGAGTACTGTACCTGTGTCCATTTATTCATATCCTTAAGGTTTTACCATTTTTATCATGGGATTCCCAGGTGGCTCAGTGGTAAAGAATCTGCCTGCCAATGCAGGAGATACAGGTTCAGTCCCTGGGTCAATAAGATCCCCTGGAGGAGGAATGGCAACCCACTCCAGTATTATTACTGGGAAAATCCCAAGGACAGAGAAATCTGGTGGGCTACAGTCCATGGGGTCACTAAGAGTCAGACACAACTGAGCACACAAGAATGCATTTTTATCATAAAAATTAGTCACAGAGTTTCCATTAAGATTATTCTTACACAAACTATCAATCAATAGGAGAATGACTAAGCATTCATATAACAGAACATTCTGTAACAAAAAAAAGAAAAGAAAAATCAACACCAGAAGCTAGTTTCTTTTGAAGATCAATAAAACTGATAAACCTCTAGCAATACTAAGGAAAAGAAGACACAAATAAGAGTAAGAAACACGAAGTGACATCACTACAGAGTCTATAGATAATAAAAGCATATAAAAGAATATCATGAACACCTTTCAGACTTGAACTGACAACTTTAAAACTCTTGCCCCTAAATTAAAAAGAGAATATTTCTCAACTCATTCCATGAAGAGAGCAGTACTACAGTACCAAAACAAGACAAATACATTGAAAGAAAACTACCATTGTTACTTCTCATGAACATAAATACAAACATTCTTGACGCAACTTTAGCAAATCCAATCCAATTATATTAAAGTTAAAAAAAATGACTATATGACTATAAAAAATGACTATACTATATGACTATATTTTAAAAAGGGTAATATATCATAACCAACAGAGACGTATCCCAAGAATGCAGGGTTGGTTCAACATTCAAGTCACTAGGTTAACAAACTAAGGAAGAAACAACATATTATCATTTCAATAGATCTAGAAAAAGCATCTGACAAAAATTCAACATTCTTGATTTTTAAAAAAAGCTCTCAGCAAAGCAGGTATAAATGTGAACTTTCTCATCCCAATAAATGATTTCTATGAAAAATCTATAGTCAACATTATACTTAAAGATGAAAGACTAAAGAATTAGAAACAAGGCAGTGATATCCATTTATCATTTCTATTCAACAATGTACTGGCAATTCTTATCAGTGCAATAAAGCAAGAAAAAGAAATAAAAAACATCAGGATTGGAAAGTAACTAAAATCATCTATCCACAGACAATATGATGATTTATGTAGAAAATCTCATAGAAAGGTATTAGAATAAGTGAGTCCAGTAAGGTAACAATAAAATATAAAATCTGTGTTATTTCTGTAAATTAGCAGCAAACAGTAAGAAATTGAAATTTTAAAAACACATTTACAGTAGCATCCCCTCAAAATGAAATATTTAGGGATAAATCCAACAAAAGAGGCACTAGACCTGTGCAGTGAAAAATGCTAAATAATGCTCAGAAAAATTAAGGACCAAAATAAATGAAGAGACAGTGTTTATGGATCAGAAGACTCAATGCTGCTAAGATATCAGTTGTTTCAAACTGATCTACAGATTCAATGTAATCTAATCAAAATCCTAGCTAGTTTTTGCTGTTTTTTTCCTTTTAAAGAAATTGACAAGGTGCTTCTAAACTTCACATGGAAATGCAAAGTACCTAGAAGAAATTAAAACAACTCTGAAAAAGAACAAAACTAGAGAGCTAAGCGGAGAAGGCAATGGCAGCCCACTCCAGTACTCTTGCCTGGAAAATCCCATGGACAGAGGAGCCTGGTAGGCTGCAGTCCATGGGGTCGCTAAGAGTCGGACATGACTGGGAGACTTCACTTTCTCTTTTCACTTTGATGCACTGAAGAAGGAAATGGCAACCCACTCCAGTGTTCTTGCCTGGAGAATCCCAGGGACAGCGGAGCCTAGTGGGCTGCCGTCTATGGGGTCGCACAGAGTCGGACACAACTGAAGCGACTTAGCAGCAGCAGCAGAGGGCTAACACCACTTGATTTCAAAACTTATCATAAAGGTACAGTAACAAAGACACTGTGATGCTGGTGTCAAGATAAAAAAAAAATAGATCTATGGAGCAGAGTAGAGAATCTTGAAATATACCCACATATATGTGAACAACTGATTTTTGACAAAGGCACAAAGGCAACTTAGTTGAAAAAGAATAGTCTTTTCAATTAATGGTGCCAGAACAACTGGATAACCATATGCAGTGGGGGGAAAAGTGCTTTGAATCATACAGTACACCATATGTAAAAATTAACACAAAGTAGATCATAAGTAACAACAGAGAAAATGGTAGAGCAGGAAGCTTCAGGAGTTATTCCCTCCTCCAAAACAACCATTAAGCTGGAGAAATTTCTTAAAAAGATCAGAATTAATGATTTCAGAACTTTAAACCTGATCAGACACTTCACAGCAACCAGGAGGAATGCTTGATGAAGAGTCTGTCGAATATGCTGAGAGGGCTATGTGAGAGACCTAGCAATCATCCCCTATTCCTCCGCCCTACTATAGCTGTAGGGACTGTGACCTGCCATCTATTACAAGACTTAAAGAGGTGTACACACTTTACACACCTTAGGAGGGGGCAGGGTGAGAGGGTTATTGGCTATTTGTAGAAATCTGTCAGATCACAGGCTGACTGAAGAGAAATGGCAGAGAAACTTCACAGACCACACAAAAGGAATGCAGCTAGCTCCAGCTTATCCCTGAGGGTCACTAAGTTGCTGACAACCTCTTTGAACTCTGCGTCCACCTTCTCAAATCCATGAAAATCATGAACAAACTGTGGGAAAAGGTTCTTCCAAACTCCATTCATGATGACAGCTGAAACCTCAGGCCGAGCAAAGTAAATGGTATTTAAGGCCTTGTAGATGTTACAGTCCTTCCAAAATTGTTGCGAGACTGTTCCTGATTCATCACTCGCCTTTACTGCCTGACGAAAAGTGTGACACAATGGTCGCTCTAAGTCCCTGGTCCATGCTGAAAGACGTAGTATCTGGTGGCAGATGCACTACTTTGACGTTGGCATGAAAGTCGTCCATGAACAGGGCCTGGAGCACTGTTGAACAGCAAAAGAATTCTGAATGGGACATCCTTCTGCAGGCAATATTTCTCTACCTCCAGGATAAAGTGGTAGAAAAACCAGTCCTGGAAAATGGCCTGTGCACCCAGGCTTTGGGGTTACTCTTTCATACAACAGGAAGAGAGTCCTTGGCTATGTTTTTAAGGGTTCCTGGGTTCTCTGAACAATAAACCAAGAAAGGCTTCAGCTTCACATAGCTGGAACCACTGCCACCAAACAAGAATTAGCCTAATGGCAACCCACTCCAGTGTTCTTGCCTGGAGAATCCCAGGGACAGCGGAGCCTGGTGGGCTGCCATCTATGGGGTCGCACAGAGTCAGACACGACTGAAGCGACTTAGCATTGCTGCTGTATAGCATGGCATCAACTTTTCCTACTTACTGATGTAACTTTGGTCTGGATCCTCTTCCAGTATAGTCCTGTCTCATCCACATAAAAAGACCTGCTCAGGTAAATACTCGCCTTCATCAATAATAGCTTTTAGAATTTCAGGAAATTCCCAGGCAGCTACTGTATCTGCAATGGCTGCCTCGCCACTTACTTTTACGTTGTGAAGGCTGGCTCTAGCCTTGAACTGGTGAAATCAGCCATGTTGTTCAGTTGGTAAGTCATGTCTGAATCTTTGCAACCCCATGGACTGCAGCACACCAGGGTTCCCTGTCTTTCCCAGCCATGGATGGCATTAAGAGATGCACCCTCTGATTTCTCACCATGTTTTTACTTCAAGTCTTCATAAAGACTTTGAGCTTTCATTAAGTCAGCATTAAGCTGAGCTGAAACTCAGTGCTGAGGCTGATCTTGCATTCACACACTGAGAAGTTTCTCTCTCTCCTCCATTGCTTTTCCACGCTTCTTCAATATTATTGTCAACTATCACCAGCACAGCAGACTTCACATGTTCCATGATCTTCTCCATGTTCTTTAGAATTGGGCCTATGCTTGAATGATTCATGTTATAGGAACAAGCGACATCTACCATCTTTTCACCTCATTGCACTCTCAATTATTTTCATTTTTGTTTCCCTTGTTATCACTTGGTACTTCCGAGCAGTAACAGCTACATCACCACTGCTTTTACACTTGCTTCTGGACATCCTGGGCTTGATATAAAGATACGTACTACTGTATTCTATACAGTAAAGTACATAAAAACACAACAATTTGTAGAGGAAGCATGCACTTGACAATGTATGCCAGACACGTGAACCAACTTACATGACTGGACATGCAAACGTACATTCGCATCTTTGAAAGTTAACAACTTGAAGGTTCATATGTAGGGGACTTACTGTACACAAAACCAGAACCACTTCAAACTGACCAGGATGGCTATCATTAAAAACAAAACAGAAAACAACAAGAGTTGGTGAGGATACAGAAAAACTGGAACTCCTCATACACTGATGCAGATGCTGTGGAAAACAATTTGGCAGCTCCCCCAAGAGTAAAACACAGAACTATCATTAAGACTCAGTAACTCCACTTTTAGGTATATACTACAGCAAAGAAATGAAAGCAAGGACTCAGACACCCAAATGCCAGTGTCCACGACAGCTTTATTCACAATAGCCATAAGGTAAAAACGGTGTCCATCAACATGAATGGATAAACAAAATGTGGTTTATCTATACCACAGAATATATTATTCAGCCATTAAAAGGATAAACTTGTGACACATGCTACAACATGGACAAACCTTGAAAATATAAGTTGAAATTAGGCAGACAGAAAAGGGTAGATATTATATGATTCCACTTATGTATCTAGATTAGGCAAATTCATAGAGATCCAAAGTAGATTAGGGGTTCCTAGTGGCTGTAGGGAAGGAGGAATGGGAAATTACTGCTCAATGACTACAAAATTACTGCTTAGGGTGATATAAATTTGGAAATGTAGTTATAATCATTGAACAACATCATAAATATAATGAAACACACTGAATTATATACTTTAAAAGGGATAAAACGACAAATTTAGTTTATATTATATATATTGTGTGTGCTCAGTTGTGTCCGAATCTTGGTGACCCCATGTACTGCAGTCCACCAGCCTCCTACGTCCATGGAATTTTCCAGGCGAGAATATTGGAATGGGTTGCTATTTCCTATTCCAGGGGATCATCCTGACCCAGGGATCCAACCTGTGTCTCTTGTGTCTCCTGAATTGGCAGGTGGATTTCTTTACCTCTGTGCCACCTGGGAAGGCCGTATATTATTACAATAAAAAGATTAATAGGTCCTAGACCTAAATGAAAAACCTAAAACTACAAAATATCTAGAAGAACACATAAAAAAAAATTCTTTGCGATCTTGGATTAGGTAAAGACTTCTATTTTTTAAAATGTATTTTATTGTAGTTGATTTACATGTTGTTTTAATTTTGGCTGTAGAGCAAAATGACTTAGTTATACATATATGTACATTTTTTTCATATTCTTTTCCCTTATGGTTTATCACAGGACACTTTATTCCCTGTGTTATTCAGTAAGACCTTTTTGTAAGCCATTCTATGTATAATAGTTTGCAGCTGCTAATCCCAAACTCCCAGTCCAGGGGTAAGTTGAGGGTACAGATTTCTTTAGAGATACAATCCCAAAGCACAATGCTTTTTTTAATTGATGAACTGAACTTCATAAAAATTAAGAACTTATGCTCTTAGAAAGACACTGTTAAAAAAAAAAATGAAAAGAGAAGCCACAGACTGGGAGAAAATATTTAAAACTCACATATCCACTAAGACTTGCAGCCAGAATATATAAAGAACTCTACATAAAGTCACCAACAAAAAAAGCAAACAACCTAACAAAATTTACAATGTGCAACAGATCTAAACAGACGCCTCACCAAAGAAGATAAATATATGGATGACAAAAAAGTACATTAAAAGATGTTCAACATCCTTAGTCTGTGGGAAATGCAAATTAAAACCACAAAGAGACACACACCTGCTAGAATGTCTAACAATCTTTAAAATGATAACATCAAGTGTTGACAAGGATGGAGAGCAACTGCAAAGTTCATATGCTGTAGGTGAGAATGTAAAATGACCTAATAGTTAAAAAAAGTTGAGCAGTTGCTTACTAAGTTAAACCTGTATCCACTGACCCACTCGTTCCATTCCTAAGTAATTTATCCAAGAAAAATATAAGCATATAATCATTTGAGCCCAAATTCTGAGCCCAGATTTTTATAGCAGCTTTGTTCTCATCAGCCAAAAACTGGAAACAACTCAAATATCTATCAACGGGTGAATGAACAGTGTTATATCCACACACTGAAATACCACTCAGCAATAAAAAGCAATAAAGTATAAATACAACATAGATAAACCTTAGAATATAATCTTGAATAAGAAAAAAATCAGACCTCACTACCCACTTCAAAAAAAAAAAATTATATATTTCATGATACCATTTATAAAATTTTAGAAAATGCAAACTGATCTATAGTGACAAAAAACATCTAATCTAGGAGCTGGGTGGGAATGGAAGGGGCAGCAGGGAGGCATTACTAATAGGATGAGGAAACTTTGGGGAGTGATAGATATGTTCATTATTTTTATTATGGTGGTAATTTCACATAGGCAAAATGTATTATATTGTACCTTTCAAGTATGTGTAGTTTATGGCATGTCAGGGATACTTGGATAAAGTTGTTTAAAAAAATAGTAAGTAAAGCAAAATGGTGCACACACACACCCACATGCAAAAAAAGGGCAGATGGTGAGGGGGTATGAACAACAGAGCCTTGGAGAACCTGTACCAAATTTAAGGCTCAAGTCAAGGAATAAATGCCCAGAAATTCAGAAAGAAAAACAGAAAGAAATGTTGTCCTTGATATCAAAGGAAGACAGAATTTCAAAGTGATAATGTTAAATGCTCAGAAGTCAGGATAAGAATTGACAATTAGACTTAATACCTAGCAAGTCATAGGTGATCTTGGCTGGACCTGTTTCAGTGGAATGTGATTGCAACAAATTCAGGTATGAATGGCTACTGATTTTAATACTTAAATATGGATGTTTGTTTTCATAACTGCAATAAGAAATTAATATCTCAGACTTCTGAACTAATTATCGTTCTGTTTTGAATTATTATAAGCAATCTTAAAGACCTCCAAAGTTCTATAACTTGAAATTTTGCTAAGAGTGTTTAATATGAGTGTTTTCAGGATGTAGGATGAGCGTCCTGGGTAATAACTCAGCCTCTCAATGTGGCCTAAATTGTTGTATACTTGTCAGTAGCTCTTGTAGACGGTAAAGAGAGTCATTCAGATTTCCACCTTTTCTATACACCGATTTAGAGAAAGGATGAAACGTCCTAGTGAAGTTACCTACAAAGGTGGTGGAGGATATCTCTTGAGAATATTTAGGGCATACTGTACTCAAAGGAAAAGATTTTCAATAATCTCCCCATAAGTATTAACTTCTGTTTCAATCGTAAGAAAGAAAAGCATTGCTCATAATAACCAGAATATAATTATCATTCAATATATAAAATGTGCAGAGAAAAGGTTAAGGTTTTGGAAACTTCATTTTTTAAAACATTGTTCCATAGAGCGATGAACTAGACTACAAACAGAAAGAAGAATCATGTGGCAATTTACATAAACACATGGAAGGTAAAACCTAGATACATAAACAGTTATTGAGATTCTGATGATAGAAACACTGAGCTAATCTAAGTGGTTGTACTTTCAACTGCTCTAAAAATATTCGTTATTCCACCTCACCAGCAGAAAGAAAAGCTAAAAATAGTCATCTTTCTGTTATAGAATATTTCTTGCTGTCTTGGGGAAAGTGAAACTTAAGTACCTATCTACAAACATCAGTCACAAAATCTTTAATGAGCATATTGGTTTACTTCAAAAACAAAAACCTAGACAACTGGGTAATTTTTAAAAATATACCTAAAACTACATAATTTCATCATTAGGCTGCTAACTACCATTAAAACGTAAGATTGCAAAAATCTGTTCCCCAAGAAAAGGCATATAACAAATCAACAAACTTACTATCCTTAATATGGGAAATACTTTAAGCAAACAAAATATAAAGATCTAAGAACACAGTCATAAAATATTAAGGTAAAAAAGGCAAGATATAAACTTGAAATGTACACCATAAGTAGAATTTATATATATAGATAAATATATATGCATTGAAAGATCAAAAGAGGCAGCAAAACTAATTACTTTGTAACTTAAAATTTTTTCCATATTGAGTATGTACTGCTTTTCTAATAATGTTTTATCTTACATAGAAACCAATATAATATCATACATACGTATTAAACATACAGCTATGTTTTATTGCAAGATTTTAAGAATTTTAGGGTGCCAAGTATTTCACAACAAAATTTGACTAAAGTTCTTTGGGAGGGACAACAAAAGCTAGACATGAATTTTTCCACTTATATAGAACAGAAAGTACTAAGAAGTGGAAAAGAACATTGGAACATGCAATTCTAATGGACTCTGCTAAGTCACTTCAGTCGTGTCCGACTCTGTGTGACTCCATAGACGGCAGCCCACCAGGCTCCCCCATCCCTGGGATTCTCCAGGCAAGAACACTGGAGTGGGTTGCCATTTCCTTCTCCAATGCATGACAGTGAAAAGTGAAAGTGAAGTTGCTCAGTCATTTCTGACTCTTAGCGACCCCGTGGACTGCAGCCTACCAGGCTCCTCCGTCCATGGGATTTTCCAGGCAAGAGTACTGGAGTGGGGGGCCATTGCCTTCTCCGTAATGGACTCTAGCTGTGTAAAAGCCTTTGATTTCATTTTGTCACATCCTAATTGTAGGTTCCTAATAAATTCATTTTCAGTAAGCTTACTATGCTTTCATCATCTTTCTCCTCTGGAATTTAACTCTACCTGTTCTATTTGTCTTTATAATTTCTCAGTTTACTGAATTAGTTAGCTGGTCTCCTGAAAGACTTAGATCCAATGAGCCTACAGAGACCCCTGAATAACTTTAGAACTAAAAGTATGGTAAATATTATATCTGGCCTATCTATTCTTTCACAGCTGACAGGCCATCAGGCTATTTAAGTCCAGTGGGGTTTAAGAAAAAAGACTGGGTCAAACCAAGCCAGCCAGTTATGAACCAAGTTTGATGCTCAATGTTTAAATGCAAAAACAGAAAAAGGAAGAAGACTATCATTGGAAAGGTGGGTTTTTTCTTTTGCAAAAGTTTTTCATTTTCTTCTTTTTCTGATGTTGGGAATACAATCAATCTAAGTTAGGAAAGTTTGGCCACCTCATGTGAAGAGCTGACTCATTGGAAAAGACTCTGATGCTGGGAGGGATTGGGGGCAGGAGGAGAAGGGGACGACAGAGGATGAGATGGCTAGATGGCATCACCGACTCAATGGACGTGAGTTTAAGTAAACTCCAGGAGTTGCTGATGGACAGGGAGGCCTGGCGTGCTGCGATTCATGGGGTCGCAAAGAGTCGGACACGACTGAGCGACTGAACTGAACTGAAGTTAGGAAAAAAACAAAATTCTGCTACTTGATAGCTAAAACACATTTGGAATACATTCTTCCAAGCATTCTGATGCTGAATCTGAAGCTCCAATACTTTGGTCACCTGATGCGAACACTTGATTCATCAGAAAAGACCCTGATGCTGGAAAAGACTGAAGGTAGAAGGGGACAACAGAAGACGAGATGGTTAGATGGCATCACTGATTCCATGGACATGAACTTGGGCAAACTCCGGGAGAAGGCGGGGGCCAGGGAAGCTTGGCATGCTGCAGTCCATGGGGTCACGAAGAGTTGCACATGACTTGGCAACTGAATAAGAACAACAAGCATTTCATTGTTGGGTGTATGTACATTCAAGAGTGTAATATACACAGTGTTTTCCATAAAAATTGCTCTAAATACTTTTCGCAGTTAAAAATGTATAATAAAAATCTTTCCAGGTCAACAAACCTCCTTCTGTCACCATTTTCAGCGGCTGCACGGTATGCTATTACACAGAAATGTGGTAATGTAACCAATCGCCCATTGTTAGGGTAGGTATTTCAGTTGTTTTCAATTTTCCCCGTCAGGTTGTTTCCAATTTTTTCCTTTTGGAAACTACTCCTTGATGAATCCTTTCCTCTTCCATGGCGAGTGTGCATACACATTTGTGTGATCTTTATTTCCTTAGGACATACTCTCTTAGAAAAGGAAGAGGTGGGTCAAAAGATATACATATTTTTAAAGCTTTTGTACAACTGCCCAAACTGCTTCCAGAAATGCTGTTCACTTGCATAAGTAAGTGGTATATGAGAGTTCCCTGCCAACACTGGGCACTAGATGAAAAACATCTTATTGTCTTTAATTTGCATTTCTTTGGCTACTCTAAGCTGACTACTTTTCATACCCTTTTTGGCTTTATGTTATGAGCCACTCTTTCAATGCCTCAAAACTGAGAAATGATTTGCTTTTACTGTCATAATGGTCACTGATGACCTAGATAACAGTGGTTTCTTTGGCATGGGTTAAGTGAAAATCTACTTGGAAAGGATTCATGACAGAAAAGGGAGGAAAGAAATCAAGAGACAGTGAATTGAAACACTGCTGGCAAGGAATTTTGTGGTGAAGGAAAAGGAAATGGGGGTACACCAGGAGGAAAATTAGGAGAACAGTAGTTTTCTAAGATTGGAAAGTTAGCACAAAATTGTATATTAAAGGAATGATCTAGTACACAGGCAAAAAACAAACAAACAAAAAAAAACACTGATGACATAGGAGAGAGAAGGAAGAATTAATAAGCAATGTCCTTGAATAAGGAAGTGAATGGGATCTAAAGGACAAGTGTAAAGATTGGTCTTAGTTCAGAGATCAAAGAATTCACCCAGAGTCACACAAAAATCACATACAGCATATGGGCAGAGATGCAGGTAGGTGTGTATAAGTTACTTGTGATGGTGGGAACTTTTAGAAGTTAATTTTTGACTGGTTCCTTTTTCTTGGTAAAGAAGAAATACGTGAAATCATCAGCAAAGAGAGTGGAAGAATAGCTGTGTGAGAGAAAATAGTGTGTTGTGAGAGAATAAGATTAAACAGTCTCCAGCGTGTATGAACTAGGTAACACTGTATGATGGCTGGTAAAATTAAGCACTTCTGTCCATACACAAATTATTTATAAGTCTTTCATATAGCAAAGATTTATAATATGATCCTATGTAGTAAATATTTTCCCTTGCTTTATTTTGCCATTTAATGTAATAAAAATTTTTTTTGAGTCCTCACAATTAATGCTTTTTTTCCTGAAGAAAAACTCCTTCCTAACTCCAATATTATTTACATATTTTTATCCCATGTAATGCATATTTATTCATTTATTTAAATGCAACTTATATTCCTCTCTGACCTCACTACAGTTTCATTTTTAAGCATTTAAAACTTTAAACCGTTTTGATATTATTCTGACAAGTTGGAAGGTAGGAATTTTACTTTTAGTGGTTAATTAGGTAATTCTGAACAATTTAATATCCAATTTATGCCACTAATTAGAAATTTCACTTTTATGTTGTTTTAGAATTGTATTTCTACTTCATTAACTACTTATTCAGGCATCAGTTCCACAGCTTTAATTACTATACCTTTGCCATTCCTATAGGCAGTATATTTTTAATGTCGTATGCCATACATGTCTTTTTCAGAATTCCTCTATTCTTATTTCTTCTAAATTATACTACACATTTCAGTCATGTTACCTACCACAACCAACTTTCTCTCCTAGCTGAACCTTCCCAGCCCATGCCTTCTACCAGGAAAGCAGCTTTAGGCTGTTTTCTATACCGGACAGTCATTGACAGCAACAGGGAGCATAATTTTCCCAGGGGTAGCCTATCCACTGGCCATAAAATGACTATGCCTGAAGGAATTCATCCATTAGCAACATATTAACTAAAATCAATTCAAACTAGCTTCTTTCAGGATTTGGAGTGTGGACACAGAAGGTCTCCAAAAGCTACCTGCAGTGGGAGGCAAACAAAATAGATGCTTAGAAAGAGAAAGAGGTGCCACAGAGGGAGGGGATAAACGTAACCAAACAAAGTACATAATCAATAACTTTCTAATTCTAGTTTTAATTCTTATATAGCCTCACAATAAACCTTTCTGAGGTGGCCTGAAGTATTACCCTTTCCTGCAATCAAAAAAAACTACAACACAAAGGAACTCGGAAGCCATTTGATAAAGCACTCTTTCTCTTCCCGTCACTCCCTTCTCTATTACATTGGATTTATAAGTACAACTACACTAAATTTATTGAGAACAGACATCTTTCAAAGGACTGTGTTTTTCTATATAAAGTCTTTGTGGAGTCATAAACATTTTTTCTTCTAACAAATCCTGTAAATTTGATGAGTATTCCTTTATATTTTTTTTCTTGCTGTTGCTGCATGTTCTAACTAGTTTTTTTTTTTTTTCCCTAACTAGTTCTTAGCAAACATAACAGTATTTCTCCTTGTGTGGGCCATGAGAATATACCATGAGCTGTTCTTGAGAGAAAAGGGTTCCATGTTCAAAGAATTCTGGGAATTGTTGCATAAAACATATCTTACTTAGAGATTCATAGAGTACATTATTATATTTAAAACCCCAAGAAATTCTGCAATAACAAAGTTTTACAAAATTTAAGTTTCCAAAATTAATGGGAGACAGTCACAGAACACCTACTGACATGCCATGGAACCAGTATCTAACAATCACATTTTGTAAAACAGTGGTACAAAAGCTAGTAGACATTTCTTGTACTCAGCAGCTTCCATTCCCCCAACAGATATTTTTATTTGTGACTTTCTTCCAGTCTCAGAATGGAGCATATGATCAAAGTCTAGGGTGAAAGTACACTGCATTCCCCTGCAGGGTTGATCGGTCAAGGGTAGGACATGGCATTTAAAGTAGTTAAATCATAGTGAACCTCACGACTTTTTCCTGGGAATACTGCGACAAAGACTTTTTCTCTTTTGGGCTAGATTTGAATCTGGAAGGATTCCAGGAACTGCTGGGAACTACATAATGACTAAAAAAAAAGGAAACCAACAGCAAGGAAGCAAGAGTCACAAAATAACATGAAACAGATCTGTTACACAAACATTCATTCAACAATATTTATTGAGCATCTAACATGTATAAGACATAATGCTAGGTGCTTGGGATAATTAATGAAGAAGAAACCAAAACCTCTGCCCTTACTGCACTTATATTCTAATAGGAAAAGAAAGATAATAAATGACATCATAATGAAGTATGTCAAAAAGTAGTAAACATTATGAAAAAATAAGACAGGGTAACAGGGATTAGAAAGAATGAGATGGAATTTTAAATAGGGTAGTCTGGGTAAGTCATTTTAAAATATTAATAACTTGGCTTAAAGGAACTGAAGGAGATAGCCATGTGAATATCTTGGTAACAGCATTCCAGGTTAAAAAAACACCCATGCCAAGGCCCAGGATAAGAGCATACAGTGCATCTGAAGAATAGCAGGAAAGTCACTGTAGTCAGAGCCAAATTAAACAGAATACTAGTAAATGATGATACCAGATGGGTAAGAAGAGATGACTAGATCCTAAGAATTCTGGAGTGTACTTCCCTGGTAGTTCAGCTGGTAAAGAATTTACCTGCAATGCAGGAGACCCTGGTTCAATTCCTGGGTTGGGACGATCCCCTGGAGAAGGGAAAGGCTATCCACTCCAATACTCTGGCCTGGAGAATTCCATGGACTGTATAGTCCATGGGGTCACAAAGAGTCGGACACAACCGAATGTGTGTTCACTTACTTACTTACACTATAATGAATAAGAAGAATCCAGGATGACTCTAAAGATTTTAGCCTGACCATCGAGGCAGATGCAAGGTGCCCTTAACCAAGATGACTGTGGGTCAAATTTGTTTTAAAAGGAAGAACAAAAAATCACGGCTGGACATATTAAGGTTGAGATAGACATCTGAACAGTAATTTTATATGGGCAGTTGGATAAGACTCTGGAACTCAGAGAAAACTTGGCTACAGATACAAACTTAGAATCATTTATTTATGTTTAGTTACTATTTAAAGCCTTGAGACTAGATAGAATTATCAAGGAAATGCAGATAGCAAAGAGGTCTGGGATAAGAAAAGTATAGAAGACATACAGATGGCCAAGAGGCACAAGATGTTCAATATCACTAACTACTGCTGCTGCTAAGTTGCTTCAGTCGTGTCCAACTCTGTGTGACCCCATAGACGGCAGCCCGCCAGGCTCCTCTGTCCCTGGGATTCTCCAGACAAGAACACTGGAGTGGGTTGCCATTTCCTTCTCCAATGCAGCAAAGTGAAAAGTGAAAGTGAAGTCGCTCAGTCATGTCCGACTCTTAGCGACCCCATGGACTGCAGCCCCCCAGGCTCCTCCGTCCATGGGATTTTCTAGGCAAGAGTACTGGAGTGGGGTGCCATTGCCTTCTCCGGATATATACACTACTGTAGACAAAAGATGTCTAAAAAGAACCTACTGTGTAACACAGAGAACTCTATTCATTACTCTGTGGTGACCAACAGGGTGGGGAATGGCATCTAGAAGACAGTAAATATATGCATACACATATGGCTGATTCACTTTGCTATACAGCAGAAACTAGCACAACATTGTAAACCAACTATACTCCAATTAAAAAAATTTAAAGAAAAAGAAAACAAGTGTAAGAAGAAATGACCAGCAAGACAAAAGGAAAACCAAGAAACAGAGTTGTGTCCTAGACTACTCTGTTCAGTGACTAAAGTGCTGTAAGCAGGAGAACTTGATTAACTGAGTCAAATGCTGCTAATAGATTAAGTAAGCTGGGGACTGAGAATGAACTATGCATGGGCTTTGGCATCAAAATCTTCCTGACAAAGAAAGTTTCAGTGGAGTGACTGGAACAAAAGCATTACTGGAGTGAGCTTACAGGAGAATGGAAAAAGAGGAATTGGAGACAGAGACTACAGAAGACTTGTTCAAGGAATTTTGCCATAATGAGGAGCAAGGCAATGGGGGTAGAAGCTGACAAGGGAAGTACAGGGTTAAGAAAAGGATCATGCTGATGTCACTGAGCTGAGCATCAAGCCTCTTCTTCTTTGGTTACATAAACTAATGGATTAGTTTTTATATTTATGCCAGTTTTAGGTGGACTTTTTGTATCACTTGTAGTAAGAATACTGATTTTTTTCACAGTAACTTTTTAATTCACTCTCATGCTGAACTCTTAATTAGTTCTAACAGCTCCAAACAGCTGATTTTCTACTGGTATTCCTGTGTAAGAATTCTTGCATATACATTAAAAAAGAGTTCTTGCATAAAAGTAGCTAGAAGTTTCCAGTTACACAACTATACACTAGAAAGGGAAATTACTTTAAATAATCTTTCAGTAACGATCTGGTAGTACAGACTGAAACACAATGACTGTACACTTAGCTGTTTTCTTAACTGTGTATTTTCTCCAGTAAATACAAGCATTAAGGATTTACCATGAACTTTTTTTCTTGTTTATGTTAGCCACCTTATTTGTCATCATACGTTACTATTAGTTGTATACTTGAATTTAGATACAGTTTAACAGTCATTTTCAAAGTCATTCTATACTATCCTTTCGTAAATGAAGTAGAAGGGCAAAATATTAAAATCTGAGTAGCAACCTATATTCGTAAGCCCAGAAAAGGTTCCAAAGACTGTAATTTAATATTAGACATTTAGCAACATTTACCCGTAACTGATTTTACATTTATAACAGACAAACTAGAAATTCCAGGCATTTGGGTAAATACTGATTTATACTCTTGAAATATATTGCTGAAGAGAACTCAATCTTACAAACTATTACGTTTACTTTCCTGCAGGAAGAAATGGAATTTCCTTCTGATAAGGATTAAGAGAATTCATGTGGTGAAGGTGGTGGCAAGTGAGCCCAATATCCAAGCATATTTGCCATGAATAGTGATCAGAGGGAAACCAGCTATAAGTCACTGGATAATTTCTAACAAATACTTAAAATTACAAAAAGCAAACAAGTACATTTCCTTCCTGGAGAAGGAAATGGCAACCCACTCCAGTATTCTTGCCTGGAGAGTTCTATGGACAGAGGAGCCTAGCGGGCTACACAGTCCATGGGGTTGCAAAGAGTCACACATGACTGAGTGAGTAACACGATTAACACTAAACATGTACAAATAGCTATCACTACCCTGGACTCCCATTCCTAAGCAGAGAACCTATGGGTTCAAACGTGGAAATATCATGATATCAAGATTAATGGAGTTGATTGAGAAGAATGCTCAAACCAAAGTGGGCTTCTTAGATTCAGCTCCTTGCTCAAAAACCACTGCTCTCCTAAGGTGCCAAATAATCAAAAATAATGCCAGAGATTCTGTCTCACTACAGTCCCCAGTTAAGCAGAAGAGTGTTTCCCTAGGTCAGTCTCTACCTCTCCTAACAAGAGCACCTCACTAAGCTCATTATGATGCTAATGTTTTAAAGATCCAGTAAAAATTTTTCACAAAACATGACCCAAAACATAAGCCAATTTCATCTCTGTTCAACCAATGAAACAGCAATCTGATCCAATGCTGGAAGAAAGCTTACTGTGCTGTGTATCTATTTAAATATGGCACACTATTGTAACAGAGAATTTCAGGAACTCTCAGTAGTCAGGCTAATAATCCACTGACTTGTAGAACCAATTCCCTTTGCTCTATAGATGAGACTGTTTTCTTATTTTACAGACTTTGGAAAGAAAATGAAGGAGTCTTGTGGAAGTTAATAAGAGGTACATCTGCAGGCCTGGAAAAAATGCCACAGTAAGGAGCTAAAAAGAGTAGACACCCAAGAAGAAGGCAGAAGGAGGTGGGAGAAGCATGAAGAAAGACAAATGGGAAGATGCCAAAAACAAACTTACTTTCCACTGAAATTTGGTCTTTGCCCGTTTTGCACATGGGTTAAGAGAACAGTTTCTTCCTGCTCCTCAAGTTGACCTTCCTGTACCACAAACCCCCCATTCAGAAAACCCAGAAGGCCTAGAAGCAAAGGTTATTGTCCTCATGGGCACAGAAATAGGTGTTTAACCATCATGTTTAAGCTTGGAGGAGAAAAGGGGATGCAAATAGTTTAATATTTCTAAAGTAAACATTTTCATTTCTCCTACTCTTTTGAACTCTGGGTGCATATGAGTGCATTCTCTTACACATATTCTTGTATGCAAATGTCTATGTATGCAAATTAAGAGTATTAAAATAAATCAGCTGGAAAAATAGGTATCACCTTTAATTGAATCAGTATCTAAACTAGTTTGCTTACAGCAGAAAAAGTATGCTCTGCAATGACCTTCAGTTGAAGAACTGAATGAGACTGATAATTATCACTTTTTAAAGGGTAAAATGGTTAACAGTGTGAATGATTTTTTAGGTATCAAAAAAATTAAGTGTCTATCCTCCAATTTTATATAGCAAATCTAACACATGTAGGGCAATAAGAGATATAACTATTATTAAGAACTATAGCTTCATTTTATAAAAGTTAAAACACATTTCAGAAGTTACTCTAAAAGCATAAAGGGGGTCAAAAGAGATGCAATGCTAGATTGGGGAGCAAAGTAGAAGCAAGCTGCAGACACAGAAAGGCTGATATAGATTACTCATTAGGTAGTAAAAGCTTCAGCACTTTAATTCTAATCACACCAAGTGTCATTCTTTAAACAGTCTTTTGATTTAGCAAATCCAGGTCTTATGGTGGGAAGGTAAGAATATGAAAAAAAATCACATATAGAAATACAATCTTGGTTTTAAATTTACTTCAAAAGCACACCAAAATCTACACAAAGCATAAGATTACACTTGAACATATAAAAGATAAATACAAACACATGAGCTGTTTTACTTTATCTAAAAGTAACCATGGGATGAATTCTAGAGAAATTTCAATCTTAAGCAGAAATACAAGTTATACCATCAAGGCTATTACTTAAAGAATAATGTATTATTTCTATTAAAAAGGAAGTTAACAATTCACACCCTAAGTGAACTTGAAAATATGAATATCCTAATCTGCTAAATGGATAAAATTGCAATTTGACATGCTAAATATTGTTATAGCTCACCTCTTCTGGTTGCACTTTAACTCAATTCACAATAAATTTGTCAGATTTTCTAGTCCCCAATCCACCTACTTTGGAGTTGAAAAACTCCTTGTTAGCTTTTAGGTTCTATAGAGACCTCTCAAAATAATCTGAAATAAAGCACTAAAGTGAATGTCTATTTCTCCATTTGACAGCAATTCTTTTATAACCATAATTATTGAATCTATCAAGATTTCTACTCTTATCATGCAATGAGGAAAATGCTTCTGTCAATGACTGTCATGTAAACTTCAACTGTTAATATAAACTTTGAAGAAATAGCCATCAACATACTTCTGATAAAACAAATCAACCAATAAGTTAACAAAGTGGGGGAAAGAAGAAAGACACATTGATTACACTGAAAAATTAACATAGCTGTTAAGAAAACTTAGATTTAAAAGTGTTTGGTAAACTAAAATTGGCTTCTCTAGTGGTTCAGTGGTAAAGAATCCACTTGCCAATGCAGGTTCAATCCCTGAGTCAGGAAGATTCCCTGGAGGAGGAAATGGCAGCTCACTCCAGTATTCTTGCCTGGGAAATCCGATGGACAGAGGAGCCCAGCATGCTACAGCCCACAAGGGTGCAAAAGAGTCTGACATGATTTAGCAACTAAACAACAACAAAAACAGAACTTTAAATAGTAACTACTTAACGAAACAAAGATGGCAGAACAAAGACCAAATATAACAGTGCATGCATGCTAAGTTGCTTCAGTTGTGTATGACTCTTTGCAACCCTAGAGACCACAGCCAGCCAGGCTCCTCTGTCCATGGGATTCTCTGGGCAAGAATACTGGAGTGGGTCACTATTACCTTCTCCAGCAGATCTTCCCAACCCAAGAACTGAACATGCATCTCCTGCACTGGTAGGCAGATTCTCTACCACTGAGCCATCTGGGAAGCTGCTAAAAAGCCAGCTAGATGCTTGTTATTTACAAGAGGAAAAACTGCCTCAAGGAGATACCACTTCATACCCACTAGGTTGGTTATAACCAAAAAGACAATAACAAGCGCTAGCAAGAATGTTGGAGAAGGTGATGGCATCTCACTCCAGTACTCTTGCCTGGAAAATCTCATGGGCGGAGGAGCTTGGTAGGCTTCAGTCCATGGGGTCGCGAAGAGTCGGACATGACTGAGCGACTTCACTTTCACTTTCATGCATTGGAGAAGGAAATGGCAACCCACTCCAGTGTTCTTGCCTGGAGAATCCTAGGGACGGGGGAGCCTGGTGCACTGCCGTCTATGGGGTCGCATAGAGTCAGACATGACTGAAGCGACTTAGCAGCAGCAGCAAGAATGTGGGGAAATAAGAACCCTCAAATATCACTGGTGAGACTGTAAAATGGCACAACTCCTTTGGAAAACCGTCTGGCAGTTATTCAAAGGTTAGACAGAGTCACCCAGTATTTCCACTTCTAAATAAAAACCGACAACATATGTCCATATAAAAACATGTATATGAATAGTCATAAGCTTTATTCATAATACTGAAAAAATAGAAACAACCCAAATGTCCATCAACTGATGAATTTTAAAAATGTGGTACAATGAAATACTATTTTCCTATAAAAAAGAATGAAGCACTGAAACATGCTATAACATGAATGAACCTTGAAAACATTAGGCAAATCCATAAAGACAGAAACTGCATTAGTAGTTCCAGGGGCTGGGGAGTTGGGACTGGAGAGTGACTTTTAATGAGTATAAAGTCTCTTTTCAGGGTGATGAAGATGTTCCAACACTGACAGTGGTGATAGTTGCACAACTCTGGGAATATACTGAAACCAATGAATTGTACACTTTAAAAGAGTAAATTTTATGGTAAATTCAATCCTAAAGGAAATCAGTCCTGAATATGCATTGGAAGGACTGATGCTGAAGCTGCAACTCCAATTTGGCCACCTGATGTGAAGAACTGACTCATTTGAAAAGACCCTGATGCTAGGAAAAATTGAAAGTAGGAGAAGGGGACAACAGAGGATGAGATGGTTGGATGGCATCACCGACTCGATGAAAATGAGTTTGTGTAAGCTCTGAGAGCTGGTGATGGACAGGGAACCCTGGTGCCCTGCAATCCATGGGGTCACAAAGAGTCAGACACGACTGAGCGACTGAACTGACTGATGTATCAGTAAAGCCACTATTTAAAACACAAAGGTTGAAAAAACAAAAAACACAGCTTTTATCAGGCAGATAGTAATAAAAAGGAAGCTTAAAAAAAGTAACAAAACAAAGGTAACTTTATGAGGAAAAGTCTAAAAGCAGGAGGGGAAAAAAACAGTTTAATTCGAGACTTTCCCCCTCAGATTAAAAAACAAAGGATGGTCATTCTCACCACCATTATTCAACAGTGTATTGCAATCCCAAAAAGTGCAGTAAGATAACAGCATATAAGGGACTAGAAGAAGAAATAAAACTGTCTCTATTACCAGATGACATTGTAGCTGTATATAGAAAATTTCAAAAATTAAAAAAAAAAAGACTTCTTAGAACTACTGAGCTCAACAAGGTCACAAGATAGAAAATCAAGAACAAAAAGTCAAACGTACCTCTATATACTAACAACCACCATGAAAAATCAAAATTTAAATTATAATACCACCTGTAATCACTCAACAGAGTGAAATACTTAGATACAGCTCTAATAAACAAGTGTAAGACTTGTATACTGAAAACTACAAACAAAATGCTAATGAACAAAATAAAAGAAAAATTAAATGCAAAGACATTCATATATTGAAAGACTCAACAGAAAAACTGTATATTATCCCTAAGTTGATATAGAGGTATAACTCGATTTCCATCAAAATCTCAGGTTTTTTTTTTTTTTGGTAGAGAGACAAGACAACTTAAAAAATTTATATGGAAAGGCAAAGAAACTAGAATAGCTATAAAAATTTTAAAACAAAACAATACAGTTAGAGAAATTACTCTGCTCAATTTTATGAGACTATATATCTGTGGTAACCAAGATCATGTGATATAAGTGAGAGACAGAAAACAGATCAGTGGAACAGAACAAAGGACTCAGAAACAGACCCAGATAAGTATGGACAGTGATTTTTGACAAAGGTGAAAAAGCAATTCAATGGAGGAAGGATACACTTTTAAAACAAATGATACTGAAGTAATCAGAAATCTGTAGACAAACCTCACCTTATTTAAAAGGTAACAACAAATGGAGCACAGAGTTAAAGGTAAAGCATAAAAATATAAACCTTTTAGGGAAAAAACCACAGGAGAAATCTTTCAGACATATCTAGAGTTGAGCAAAGAGTTTTTAGACTTTAAAGAGTTTTTAGACTTTACATCAAAAGCATGACCTATAAAAGAAAAAAAATTCAATTTTGCTCTGTATAATACCCTATCAAGAAGATAAAAAACAACTACAAAACAGGAGAAAATATTGGCAAACCACATATTCAACAAAGGACTAGTATCTAGAATATATAAAGAACTTTGAAAGCTCAATAATGAAAAAACAAACAAATACTCCAATTAGAAAATGGATAAAAAATATGGAGAAAATTCACTAAAGAGGATATTCGGATGCCAAATAAGCAAATAAAAAGATGTTCAATATTATTAGCCATTAAGCCAAATTAAAATCATAAGCTATCACTACACATCTACCAGAAAGGCAAAAGAAAAAAAAAACCACCAAATGATGTAAAAGAGTCAGAGAAACTGGATCACTTATACATGGCCAGTAGAAATGCAAAATGGTATATAGTTATTGTTTGTGCCTTCTGAGAGTCTCTGTTTCCCTCAGTCCTATGGAAGTTCTGTAAACAAATCCTGCTGTCCTTCAAAGTCAGATTTCTTGGGGATTCCCAGTCCCTTTGCAGGATCCCCAGGCTGGAAAGTCTGATGTGGGGCCTAGAATCTTTGCAACAGTGGGACTTCTTTGCTATTACTGTTCTTCAGTTTGTGGGTCACCCACTCAGAGGGTATGGGATTTGATTTTAACGTGATTGTTTAAAAAAACTTATGATCAACCTAGACAGTGTATTAAAAAGCAGAGACATCACGTTTCTGACAAAAGTCCATATAGTCAAAGCTATGGTCTTTGCAGTAATCATGTATGGATGTGAGAGTTGAACCATAGAGAAGGTTGAGCACCAAAGAATTGATGCTTTTGAACTATGGTGCTGAACAAGACTCTTGACAGTTCCACAGACAGCAAGGAGTTCAAACCAGTCAATCCTAAAAGAAATCAGTCCTGAATATTCATTGGAAGAACTGATGCTGAAGCTGAAGCTCCAATACTTTGGCCACCTAATGCAAAGAATTGACTCATTGGAAAAGACCGTGATGCTGGGAAAGGTTGAGGGCGGGAGGAGAAGGGGACAACAGAGGATGAGATGGTTGGATGACATCACTGATTCAAAGGACATGAGTTTGAGTAAACTCCAGGAGATAGTGAAGGACAAGAAAGCCTGGCGTGCTGCAGTCCGTGGGGTTGCAGAGAGTCAAACACGACTTAGTGACTGAACAACATAGTAACTGTGGAAAATAATTTTGCAGTTCCTTTTAAAACTGGAAATGAACTTACCATATGGCTCATCAATTGAATATTCGGGCATCTATCTTAGAGAAAGAAAAACTTATTTCCACACAGAAACCCATATATAAAGGGTAATATCAATTTTATGCATAATAGCCAACACACTGGAAACTATCTAAAATGTCTGTCAGTGCATAAAATGGCTAAATAAAAGAACACCTGCAACAGACCACTTTCTAGAAATAAAAAAAGAACTGCTGATATACACAACAACTTGGATAAACCTCAAAGAAATTATGCTGAGTGAAGAAAGCCAATCTTTAAAGGACATAAGGCATGGTTTTTTAATACTGGTGAAATAACTTACAGACAGAGCACTGATTAGTGGTTGTCAGGGACGAGGCATGCGGGAGGACGGTAGTGAGGCTATGAAAGGGTAGTAATAGGCAGTCATGTGGATTTGGCGGTAGTTACATGAAGCTACCATGTGATGTGATGTTCAAGCTGGTTTTAGAAAAGGCAGAGGAACCAGAGATCAAATTGCCAACATCCGTTGGATTATCGAAAAAGCAAGAGAGATCCAGAAAAACATCTATTTCTGCTTTATTGACTATGCCAAAGCTTCTGACCGTGTGGATCACCACAAACTACAGAAAATTCTGAAAGAGAAGGGAACACCAGACCACCTGACCTGCCTCTTGAGAAATCTGTATGCAGGTCAGGAAGCAACAGTTAGAAGTGGACATGGAACAACAGACTGGTTCCAAATAGGGAAAGGAGTACGTCAAGGCTGTATATTGTACATCAAGGCTGTATACTGTCACCCTGCTTATTTAACTTATATGCAGAGTACATCATAAGAAACGCTGGGCTGGAGGAAGCACAAACTGGAATCAAGATTGCTGGGAGAAATATCAATAACCTCAGATATGCA
>NW_011494606.1:4022162-4039825 GCF_000754665.1 Bison bison bison
AGATATGCAGATGATACCACCTTTATGGCAGAAAGTGAAGAAGAACTAAAGAGCCTCTTGATGAAAGTGAAAGAGGAGAGTGAAAAAGTTGGCTTAAAGCTCAACATTCAGAAAACAAAGACCATGGCATCTGGTCCCATCACTTCATGGCAAATAGATGAGGAAACAGTGGAAACAGTGGCTGACTTTATTTTTTGGGGCTCCAAAATCACTGCAGATGGTGATTGCAGCCATGAAATTAAAAGATGCTTGCTCCTTGGAAGAAAAGCTATGTCCAACCTAGACAGCATATTAAAAAGCAGAAACTTTACTTTGCTAACAAAGGTCCATCTAGTCAAGGCTATAGTTTTTCCAGCAGTCATGTATGGATGTGAGAGTTGGAGTATAAAGAAAGCTGAGCGCCGAAGAATTGATGCTTCTGAACTGTGGTGTTGGAGAAGACTCTTGAGTCCCTTGGACTGCAAGGAGATCCAACCAGTCCATCCTAAAGGAAATCAGTCCTGAATATTCTTTGGAAGGACTGACACTGAAGCTGAAACTCCAATCCTTTGGCTACCTGATGCGAACAACTGACTCATTTGAAAAGACCCTGATGCTGGGAAACACAGAAGGCGGGAGGAGAAGGGGACGACAGAGGATGAGATGACTGGATAGCATCACGGACTTAATGGACATGAGTTTGAGTATACTCCGGGAGTTGGTGATGGACAGGGAGGCCTGGCATATTGCAGTCCATGGGGTCACAAAGAGTCGGACACGACTGAGTGACTGAATTGACTGAATCATGTGATAAAGTTGCAGAGAGGTATACACACAAAAATGAATGCATAAATAACTGATATAATTTGAATAAGTCCTGTGAGTTGTACCAACGTTAATTTTCTAGTTATTAAGATATTGCACTATAGCTAGAAAAGATGCTAACAATGGGGAAGCTGGGTGAAGGGTAGGCAGGATGATCCTTACTGTGCACTTCTTTGTAATTTTCTATGAATCTATGATTATTTCATAATCAATTAAAAAAATAAACACAAGCTATAACTTGAAAAAAAACTATTTGCAAATCATGTATCTAAGGACTAGAATCTAGAATACATATACGGCAACTCTCAAAATTCAACACTATATAAACAAACAATTAAATTAAAAAATGTGAAACTGTTTGACATATATCACAGCAAGATCCTCTTTGACCCAGCTCCCACAGTAAGGGAAATAAAAACAAAAGCAAAGAAAAGGGACTTAAATTAAACTTAAAAGCTTTGGCACAGCAAAGGAAACAATAAATAAGATTAAAAGACAAAGCTCAGAATGGGAGAAAATAATTGCAAACGAAACAACTGACAAAGGATTAATCTCCAAAATACATAAGCAGCTCATCCAGTTCAATACCAGAAAAACAAACCAATCAAAAAATGGGTGGAAGACGTAAACAGACATTTCTCCAAAGACGTACAGATGGCTAACAAACACATGAAACGATGCTCAGCATTGCTCATGATTAGAGAAATGAAAATCAAAACTACAGTGAGGTATCACCTCACGCTGGTCAGAATGGCCATCATTAAAAAATCTACAAACAATAAATGCCGGACAGGATGTGGAGAAAAGGGAACCTTTTTGCACGCTGAGCATGTAAAGTGATACAGCCACTATGAAGAAGAGTGTGAAGTGAAGTGAAGTGAAGTTGCTCAGTCGTGTCCGACTCTTTGGGACCCCATGGACTGTAGCCTACCAGGTTCCACCATCCATGGGATTCTCCAGACAAGAATACTGGAGTGGGTTGCCATTTCCTTCTCCAGAAGAAGAATATGGAGATTCTTTAAAAAACTAGGAACAGAACTACAGTATCACTCAACAATCCTACTACTGGGCATAGACCCCGAGAAAACTGTAACTGAAAGAGACCTATGTACCCCAGTGTTCACTTTGTACAACAGCTAGGACATGGATACAAAAACTGTGGTACATATATACAATGGCTATTACTCATTGTCAGTCCTAATGAGCTGGATGAACCTAGAGCCTATTACACAGAGTGAAGTCAGTCAGAAAGAGTAAGACAAATACTGTATATTAACTCCTGTGTATGGAATCTAGAAAGATGGTCCTGATGAACCTACTTGCAGGGCAGCAGGGGAGACACAGAAATAGAGAAGAGACTTGTGGACACAGCAGGGCAAGGAGAGGGTGGGACGAATGGAGAAGGGCATGGAAAGATATACATGACCATATGTAAAATAGACATGCAGCGGGAATTGGCTGTGTAACAAGGGAGCTCAACCCAGTGCTCTGTGACAACCTAGAGGGGTGGGATGCGGTGGGAGATGGGAGTGGGGCTCAGGAAGGAGGGGACATATGCATATCTGTGGCTGATTCATTTTGATGTACGGCAGAAATCAGCACAATATTGTAAAGCAATTATCCTCCAACTAGAAAAATAAGGAAAACAATGTGAAAGAAATGTACAAATATTTCAGCAAATACACACATGGAAAGATGTTCAACATCATCATTAGCGATTAGGGAAATACAAATTAGAATACAATGAGATATCACTACATACATAATTAAACTCTGAAAATAAAAAGCAATAATAACATAAGCTGGCAAGGATGAAGAGAAACTGGATCTCTCATATATTGCCAGTGGAAGCATAAAATGGTATACACATTCAGGAAAACAGTTTGGTGTTTCTTCAAAAAACTAAACACATACTTAGGACTCAGAAAACTCACTACTGGGTATGTATTAAGGAAAGAAAGAGGAAACTTACGTCCATACAAAAACCTATATATGAAAAAGAAAAAAGGAAAAAAAAAAACTGCAATTAGTGCTTATAACATTATTTGTAGTAGCAAAAATTGAAGAAAACCAAAACACCCTTCAACAGGTAAAAACGTAGAGAAACTGACACATGCATACCATGAACTACTACTTAGCAATAAAAAGGAGTGGAATGCAAATTTCCAACACAAATCATAAATGAAGTCAAAAGATCTCACAATAGAAAAAACAGTGGTGAATTATATCACAAAGTGCTAAATTCCTTAGTTTTACAGATCAGAGAAAACCAATTTTTTTTTAAGTCCTTGAATTTAATGACTAAACTTTTAATATGTTGACTGCTTGACAATTTTTCTTTGGTTCTGTATTTTCTCATTTCTCAGATTAAGCTTATTCTTTGAAATAAATGTTACTTTCCTTAAGATGTTTTTTTAATAGGACCATTTTTTAAGGTTTTATTGAATTTGTTACAATATTGCCTCTGTCTTTCCTTTTGGTTGTTTGGCTGCAAGGCATTTGGGATCTGAGCTCCCCAACAAGGGATCGAACCTGCATCCCTTGCATTGAAAGGCGAAGACTTAACCACTAGACCGTCAGGGAAGTCCCACAGATGCCACGGAAGTCCCATAAACCAATTTTTAAATGAGCAAAGTTCAGAGAACAGTTCAAAGAGAAAGAAACAGAACCATCTTAAACAAACTAAATCCTCACTCTTAAGAGATGCAAGTAAAAACTTCAATGTTACAGATACTCACCTAATTTGAAGTGTTCAAAAAGTTTAGTAAGAGTATTGCTGAGGCATAGGGAAAAAAATATTCTCTACATAGCCACTAGCATTATGAATTGGCAAAAACCTTTTCTGGAGGGAAATTTGGCAACATCTATCAAAATTTTAAACAGACATTCTACTTCTAGGAATTTATCTTTTAAAAATATTGGATATATTTGGACATGTGCATAGGGATATATATCCCAGAACAATCTGTGTAATACAGCTTTTCTGTGTAATACAGTTTTTAATAACAGGAAAATAAATGTCAATCAACAGAAGAATATTTAATAAAACACAGTCCAATCACCTGCATACTAAGCAGATGCTAAAAAAAGAATGAGGCAAATATGAGGACAAAAACTTTCTGGAAAGACATAAAAGGAACTGAAAGCAACACCTGTGGTTGAAATAAAATTAGGAGAGAGACTTCCTTTTCACTATAAACTCTTTGGTAACTTCTGACTTTTACATTAAATAAAAATGCATTAAAAATGTATTTTGAGTAAAAATTAAATATAATAAATAGACCAAGAGACTAACAGTTTCATTTTGATAAAACAGAAATAGGCTCACACAGAAAACAAATTTATGGTTGCCAGGGGAGGGGGAGGGGGTTTAAATTAGGAGTCTGGGAATAAAATATACACACTTCTATACATAAAATATATAACCAACAAGGACCCACTGTATAGCATAGAGAACTATACTCAGTATTTTGTAATAAACTATAATTAAAAAGAATATATATTTATGAAGCTGAATCACTTTACTACATACTTGAAACTATTACAAATATTTTAATAAAAAGTTTTAAAAATAAAATTGCAATTTACATTTCTTAATGGACACTAGTGTATGGTGATACTACTGTATACAACAACAAATGTAACTAAAATGCATAAGAAACAAATTAGTCAAATTTGCCAAAGTTTAAAATAAATAAATATTCTCTACATCTTTTAGAAAAGAAAAGAGAAGAAACCAGTGCTGCCAAATTAGGAAGACAAGTTTCTAGGGAAGAAACCCGCCTACAGAAAGAATTAGTGCTTTTGATTTCCTAAATTTCAAGTACAGAAGAGCACAGCTTGTGTTGAATTGTTAGAAGGCAAATTTTCTAAAAGCAGAGTAAATTATAAACCTTTGAATGCCCTTTTCAGTACTTATCAGAGCCCGCGTCCTTGAATTTGCATCACCTGATCTTCAGGCACTGGCTATTAGGCATGTCAAAGAAGGCAAATTCAATTATAAAAAATGAGAGGAGAAGGAAACTGTGAAACCTAATCCAATGCCAGAGGAGCCCTTGGCAGAAAACACTGGTAACCAATGTTATTAAGATGTAGCAGAAACCCTACCCGCACCGCACAAAACAAGATGGATCATTTTAACTATTTAGGAATGCTGACACCATCTGTTGTCTTGTTTCCTAAGGCAAAAAATCAAGTGTGTGTGTGTGTGTATGTGTGTGTATAATCGGATGAATAAATATATATTAATTCAAATATTTTCTATAAATTATTCACACATCTTCCCAAGTCTAAAATACTGTAATTTCCTTTATGCAAATGTTCTACTTTAAAAAGGAAACAGACTGACCTAGCTTTCTAAAATACTGAGACTATAAACCCTATACACTAGGCTGTTGAACTTACCTAGGAGTATCAATACACCGTTCCACACTGAAGTAGAACTACTCGTAACAGAACTCAGGAAAATCAAATACACAGTGAGAAAGTATGTGGTGTTTTAGACCTGTGGTGTTTAATGAAAAAGTCTGTTTGACAAACATTAAAACCTATATAGAAGCCACCTTCCAAGACTTATAAAGAGAGTGAGGGAGGGATAAATTGGGAGACTGGGATTGACATATACACACTACTATATAGAGAACAGATAGCAAGAACCTACTGTATAGAACAGGGAACTCTACTCAATTCTCTGTAATGACCTATATGGAAAACAATCTAAAAACAGAGTGGATATATGTATATGTATAGCTGATTCACTTTGTTGTATAGCAGAAACTAACAACATTGTAAATCAACTATACATCAATAAAAAATAATTTTAAAAAAGACTTAAAGTGACTTGCTTCATGACAAACTGAAGGATGACATCCATATGATCAATTAAAATGTGTTTCAGATTCTTTGCAAAAAAACATTAGAAAAGACTTTATTTATTGTATTTAAATAAAGTGGAGTGCTAATAAGTATTTACTGTGGTTACCACATAAAAGGTTCTTTTGAAAGTATACAGATGAATATATCAGAGTTAATCTTGAGGAATAAATAACCAAATTTTATTAAGAGCATGCAAGAAAGTGAAACTGATTTGGATGGGAAACATCAAAGCATCTGAAATAGGCCTCATAGAACAAACTGGATTTTAATACTGAAGGACAAAAATACACAGAAAATTAAGCATTTTACTTTATAACCACTTTCACCTGATCTCCCAATTCTTCCAGTTACTATGGACAATGAAAAGAGTTCTCTTTAATATGTGTTCCAAAATGAAGAAGGACCTTAAAATTACTTACTGTTAAAGAAATAAATGGCACCCTACTCCAGTACTCTTGCCTGGAAAATCCCATGGACGGAGGAGCCTGGTAGGCTGCAGTCCATGGGGTCCCTAACAGTCGGACACGACTGAGCAACTTCACTTTCACTTTTCACTTTCATGCATTGGAGAAGGAAATGGCAACCCACTCCAGTGTTCTTGCCTGGAGAATCCCAGGGACGGGGGAGCCTGGTGGGCTGCCGTCTATGGGGTCGCATGGAGTCGGACACGACTGAAGTGACTTAGCATACCATAGCATAGCAAAGAAATAAAATGATTATAAAAATGGATAAAAATTATCTAATAAAGTAGGGGAATGCCAAAACTATTGTTTTTAGTTAGAAACACGAACCATGCATACAATACAAACATTCAGCTTACACTGGAACCTCTTAAACTCTGTCTAAATTTAGTGCTTACAGATAAAATGGAAGGGGAAAAAATGAAAAATTAAATTTATCCATCACATTCTGGACTCAAATGATCGCTAAGTACAGGTCAAAACTAAATTCTTAAGAGTTTGTAATGATTTTAAATGTATGTTATGTTGAGAAAGAAAGAGAATGCTGCAAGGCATTTAATTTTTCAGAAAATAGTTTTCTAGATTCAAAACAAACGACCTACTAGCAAAAGCCATCCTTTAGAAAACTGAATTCTACAATGAGGTAGTCACTTCAATTAGTGAAGTACAGAGAAAGTCTTTTAACAATGTTAAAAATCTTACAGATTCTTTTTTTCAATCGTTTCTGTTACTTAGCAGGGCTTTAAAATATTTTCATTCTAAACTCTTGCAGATTACTCAGAATCTTTTTTCAATCTTTTCAGAGTCTCTGAGTATTTCCATCCCACAAGTATTTACTGGATCAATAAACTCCCACAAATCACTTTCTGGTGAGCTTCCTATGTATAACCAAATTGTTTTATTTTATTTCTATGATAAGAGTGAGAAACTAGAAATCTATTTACATCCCACTAAGCAATTCTATACCACCTAGCATTTTGTGTGTATATCAAAAATAATGGATTTATTCATGAAGACAGGCTTCCCTGGTGGTTCAGATGGTAAAGAATATGCCTGCAATGCAGGGGAGCTGGGTTCAATCCCTGGGTCAGGAAGATCCCCTGGGAGAAGGGAATGGCAACCCATTCCAGTATTCTGGCCTGGACAATCCCATGGACAGACGATCCTAGTAGGCTACAGTCCATCGGGTCACAAAGAGTCGGACACGACTGAGCAACTAACACACACATTCATAAAGTCTGGTGTTCTATTAATAGGAAGTCACTACAAACAATGAGTTAGTGAATACTGAACCATTGGTCCTAGGAGAAACAAAGGGTTAAGTTCCTATAAGCCTCTGATCACAACATTTTCAACAACTGATCAATATCTAACCTTGTTTTCTGTGTGTTTCTATTTAAAGACACATTATTTGATATATATTGATAGTTCATTAACACTAAGTTCACTGCCAACAGCACTGTAATTCATGCCTGAGCAAAAATACTATGTATATTTTCTCCATAATGCACATCACAGCCTTTTTGCATTTCAGAACATTATAGACAAAACTTCAGCACTATGTTTGGGGGCCATTTTAAACAATGTTATCACCAACAAAAAGCACCGAAATGCAAAAAATGTGGCATTAAGTAGAGTGCAAAGAGGACATTTGTTTATGAGAGCAGAAAACAAGAAGACAAGAACCACCTAATCAACCACAGGTTGAATGCTCGCATCAGCAAACTCCAGTTTTTTGCAGCTCCGTGCATGTCTCTAAATGGCTATGCAACTGTTGTAAGAAGTGATTTTGAATTTACAAGTAAATTTGAGACAGCACACATTCACTCACCAGAATGTACAAATAATGAGGCTCAACAACACAAAGAAAGTTCAATTAAATAAACCTTATGGGAAATATTTTAGCACTTCAGTCAATTTTGTAAATGCAAGGGTTTACTTATTGGATTTCAAGAATGGGTAAAACTTTATGACACTGTTCTTAAACTGTTACATGAAAACACTCCATTAAAGCATTCTATAACTTTTCAGATGAAGCATAAAGAGAGAAATATTATTTAAAATTCACTGACTACTCTTAAAAAAGTCATTAAGAAGAAAATACCATATAGAAAGATAGCAAAAGCTATCTGTAGCCTTAACATAATTTCTTATGAACTATCTCCTTCTATTATCTTTTTAGGGGAAAACCAGATGTTTACCCATTATTTTTACACACTAAAAAGTTCATAAGGATAAAGCATCCTGAAGTAATAAGACAAGATATTAAGCTACAAAGGCATAAAAAATTAGTGTAGACAATTATAAGTGAGCATATAACATACATACTTAAGCAAAGTACCTCAGTTAAATATCAATAATTTAAATGTTCAATTTTATTTATTTAAAATATTATTCAATATAACCATAATGTATATCCAGTGTGCATTTCTACTCTTCATAACAAAATTTAATAGACATGTATGTAAACATCATCTATTCACTCTGGTACCTGAAATTCATATTAGTGAAACTGAAAACAAGATATGCTAATTATTAACCATGTTTTTGGCAGCGAAAAACTAGAAAATATGTCTTTTAATAGAGGACTTATTTAGAACACAGAATTAACAGTCTTTAATAAGAAATGAGCTACTATATATACACATGCTCACACATGTACACATACACATTATATACACATGTGTATGTATACACATGTGTATGTATATATGTGTGATGTGAAAGTCACTCAGTTGTGTTCGACTCTTTGTGATCCCATGGACTATACAGTCCATGGAATTCTCCAGGCCAGAATACTGGAGTGGGTAGCCTTTCCCTTCTCCAGGGGATCTTCCCAACCCAGGGATCGAACCCAGGTCTCCCACATTGCAGGCAGATTTTTTACCAGCTGAGCCACAAGGGAAGCCCATGTGTATATATGGCCTCCAACAAAAATGGGAAGATGAACAAGGAGAAATGTCTATACTATATTAGTAAGACAAAGGGAGGAAGAAACAAGTCACAGAATACTATGTACAATATGATTCCTTCTTAAACACGAGAAACATTAACGTGCTTATGTATGCATACACACTGAAGTGCTAATGAGGAAGGGAATTTGGCACTTTCACTTTTTATAATGAGCGTGTATAAGTTTTAGAAGTTTACAGCAGGTTCTCAACAAGTGTTTCCTTATTAATGGCTATTTTACAAATGTGATAAAATTCATGTTGTTTGAAAATGACTCCTATAATCAATTTTTTCATGTATTCTGCTAAATAATTTAAAACAAACATTTCCTAGTTCAAGAATTTCTGTAAATGTTCTCAAAATTCAACACTCACCAATCCCCCAAACTGAAATGTTTACTGATTTGTAACAGGGATTGACAAATTTTTTCTGTAAAAGCCAGACAGTAAATATTTTAAGGTTTTGCAGACATGCATGGTCTCTGGTGCATATTCTTCTTCGTCTTTGTTTTTACTTTACAACCCTTTAGGAATATCAAAATAAAAAAAGTTCTTAGCTCAGATCCATCAAAACAGGCTGCAGGCAGGATTTGCCTTTCCAGCCACAGTTTGGCAATCACTGATTTTTAACAACAAACCAGCATCTGGAAGCCTGATATTTTAAATGTATTACACTGAACGTATCAGAGATCCCAACAGGGTCAGTTTTCTTCTACCTTAAATAAAGTAAGGGAGCATACAGCAATTAAAACTTCTAGTTGATTAATACATCGAATTCTATTAATATATTAGACACTGACCAAACAATGGGAAAACATAGTACATGAAATTCCAAGTGTATATTAGTATTATATAACCATGATCATGTGTGTACCTGTAAGACACACATATTCACTTGAAAAAGTCAACTGAAATTGAAATACTACACATCAAAACTCACATCTCCTTCTATAATAATTTAAACCATTTACTCATTTAAATAATCAAAAATATCAAGTCATTTTAGATGTCATCAACCCTTAAAAATTAAAAACAATTCAGAGACTGATAGTAATTACTGGGTTTTGATTTTGTAACGGTTACTATAAAATATTAATCAACAATCTAAAATATTATACTTTTAAAAACATTTATATTTTTGGAAAGTTTTTACCATTCACGTTATCAGCACCCATCACTGAAGACCTGAATATACTTTTTTCCTGTCTAAAAGACAGCCTATATATATTTGATTTTGTCTAAAACTGAAAGATTCTTATTGCCATCTGGATGCTACTACCAAACATAAAATTCATTATGAATGATAATCTGGGTTACATTCAAACTCAAAAGTGAAAATGTATCCTCCAATAGTAACCAAATAACCATTATAGAATAATCTTACCTAGACTGGTGGGTTTTATCAGTTCATCCAGTAAATCATAAAATGGTAATTTTTGAAGTTTTATATCCGGATGGACTGGGTGAAGAGCTGATGTAAGATGTGGGAGTTCCAGTTCATGTTTAGGTCCCAGAAGAGAAACAGGGAGTAACGGTGATGATGCAGGGTGACCATCATAAGTGAGTTGTGGAATGGTAGATGGAGACAAAGTTGCTGGCATAGGACTTGAATGTACGTTGGGGATGGACAAGTCCGCAGGCGTCATGATTTTCTGGGGGAACCTCCGCCTATAGAGTTCTTTAATTTTCATTTGTACAGCAGGACTGCAGCCAGCCTTTAGCAAATGCAGGGCTTTTGTGAGAAGTTCGTGTTTGCGTCCGTGCTTGTTTCTCCCAGCGTAGCCCAACAGTACTTGGAGTTCAGAAACTCTAAGGCTCATAACCATTTGCTTAGAGACAAAACAAAATGTGAAACATTAGTAATCCAATAACATAATTTACAACATTAAATGATACTTTATTATAACATTTTATCCTTATGTTTTGTTTACAAAAGCCAGTTCTGTTACAGTCAATTTTAGTTATTTCAAACTTAAAAATCTAACCATTTAGAGTAAGTAAACAAAGAAATTTAAAATTAATGTTCATAAACCCACTAACTTCTATATAGGGTTATGAAAACTGTAAAATAAAGCAGACATGAGGTAGAACCACATCTCACCTCATTTTATTGTTATAGTGAAAACGTCAGGTCTTTACCAAGCACTTACTAAGTCTCCCAGAGAGTACTGAGTGCTATGTGGATGGCAAGATAATGAGCCCTCAAGAACATCTGTTTTCTTGGGGAAAATTATATACATACATGTGAAATACGTAAATAGTCCACCTCAAGCACCAGATGAAAGCATGATACAAATATTGTAACATTACAGACAATATTGTATTCTATACTAATTTGGGGATTTATAGGGCTTAAACTATACCTTTTTTGACCCATTATATACCAGATACATATGGTATTTTCATATGGTTTGTCCTTAAATCTTTACACCACCACAAGGTGTTACCCTTCCTGCTTTACATGTGAAGAAACTAGTTAAGAAAGGTTGAGTAACTTACCTAAGGCCACTTGCTACTATAATAAATATCAACCAGGATTCAAACCCAGATACATGTAATTTTACATGTAAAATTACAGATACATGTAATTTTAAATACCATGATCTTTCATTAAACCATTAGGATGAAACTGGAAATATACTATTGACTCTATTGGCAAAGCTAGGCTAAAGCGTCCAGAAATTGGGACTTCACGGTCAGTCCAGGGATTAGGATTCTGCTTTTACTGCTGAGGGCCTGGGTTCAATCCCTCATGTGGAAACTAAGATCCCACACGTGCAGCTAAAAAGTCCAGGAATTTAATCCACATGTCAAAATCCATAGCCTGTAGTAAAGAAATCTAACTTTGTTTAACTCTCTGTTCCCAAATTTCTTTCTCCTTTTCCCCCAACTTTTAATACTAAGAGACCACCAACAGGAAATATCAATGTATACCAATTCTCTCATTTTAAAGTTGAGGAAAATGAAACCCAAAAGGAAATATGACCCAAGATCGTAACAGCTATTAACAGCAGAATCCTGACTTTACCACCACTGACAGAAGGTGTCAGGATGAAAGACACATGTAAGCTCACCATCTGCTCTCTATTTTCCCACCTGTTTTGTACACTCATGCACGTGTGCTCAGTCGCATCTGACTCTGCAACCCCATGGGCTGTAGCCCACCAGGCTCCTCTGTCCATGGGATTGTCCAGGGAAGAATACTGGAGTGGGTTGCCATTTCCTCCTCTAGGAGACCTTTCCAACCCAGGGATTGAACCCATGTCTGTGTCTCCTGCATTCTCAGGCGGATTCCTTACCACTGAGCCATCAGGGAGGCCTCATCCCAAATACCAGTAACACGAAAGCTGAACTGGCTTTCCTCATTTATGACCACTCCCTGAAATGACATCCATTTCAAGCCAATCATCTAGAAGTTACCTACATATTACACAACAATTAAGAAAAACAGAAAAACAAGTGTATAAAGAGCTTTATATGCAATACAGGTGGTTAATCAAAAAAACTCTGAGCCCTTCCCCCACCTTCTCCGGCCTGGTCTCCTCCAAGCTCAGCTTTTGTCATCCTTGCCTTTTAGGCCTGGCAGAACTAAATGATTCCCTTTTCACTACTCTCACTGGTCATTTTTCATATCTTTATTTTGGCACTTATTTTGCTGTACTACAATTTTATTTTTATACAAACAATTCCATGATCAGACTGAGGGCCTCTGTGGTACAAGGTCATGTTACCTTCAGCGTCTAACACTAAGGCCCAACAATAATGCCTTGACAATGAATGATGAACAAAATTAGAAAGTCATACTAAAAGAAAGGGTGGGGATGGATTCTACAGGGATAAGTTATACATACAATTAAAATATAACTCCAAACGAACTCTCAAGTTCTTATGTTCATACAAAGATATAATGTAGACCTTAAAAACAAATTTTACCCCAAATCCTATAAATATATCTTTCTTTAGATTGCTATCAGAGGTTAAATAATTACTATAATGTCAATTTCTCCCTACTATTCAACCTATCCTAAGAGTATAAAATAATTTTAAAGATTTATTATTTTAAAAGGAACAGAGATTTCAACAGAAAAGCACTGTATTAGTAAGTAAGCTTCTGCTCTTAAGAGAATAACATGAATTATGCTTCAAAGATTATAGGTTAAAAATAAATTTGACATTGGTCAAATATATTTCATTTTGCAGAGAAAACACAATAGAGTTTTCAAAACACAGTGTCCTTCTATTTCAATTCCATTCCATTCTCCCAAGTCAAACACAAACAAAAATCAACATTCATGGGTTACCATAAAATTCTTTTGTCCTAACTCTAAGGATGTAAGGATTTAAATGCAGCATTTGTCCTAACTCTTTATGGATGTAACGATTTAAATGCAGCACAGATGGATTACTGCCCTATTTCTATGGAAGAGTACATGGACAACTCACATAAAATTAAATCTTCTGATTGATCATCAAAAGAAAAAAGTTAATGACATAGGTATAATTTTTGGTTTTGTTATCACAGGATGCATAATTAATCATAATTACTGTCCTCATTTTACACATGGAAAAACTGAGCCCTAGAAAGGTTAAGAAATTTGTTGAATGTTACACAACTACTTCTACGCCAAACGTACTTTCATACTACGTTATTGTCTTTTAGAGAAAACAAACCACATGCCTTTTAGTTAGGAAAAAAGATCAATTTATTTAATATTCAATCTCAACTTCAAGCTTCAATATTTTAGCCTTAAAATAATTGGTGGTTAAGATAAAAGAAAACTTCTGGATTCAAATTAACCACTGCACCTTATAATCAGATATAGTGAAAGATGAGGCTCTATCTATTGCTATTACTGGAGCAGCTTCTGCATAATCTTAAGGTCTGTAATAAGCATGCAGTATTTAAAAAATCAAGTGAAAGAGGGTGGGAAACACAAATATCTGAAGTTATCTATTACTCAAACCAAAAACTTCAGAGAAGCATGGAACAGTCAATTCACAGTGCAAAGTGCTGACAAGAGAGGTAAACTAAACACGTCTGAAATGTTGAAATGCAATGTATTTTAATCTTCCATGTGTTTAAAATCTCCATTTGTTAACACTATAACAAAATGAACATTTATAACTAAAGATAACATCAACCACTGCTACTACTAGAAATCACTGCCTTCTCGGATAGCACTGTGCTGACTCTACATGCCCAAATGATAGTTTTCAGAATCCTGAGGAATTTAGAATGTCTGAGAAATGTATATATTCTGTATAGAAAGCATTCTGTAAAGGAGATCTTTCTAAAATGAATCTTTTTAATCAGATATAAATGCATACAGTTTTAAAAGTCAAAATTTTAGAAGGAAAACATGTCCCTTGCCCTGCCCCCATTTTTCACATCCTTAAGGCAACCATTTTCAAGTCTTTTTAGCTGTTTCTTCTGGCATTTCCCCTCCATTTCTACTATATAGTAGGTCTTTTAGAATTATTTAAAATAACTAATATTTTAAATTTAAAAATTGTTTCCTATTAAAAGATAATGATTTAGATCTGTTATATCTCCTCTACCTCCATCTTTCTTTTTAAAAATATTTATTTGGCTCTTCTCGGTCTTAGTTGCGGCATGCAAGATCTTTTTTGCTTTTTTTTTTAACTTGCAGCATGCAAGATCTTTAGTTGCAGAATACAAACTCTTAGTTGTGGCATGTGGGATCTAGCTCCCTGACCAGGGATGGAATTCCGGCCCCCTGCACTGGGAGCGCGGAGTCTTAACCTCTGGACCACCAGGGAAGTCCCTACCTCCACCTCTCCATCATCATTTTTGGTTGAATCAATTGCTGGTGTTTACATTATTACTATGGCTGTAAATAATATTCACAGATGAGCCAAAAGTACATGATTACTGTTTATTTTTTGTATGACCTTCAGTTCAGTTCAGTCGCTCAGTCGTGTCCGACTCTTTGTGACCCCATGAATCGCAGCACGCCAGGCCTCCCTGTCCATCACCAACTCCCGGAGTTCACTCAGACTCACGTCCATCGAGTCAGTGATGCCATCCAGCCATCTCATCCTCTATCCCCTTCTCCTCCTGCCCCCAATCCCTCCCAGCATCAGAGTTTTTTCCAATGAGTCAACTCTTCTCATGAGGTGGCCAAGTACTGGAGTTTCAGCTTTAGCATCATTCCTTCTAAAGAAATCCCAGGGCTGATATCCTTCAGAATGGACTGGCTGGATCTCCTTGCAGTCCAAGGGACTCTCAGGAGTCTTCTCCAACACCACAGTTCAAAAGCATCAATTCTTCGGCATTCAGCCTTCTTCACAGTCCAACTCTCACATCCATACATGACCACAGGAAAAACCATAGCCTTGACTAGACGGACCTTTGTTGACAAAGTAATGTCTGTTTTTGAATATGCTATGACCTTACTTCTAGTTAATAACTGTACCATTTTTGTATTTGCTTAGTTTTCTATGAAGTAATAGTTAATTCATCTGCAAACTGCTAAAGTGCAACTTTCCTCTCAACATATTCAACTGTATCAGGTAAATCTCTGTTTTAATTTCCTTCTTCAAAATGTACTTCCTAAAACCCTCCATTAGGTTCCAACTGGAACTGCTTGCTCTCTTGGTGTGGCAAAAAACTGTGCTGATGGAATTCCCCTCTAACTTATCCTGGGAATTCCCTTGTCACTCGTGTTGGACCTCGTTTCCTTGTTCTCACTTCTTCCTTTCTGGATTTTCTCTTTTTAGTTGGGGTAGCTCCTCCAGTAGCTTCCTGCAAAGAGGGCATGGGAAGTACACTTTTTAAAAATTCCTTGTATTGTCTAAAAATATCTTCATTTACTCATACTTAAGAAGTGAGCTCGGCTCAGTACCGAATTCCAGACAAGAACGTGTGTTCTGTCAGAATTTTGTAAGGCTTTCCTCATCATCTTCTGTTAAGAAGTCTGAAATCTTTCTGATGGGCAATCTTTCACAGTCATCTATATATCCCTCACAGAAGTTTCTCATGGTTTTGTTTTTAATTGTATGAACTGACCATGGCTAAATTTTTACATTTAGCGATGTATGTGTGTCCTTCAATCCTGGGAAGATTTCTTACAGTAACCTTCCTTTGACTTCGTTCTCTTTCATGTCATTATTTAGATTATGGCCTTCCTAAACTGTCTAATTCTCTTTTGCTCTTTTTCTTTTTCCTCTTGCATTTACATCTCTTGTCTTTAGCTGTATTTTCTGGGAGATTTCCTAAACTTTATCTTCTAACTCTTCTTTTAAAATTTTAATTTCTATGAGTTCTTTTCTGTTTGCTGCACATTTCTTTTCCTTCTACATCTTGTTCTTATTTTACATGAATTTATTATCTTCCTTTCTCTTGAGGATATAAATAAATTGGGTGTTTGACATTGTGGTTTTCTTCAGCTGCCTGCATTGTCTCTATAATTTGAGTTCTTTCTTACTGTTTTCTCTGGTCTCTGCCTCTCAGGCTTGATGTTCTCCTTGAGCAGGAGGAAATCTCTAGCTGTACATTTATATATATCTAATAATAAGTGCGTGCTCAGTCACTTTAGTCGTGTCCCACTCTGTGCGACCCTATGGACTGTAGCCCACCAGGCTCCTCTGTAAATGGGATTCTCCAAGAAAAGAATATTGGAGTGAGTTGCCATGCCCTCCTCCAGGGGATCTTCCCAACCCAGGGATCAAACTCGCAGTGTCTCCTGCAGCGTCTCCAGCGTCTTCTGCATCGCAGGCAGATTCTTTACCACTGAGCCACCCAGGAAGCCTCGTATCTAAGATGACAAAGATGATGAGATGAACTGTGTGAGTGACCAGACCAGGGTACTTCACTCCAGGATGATCAGGCAGGAAACTTGGCTATCATGAGGATTCCTTTTATCTGATCAATTTTGGCAGAAAGGAATCCCTCAACCTCCTGGTTTGGCGATATAAGGTTGGCTTCCAGTGTTCTCCGAACACAGTAAGGGAATGGGGAGGGAGGAAGAAGAGGTCCTTACCATCCAGTAAGAACACATTTCAACTTAATCTCTTCTCAAATATTTAAGATTTTACACACACAGACACACATATACATAGACTGTGTGCCTGTATAAGAACACTAGTTCAACCACAGAGGAAGGACCATACACTGAGAAAGATAAATAATCAAGCAATAGTAACAAGTATTGTAGACTGAGTGTTTTTGAGATTAAATATAAAGTGCCAATGTTACTTTCTCATTAGCTATGACCCTATGTTATTAAAGGTCATAACTAACTTCTGAATAAGAATTAGGTACTTCCTTTTGAACCCCCTAATTACCCTTGTTCACACATTCCCACTGCAGTATTTTAAAGGATGTCATGAAGCAGACCCTGTATTACGAATCTTTATCTGGTATCAATTTGTAACTAATCATAAAGCAAAATGAATTCTAAAGGTAGACGAAAGAGGCATTTAACAATGTCCTAGTATTTCATTTATACTTTTGCTTTCTATCAACAACAACAAAATTATCGAAAATACGGTGCATAAAGATGGTACAGTACACCAAAAATATTTTATTCATTCTTTTTTTTTTTTTGCC
>NW_011494606.1:4039925-4048221 GCF_000754665.1 Bison bison bison
GGTAATTTTTTTTTCATTTTTTTTTTTTTTTTGCCATGATCTTTGTTCTTTTAATGTTGGGTTTTAAGCCAGCTTTTTCATCTTCCTCTTTTTTTTTTTTTTAATTTTATTTTATTTTATTCATTATTTTCAAAGTTGGATTCTTCTTTCAGTGGAACTGACTTTGGGATCATTTCTAATCCTTTCCATTTGAAATAGTTAATAAACAGTTGTTAGATTAGCAATTTGTCAGCAATGTCCAGTTCAACTGGAAAACCTAGTTAGACAGTTTCTACTGAAGGAGCAAGTTAGGTTGGTTACATACTTCTCCATAATCTTGTTCCACCCAATTTCTCATCTTTTATTGATTTCTCAATATAAGATGACCGAAAAATGACCTGCAGCGCCTACTCCTCTAGCTGACTATCTTTCCTCTTCTGCTATCTTCCATCACATGGCTTGCATTTAGCTCCGATATAATGACAAAACATGAAGATTGCATTCTCCTTCAAGCAAAGTACAAATCTTACATTCTGTTGAAAGGGCATACCATAGCTTTGATTTTTGATAATTTAAACATCATTCCCATTTATGTACTACCACAAAACCGATAGATATGTCCTTTAAAAGCTCCTTCTGGATGATAACTTGAATACTAAAAATAGCAAACTCAAACCAAAACAGTTTAAAATTTGGATAAAGTATTACTTTCATAATAAAAAAGTTTAGCTTAATTTAAAAATCAAGAGTTTAAAATTCTAATACATTGCTAAACTTCTTATGCACAGGTAGGAAAAACAAAACTTTAGGTAAAAAGTTGCTCTGTACATAGCTGTGTAACAAACACTTTCTGGATTCATGAATGAGCCCTAAATGAGTTGTAGAAAGAGGGAATACTGGAACAAACAATGAACACAAAGAGATAAGCTATTCTTCAGAGACAGGGGCATATAATCATATTAATTCAGTTCTCAAAAGTAACAACACATCCTATGTGCTAAGTACAAATATAACATAATATGGTACTAGTATATGTAGAATTTGGATTCTAGTACTGACTTGGCCACTAATTTACTGAATCACAATTTTCCAGGGTCTATATTCTCATTTTAAAAAATGAGAGATTGACTAGAGCTTCTCAAAGGTTACTCAAATCCTCAAAATTCTATAATACTATAACTCTATTAAGGCTTCCCTCATAGCTCGGTTGGTAAAGAAGCCGCCTGCAATACAGGAGACCCCAGTTTGATTCCTGGGTAGGGAAGATCCTCTGGAGAAGGGACAGGCTACCCACTCCAGTGTTCTTGGGCTTCCCTTGTGGCTTAGCTGGTAAAGAATCTACCTGCAATGCGGGAGACCTGGCTTCAATCCTTGGACTGGGAAGATCCCCTGGAGAAGGGAAAGGCTACCCACTCCAGTATTCTGGCCTAGAGAATTCCATTGCACTCTATCTGAAAGTTAAGCGGAAAAAGTAGAAGAGATAAATGTTAACAAAACAGGACTTCCCTGGCAGTCCAGTGGTTAAAATCCAAGCTTCCAATTGCAAGGGGCACGGGTTTGATCCCTGGTCAGGAAACTATGGTCCCACATGCTGCACAGTGCAGCCAGAAATTTTAAAAACTAAATTAATTTTAAAAATATTAACGAAACAATAAGTGAGGGAAAAAACGCATTCTGTAACTAAGCAAAATCTTTCAATCATTGCCTTCAATTTGGGTTCCAGAAAAGTGATTAGTAAAAAACCTTTGAGGGAAAGTATCAAGAGAAAGAATTATGTGAGGGTCACAGGTACAACCTATTCGATCAAACGCAGAGCTACAAATAGTGGAGTTCAGACTTGAAAGTCAGGTGAGAAAGCCCACACGATGCTGTGGAGTGCTGACAATTACAGACACGAGTAAGTAATCTGAAATGATTTTTTGTGTGTGGCCATAACGCATGGCACAGGACCCCCCCCCCCCAACCAGGGACTGAACCTGCAACCCCTACAGTGGAAGCCCAGAGTCTTAACCACTCACTGGACCAACAGCAAAGTCCATGAAATGATGTTTTTAAAAACTGTAGAATCACAGGATCATAACATAAAATAGAACTTTATTTTTATTGACATATAGTTGACTTACTATGCTGTTAGTTTAAAATAGAACTTTAGAAATCCTCTTGTTCAACTCATCTAATATATGAAGTTCTACTTGTAACCTCCTTAATTGATGGTCTCCCAGCCTCTGCTGAAACACTTAAGATTGTGAACTATGAGTTTACAATCTTAAAGCAGCACACGTTATTGAAAAGTTCTGTGAATTGATGCTCAATGGTTTTAAATTTTCATTGTTAGTAGAGACCCTTCCCAGCCTGGTCCCTTACTTCATGAGCATTCTGCTATCCATCATACTCAGAGTGAGTAATATAATCCAGATAAAAGTCTGACTATTCTTAGTATTATCTATCTTATTATGAACACAGCTATTTCTACCAGTGCAACCTAATAAGGCATTTTAGGCTGACTGGATTATTTTCTTTAGGCAAATGGAAGGATGTTTTATGTTACGCTTTTTTTTCAGCAGGGGCAGGGAGTCACATCCACATCATATTATCACTCATATTAAGATTGAGGTTAACTAAAACCTTTATTCAATAGTTTTCACATGAAATGCTACTAGGTTAAACCCCCTCATTTTCTAATTTTTTTTTATTTAAAAATAGAACTTTATATATAGTACTGTTAAACTTCCTTTTTTTCATGTTTATCATTCCAGCCTTTCAAAATGCTGTTTACGAATCGCACCCTGCAGTCTCAACTGTAGCGCTTATCATACAGGGTTCCTTGATTTTCTAGTCTACGTCCTCCCTAGACTTTGACATTTTCAAGGACACTTTGCTCCACATGACCTATGCTAAGTATGGTGGATGATCTAATAAATGCACTGGAAATGATAGTGATGATGAATTAATTCCTCTTGATTCTGTCATCTAATATATTCTTCCCAGTTTTGTGTCACCGACAAAATCTGAGAGTTTTGCTTCTTAAATAGTCATACAGATCACGCTTAAAACTTGAGATGTAACAGGGTCAAGGCTATAGAGGCCAATGGCACATGATAAGAAATTCCCCTTCAGATAACAAAGTTAAAGATTACAAATATGACTGTTCAACTACTTAGGAGACAGATGATTATGTTCCCCAGGATTCTCCAATTTTAAGGTAATTATTCAATAAACATTGTCTAGGGTGCACAAGAAAAACAATTCAGGTTATTATATACCAGTCTTGACTTATAGCTCTCAGAGAAAAACAAGCTTAGAAAAAAGATATCCATCTTTTGGGGAGGGGGATGTCACATATCTTGTGGGATCTTAATTAGTCCCCCAAGCAGGGACTGGACTCAGGCCCTTGCAATGAAAGCCCCGAGTCCTATCCACTGGATCACCAGAGAATTCTCATAAATGTTGTTTTTAATTTTATTTTTAAAATTTCTATCCCATTATGGTTTATTATAGGATATCAGTTATAGTCCCCTATGCTACACAGTAGGATCTTCTTGTCTCTTTTATAAACAGTAGTTTGTATCTGCTAATCCACAACTCCTAATTTATCCCCCTCACTCCCTTTCCCCATTGGTAACCATAAGTTACATCTGTGAGGTGATTCTGTTTTGTAAATTTATTTGTGTCATATTTTAGATTCCACATATAAGTAATATCAAATAGCATTTGTCTTTCCCCAGCTGACTTAGTGCACATAGTGTGATAATATCTAGGTCCATCCATGTTGTTACAAATGGGCATTATTTCATTTTTATGGTTGGACAGTATTTCATTGTGTATATATACCACATCTTTATCCATTCATTTCTTGACGGACATTTAGGCTGCTTCCACGTCTTGACTATTGTAAACAGTGCTGCGATGAACACTGGGGTACACGTGTCTCTTTCAATTCTGGTTTCCTCGGTGTGTATGCCCAGCAGTGGGATTGCTGGGTCATATGGCAGTTCTATTTCCAGTTTTTAAAGGAATCTCCACACTGTTCTCCATAGTGGCTGTACTAGTTTGCATTCCCACCAACAGTGTAAGAGGGTTCCCTTTTCTCACTGAGGTGCATTATACAAATGTCCTTAAAAATCCTGGGAATGACTGCTCACAAACTACTAAGAAATACTGGGGAAAAAAATAGGTTACACGGAAAACCCAAGTCCTACAGTGACAGCTTGTCTAAGTATTCTTTTAAATCCTATCAGAAACCTATTAATGATAATACCCCTTTATTTTCTACATAAATAGAATACTTTCACCTGATATTCTACAAGTTACAGCTAAGAGAAACAACAGAAACATCCTTTACTGCAAGGTAATACTGCTAATAAAGCAAAATTGCTAAAGTATTACAAACCTTACACAGATCATTATCTTCAGAACAGATCAGTATGATAAATATTTACATGCAAAGCTTCTATAATAGTGAAAGCAAGTTTAAGAAAATGCTCACATTTTCTTTGGAGAAATTCCATTAAGGTGAGACCATGAAAACATACTACACACTCTTCCTGAAATTTAGGGAGGGAGGAAGATCAGCTACTCACAAGCCTCTGATGTAAAAAAAAAAACCTAACAGCATCCATATTTACATATCCAGAACATTAAACAAATTTAAAAAGTGGGGGGAGGGGGGCAAACCAATGCCAATTTTACTGTCAGGGAAGAAGTAATTTTTTTAAGCACAAAATTAGGAAAAAAGTTTAATTCATATGTCCAAAGGTCAAAAAAACTAGCCAACAAAAGAAAGAAATGTACTATAATTATGCTAAAAGAATAATTTACGGTTATTAGAAAATAAAATATATACATATATTATGAGCTTATCATAATCAAACAAAAAAAAAAAAACTCAATACCATTAAACACATAACTAATCAAATTCCAGAACATTTCTTCATGTAGTCAAAGCCATAATATTCTTTACGGTGCAAGTTCAATTCTTTCCTTCCTAAATCTACAAGGGTGTAATCTTTCATTCAAAGATCAAAAACAGAGATTCTTTGACAGAGAAGAAACAATACCTATAGCTGCATCCTACGTCTAAAATGATTAAAAAAAAGAAAAAGAAATTAGTCAGGCATATTGCCTAGCTTGGAAGAAACAACACTGAAAAGGCCTTTTAAAAATCTGTTTGATAAATTAGTATTCAACCCTCAAAGTTCCCCTAAAACGGCAATGTTTTTCAGGGAAATGTAACCGAAGTTTTATATATAATATATATATATAAATCATATATATATAAATACATATATAATAATTGTTAATATTACAACGTGTTGATTCCAGCCCTTCCTTTCCCTACTTCCCCCACAAGTCTGTTCTCTATGTCTGTGAGTTTGTTTGTTTTCTATTAGGTTGGTGCAAAAATAATTATGGTTTCAAACCCTGAATTTTAAATCATTATAATTAATCTCAAACATATCTTTATTAATGAAAAATAGGAACCATTACAATCAATACATTTTTGCCAATAAGAAATAAATTTGTTTCCTGTAGCATAAAAATCTGTGCTTCGGGATTCAAGGAACACTTGGAAAGTATTTTCTGCATCCTGCTGGTTGTGAAAGCATTTTCCCTGCAAAAAAGTTGTCAAGATGCTTGAAGAAGTGTTAGGCAGTTGGTGAGAGGTTGGGTGAACATGGCAGATGAGGCAAAACTTCAACTTGTGAATCACCGGCTGTGCAAAGCGCAGTCAGGCGCTGTCACAGAGAAGAACCGGGCCCTCCCTGTAGACCGGTGCTGGCGGCAGGCCGTGCAGTTTTCAGTGCATCTCATGTCTGCTGAGCATTCTTCTCATATGTCATGGTTGCACTGGGATTCAGAAAGCTGTAGTGGATCAGACCAGCAGCGAAACACCAAACAGTGACCATGATCTTTTTGGGGGGCAAATTTGGCTTTGGGAAGTCCTTTGGAGCTTCCTCTGAGTCCAACCACTAAGTTGGTTGGTGCTGGTTGTTGTATAAAATTCACTTTTTGTCATATGTCACGATCCAATCAAGAAATGGTTCACTGTTGTTGCACAGTATAAGAGAAGATGACACTCCAAAATGACAATTTTTGATTTGTGGTCAGCTAATGAGGCACTCACGTACCGAGCCTTTACGCCTTTCCATTTTGCTTCAAATGCCAAGTGACCACACAATAGTCAATGCTGAGTTCTTGGGCAACTTCTCCCATTAGTTGTAAGAGGATTAGCTTTGAGGATCCTCTCAGTTGGTCACTGTCACCTTCTGATGGCCAGTCATGGTGCTCCTCATTTTCAAGGCTCTAGTCTCCTTTGTAAAACTTCTTGAGCCACCACTGCACTGTAAGTTCATTCGCAGTTTCTGGGCCAAATGCATTCTTGATCTTGCAGGTTTTCTCTGCTGCTTTATGACCCATTTTGAACTCAAACAAGAAAATCGCTAGAGTTTGCTTTTTGTCTAACATCATTTCCATAGTCTAAAATACAAATAAAATAAACAGCAAGTAATAATTCATTAACAAAATACATAAAACAAGAAATGCACATTAAAATGATGTATAACCACAATTAAGAACGTATTCCAGTATCAAATGGCAAAGTTCAACAATGCAAAACTGGAATTACTTTTGCACCAACCTAATAGGTTCATTTGTGTCACATTTTAGATTCCACATATAAGTGAGAATCATACAGTATTTGTCTTTCTCTGACTGACTTAGTAGAATAATCTCTAGATCTATTCATTTGGCTACAAATGGCATTACTTCATTCTTTTTTATGGCTGAGTAGTACTCCATTGTTTGCATGAACCACATCTTCTTTATCCATTCATCTGTCGATGGACATTTAGGGTGCTTCCATGTCTTGGCTATTGTGAAGAGTGCAGCTATGAACATAGGGGTGCATGTATCTTTCTGAATTAGTTTTGTCCAGATACATGCACAGGTGTGGAATTGTTGGATCATATGGTAATTCTACTTTCAGTTTTCTGAGGAACCTCCATACTGCACCAACTTACATTCCCACCAACAGTGTAGAAGGGTTCCCTTTTCTCCACATCCTTTCCAGCATTTGTTATTTGTAGACCTTTTAATGATGGCTATTCTGACCAGTGTGAGGTGGTATACCTCATGGTAGTTTTGATTTGCATCTCTCTAATAACTGGCAGGGCTGCCCTTGTGGCTCAGTGGTAAAGAATCTACCTGCCAAGCAGGAGACACAGGTTGGATCCTTGGGTCAGGAAGATACCCTGGAGAAGAAAATGGCAACTCACTTCAGTATTCTTGCCTAAGAAATCCCATGAACAGAGTAGCCTGGCAAGCTACAGTCCAGTGGAGTCACAAAAGAGTTGGAGACAACTTAACAACTAAACAACAATTAGCAATGACAAGCATCTTTTCCTGTGCCTCTTGGCCATCTGTATGTCTTCTTTGGAGAAATGTCTGTTTAGGTCTTATGCCCATTTTTCGACTGGGTTGTTAAGAGTTGTCTGTATATTTCGGAAATTAAGCCCTTGCTGGTCATATCACTTGCAAATATTTTCTCCCATTCCAACAGGCTGTCTTTTTGTTTTGTTTGTGGCTTCCTTTGCTGTGCAAGGCTTTATGTTTGATTAGGTCCCATTTGTATATTTTTGTTTTCATTTCTATTGCCTTGAGACTGACCAAAGAAAATATTGGTATGATTTATGTCAAAGAATGCTCTGCCTATCATCTCTTCTAGGAGTTTTATAGTGTTTTATCTTATACTCAAGTATTTAAGCCATTTTGAGTTTATTTTTCTGTGTGGTGTGAGGATGTGTTCTAACTTCACTAATTTAAATGCAGCTGTCCAACTTTCCCAGTACCACTTGCTGAAAAGACTGCCTTCCCCCCCCATCTTACAGTCTTGCCTCCTTTGTTGAAGATTAATTGAACGTAAGTGTGTGAGTTTACTTCTGGGCTCTCTATCTTGTTCCACTGGTCCATATGTCTGTTTTTGTACCAGTAGCACACTATTTTGATTACTGTAGCACTGTCTGAGGTCTGGAAGGGTTATGCCTCCTGTTTATTCTTTTTCCTCAGAATTGCTTCCACAATTCTGGTTCTTTTACAGTTCCCTATTTAGGCTTATTTGTTCCAGTTCTGTGAAAAATGTCATGGGTAATTGAAAGAGATTGTGTTAAATCTGCATGTTGCTTTGGGCAGTATAGGCATTTTAACAATATTAATTCTTCTAGTCCAAAAGTATGGGATATCATTCCATTTCTTTGAATCATCTTCAGTTTCCTTTATTAATGTTCTATAGGTCTCATCATAAAATTTTGTCTTTCACCTC
>NW_011494606.1:4048321-4069966 GCF_000754665.1 Bison bison bison
GGTGGGTGTGTGTGTGGGTGGGTGTGATTTTAAAAGGTTTTTTTTTTTTTTTTAAAAAACAACCCAATCAAAACATAGGAAGATCAACAGATGACCACGAGGCAAATGTAAAGACATTCAACATCACTATTAGAGAAATGCAAATCAAAGCTACCATGAGGTACCACCTCACATGAGTCAGAATGGCTGAATGGACATCATCAAAAAGTCTACAAATAACAAATACTAGAGAGGCCGTGGAGAAAAGGAAACTCTCCTCACTGTTGGTGGGAATGTAAGTTGGTGCAGCCATCATGGAAAACAGTATGGAGGTTCCTCAGAAACTAAAAACAGAATTACCATATGATCCAACAATCACACTCCTGGGCATATATCCAGAGAAAAACATGATTCAAAGGGATACAAATGCCAAAGTTCACTGCAATGCTGTTTGCAATACCCAAGTCATGGAAGCAAGCTAGATACCCACTGACAGATGAATGGATAAAGAAGACGGACATTTATACAATGGAATATCACCTAGTCGTTAAAAAGAATAAAATGCCACTTGCAGCAACATGGATTGACCTACAGATTATAATACAAAATTAAGTCAAACAGAGAAAGACATATCATATGATATCACTTAAATACAGAATCTTTTTTAAAAAAAGATACAAATGAATTTATTTACAAAATAGAAACAGACTCACAGACTTAGAGAACAAACTTACAGTTACCTGGGGAGAAACAGATTGGCAGTTGGGGACTGGTAAGTACACAATGCTATATTTAAAACAAATAAGCAACAAGGACCTACTGTACAGCACAGGGAACTGTGCTCAACCCTCTGTAGGAACTTACAGGAAAAGAATTTAAAAAAGAACACATACATGTGTATGCATGTGTATGTGAAACACTTTGCTGTACATCTGAAATTAATACAACATTGTTCATGAACTATACTCTGAAATAAAATAACAAAATTTTAATAAAATTTTAAAGGTTTTTTTTCAAATAGTCTCTTTCTGATATTTCATTGTTAATGAAATGCAACTGACTTCTGTATGTGCATCTTGTATCCTGCTACCTTGCTGAATTCATTTATCAGTTCTAGTGTTTCTATGTGGAGTCTTTTGGGTTTTCTATATATAGTATGTCATCTACATATAATGACAATTTTATGAGGTTATTTCTTTTAAACTTCAAATTTTACTCACTGTAATAAAGCTAGCTACCCAGACATGAAAAATCAAAAATCCTAAATAAAACTTAAGACTAGAAACAATCTGATTGGGTTTCACATTAAAAAGATCCAATTTAAATGACAGGATACTTCAAGTCACCATTTTCTAAACCAGGTTCAAAGGGTTAATAGATATTCAAAGTAATATGGTATTGTGGCAAAACCAATCAAGGAAATTCAAGATTCTGTAATTCCCCACCATGCCCTACCTTCTCAAATAATATTTACATATTAAAGGTCCTAAGAAGTCCTGCAGAAAGAAGTATGTTAACTCTGTATCCAATATTTTGCAAAGTTACCTGGCCACTAAACTCTTCATTATTATTATTATTCAATCACTGTCATCTCATTTCCTAGCACTTGACAAAAAAAGAATTTTAGAAAAACCAACAAGATCTTCAAATTTTCCACTGTACACCTGTTGTTACAGCAACATTATTAAAAGCAGCCCCTTCCACTCTTAAAAGTGTCCCACTTTGGATGATAAATTATATGGTCACCCTAGAATTAACTCTAAAACTAAACAGATATTTTAAAGCCAAATGCCAAATTAACAGGGCCATGTTACTACATGCAGTTAAAATGTTATACAGATGATGATTAATCTTGATCTCTTTTTCTCAAACTTCTGAAAAAATTCTCCACTAGCAATCATATATGTTCAAAATACTCTGGACTACTGAATTCTCGCTAAATGAACTCACAAACCAGATGTAGACAGTGAAAGATATCTGTAATTGCATAATTTTTAAAAAGTGTCTATTACATATAACTGTAAGGAAAGGAAAACTCTTGAAGACATTACAGCACGTCCACACAAGACATTTTATGTTTTAAAAGGTATTTTTTTTAATTATTTCAGTTCTCAATTGTGAGACGTCCTCAGAATTCTTGACTTTATTTTCACTCACTCCAATCTTCCTAGATGACCTCAATCATCTCATAACACTTTGAGGTTAACAATCCCCAAATCTTCATTTCTAGCCTAGCCTTTGTCTTCTGAATTACAATGTTAAACACTTCTATGTCCCAGCAGTCAGCTCAACACATCTAAACTTAACAAATCAAACTTCTCTCAAACCACTTAACCAGTTATTCAAGCCAGAAAACTTCTATGCCACCTTCTCCCTCACTCACGTCTATTTTCCAAGTCACATCAATCCTACCACTTTAAATGTCTATTACCACTTTAATTCAGACTACCATGATCCCTTTCCTAGATGTCTGTAAGAAATTCTCCTTGTCTCCACTATTATCTTTTCAAGTCATTCTTCACACTAGAGGTCTATTCTAAAATAGAAAGATGATCATGTCACTCCTGAGCTTAAATCTTTCATGATTAGCCACTAGACTAAGGATAAAGGGCAAATTTCTCAGCATGGCCTAAGAGATCCTTCATGATCCAGTCTTGGACACTGCCGCTAAAAGCCCTGTTAACCAGCTTTCCATCCTCCAGGACTTTCATACACATGCTGTTTTTTAATAACTCTCCTCTCCTCTCCCATCCTAATCTTCTTCTAGTTAATTTCAACTCATTCAGGTCACACCTTAGAAGTCATCAACTTTGGGATACTTTCCACAGGCTATCCTCAATATTAGTAAATTTACCTTCTTATGTGCTCTACAATTTAACCCAACACAGTTCTCATGCCAAAATGTAGAGAAGCCCTATTTACTTGTCTGCTGCTGCTGCTAAGTCGCTTCAGTCGTGTCCGACTCCGTGCAACCCCATAGACGGCAGCCCACCAGGCTCCTCCATCCATGGGATTTTCCAGGCAAGAACACTGGAGTGGGGTGCCATTGCCTTCTCCGATTTACTTGTCTACTTTCTACCAAACCACAAGCTCAGTCTATACAAACTGTTTTGTTCACTGTCAATGAATATGAGTAACAATGTTCTGGCATCTCGAATATTATAAACCATACTGGCAGTGTAAGCCTATTAGAAATAATATATATTCTCTCTGACAAATAAGGACATTACATAATTCTGATCAGTGCCTACTCAGCATGTTACTGCTATTTAAACAGTAACTTACTTAATTTGGATAGGTAAAGAATTTTGTTCTTAATCCTACAAAAATGGGGGAGTTACAGAAACTTCTCCAGTTGCAGAAATGTAGGGTTAAGAGAGAGACTGACATATAATCAAAAAGGCCATCTGACTAAAACTGAAAAGGGAAATTAAGATACGAGGCCAATTTAGGGGTTGTTAATATCAGCATGAAACTATGAGAGTCTGAAATAATAAGGGTGATAACAGGGAAGGGAAGGAAGGCACAACATTTAAAATATTTGACAAGACTTGGAAGTGAAGGATGTAGCTCAGATGGCTCAGAAATACACACAGTTTGCCTTCCTTGAGCGCCCAAACTAGGTCAGGTCTTCTTGTTACATGTGCTTATAGAATTTTGTTCTTTTCCTTTACAGAATTTAGTACAGTTTCAGACTCATAATTTCAACATGAGAAGTTCTGATAACAATTTGGCTCCAGCTGTCCACAATTACATCACTCTGTCATATAGAAATCCAGACATGGCTCTACTGGATGTGCGATAAACATGCCTCAGTGTCTCTCATTACCTTTTCTCACGCTGTTCCCTCTGCTTGAAACAATCTCCCTGCAATCAAAACCTTTCGAGAAGTCTCCTCTTTTGAGGACCAGTTTAAAATAAGCCTGGCCAGAAGTGACTAGTCTTCCTCTCATGAATATACTGTTAACTGTTCACACAGTTATTCTTTTCTAGCTTTTTATTACAGTTGTTCTAGACATTTCTCTCCTCCACAAGAAAGGCAAAACTCCCTGAGGTTAGCTCTGGGGTGGCGGTGCAGAGGTAGGTGTGAAAAGGCTGACGAGAAGGAAACTGCAAGCACAAACAGCGGCAGAGGAGAAGGTAGCAGGAATTCAACAAAAGTAAGTCTAAGAACACCACCCACGCCCTCTCCTAAAGGAGTCTTATACTGGGTACTACAGACTACAGCCTTTCCTCCTGCTCCTCATGTTAGTTATTGGCAATATTATTTCTAGAAATCAATGCCCAAAAGAAACACAATGTAAGCGACAATGGTTAGCCACACATGGAATTTAAAAATTTCCACTAATCACTTTTTTTTTTTTTTAGATGAAATTCAGATACCTTTATTTGGCTAGATTCTCATCAAAATTTTCTGTCTGATATTCATATTTAAGTTAACTTCAGCCCTGAAAATTTGCTGATGTTTAGATAACACGCATAAATATGTCATAGGGAATATAAATCATAATCATGACATATATGGAGTGCTTTTTCAGAAACTGTGTAAATTAAATACTTATACCTTATTTCATTTTCAAAATGATCATATAAAACCACAACTCTTATGACCCCTGTTTGATAGGGAAGGAAACTGAGGGTTGGAGATTTTTTACTTGTCCAATTGTGAACTATGGAGACGGGACTTAGACTCTGAAGTCTTTGCTGGATTATACTGCCTTGTGGATGACCAAATACCATTAAAAACTAACAAAAAGAGCATCAACATGATTCTAATGAAGGATGTCAAAAGGTACACATTTTACTCCCAACTCTTCCATTTCACCCAGTACTTGAGGGAATCATTGGGAGAGGTGAGGTGAAACCGCCTTTTTCGTTCTGATAAATGAACACAGCTGCCTAATTTAAAATAATTTTGGCTCTACCACTGGACTTCATGTATCATTTTTACTGGTTATACTATTTAAGTTAAATTTAGATGATGTTGTTGGTTGGTCTCTAAGTTGCGTCCAACTATTTTGCAACCCAGTTGACTGTAGCCCACTGGCCTCCTCTCTCCATGGGATTTTCCAGGCAAGAATATTGGAGTGGGTTGCCATTTCCTACTCCACACTAATCACTCTTTAAAAAGTAAAGAGAAAAAGGTAAAATTCATAGTATATTTTGCTTAACGCAGTATATATCCAAAGTAGTATCATTCAAACATATAATCAATATAAAACAACTGAGATATATTTCTTTATTTCCACGCTATGTCTTCAAAATCTAGTGTATCTTTTTCTCACAGCCACATCTCAAATGTGCAATAGCTACAAATACAATAAATAAACCACAATGGAAAAGAATATGAAAAAGAATATACATATATACACGTATATGTGTGTGTATAACTGAATCACTTTGCTGTACAGCAGAAATTTATAAATGAACTATACTTCAATAACATTTTTTAAAAGCAAAAATAAAAAAGTAACTAAACAATGCAGCTCTAAAATAATATTCACCCTGTCATTCACTGGCTCCAAACCAATACCCTGGGCTGTATCTGACTCTTGCTCATTACTGTCCAACCTCACACCTGTACTTCCATGGCCTCACCTTAGATCTTTGCACCAAAACCTGTACCACCTTCAAAAATCACCAATTCAAATACTCCACTCTCCAACTACCACCTATTCTTACGTGCTTAAGCACCTTCACTCCAACAACTCAACTTTACCATGACCTCCAGTTAAGTGATGTTTATCACTCTCTATCCCTTCAGCTTAGATTCCTTCTTTTTTTTTTTTTTTTTGGGGGGGGGGGGGGCATGGTATAGCATTAAACATTCCTGTGCAAAATCCCCTTCCCCACTCTATGCCTGGCACACTCTACCTGTTCTAACTTTACAACTCAGGCAGACAGAAGAATGCATGCACACAGGCAAAGAGATGTTACAATACACTCATAATCATCCATCTCAATAGGTATAGGCATCCTACTAAATTTTCCAGTAACCAGCAAACTTCCCACAGAAAGATAACTTGTGCATCTTTTCCTTGTTCCTCTCATATCTCCTTTCCCCCAATACTACCTTTAGGAAGCATAGCACTAATGTCAGTCACTCAGTCATGTCTGACTCTTTTCGACCCTTGGATTAAAGCCCACCAAGCTCCTCTGTCCATGGAATTCTCCAGGCAAGAATACTGGAATGGATATTCCCTTCTCCAAAGGATCTTCCCAACCCAGAGATTGAACCTCATTCTCCTGCACTGCAGGCAGATTCTTTACTGTCTGAGCTGCCAGGGAAGCCCACTTAGGACGCATGCATAAAACCAATGACTTTCTCTAACAATGTTATTTGGTATATTTGATATATATATTTTTTAAAAACTTGCAAAATTAAACAGCATTTTTTGCTAATTATAAAAATTTAGATTCATATAAGTGCAGGAGAACCAAATTATCTTTCATATAATATATGAAAACCATATATAACCATGTAACCATATAAACCATATATAACCATATAACCAGAATCCCAGAATATAAGTTTCATGAGGGCAAAGAATCTATTTCATTCCCAACCTACTACTGAGCATCTAACCTAAGTGTCTGGTACATAAACCAGCCTTCATTTTTATTGATGGAATAAATAAGAACCTTGCTGTAAGCAACTGTGATATGAAAGACCAAACTTGAAATAGACAAAAGGAAGGGGGAGGAGAGAGTGCTTATTTGTTTTCAAGATTTAACACAGAATATCTATAGCCCAGAAAACGCATAATTATTTTTACTTTACATAAGACTTTTAAAAGTGTATCAAACAAGACAATGGACAAAAGTCAAATATAACTTTCAATGGTTTGCATGTGTGCGTGCTAAGTAGCTTCAGTCATGTCCGACTCTTTATGACCCTATGGACTACAGCCCACTAGGCTCCTCTGTCCAAGGGATTCTCCAGGCAGGAATACTGGAGTGGGTTGCCATGACTTCCTCCAGGGGATCTTCCTGACCCAGGGATCAAACCATTGTCTCTTACATCTCCTGCATTGGCAGGCAGGTTCTCTACCACTAGTACCACCCAGGAAACCCTTTAATGGTTTTTCCTTTAACGGTTTAGGCATCCACTAAAAAGCTAGATTTCTCCTATAACTGATTTAATGTCTTCATAAACTATACCACAAACACATATAAATCTAAGCACTTCTAAAGACTCAACCAAGTGTGGATCACTGTGGCCATTAACCAAAGCCTCCTTTTCTTCCCCAAACATCACTGAGCATAATTAATAGATTCCATGGGCATGAATGTCTGCCACAGTTACATATATTTTCAAAATGAGGTCTCCACTTGTGGAATCCTTCTCTTCAAAAATGCTATGTCACATTTAAAAATTTATAGAATTGTGATATAATTAATAGTTTAATTAGAAGCAATGGCTTAAAAACCACCTTACAAGTAAATAATACACAAAACTATTATTTCACTGCTAGTTTTGATTTTTAAAGTAAAACATATTAATCAAGCTGCATGGAGGAAGTGGGGAGGAAACAGGATGTGGTTGCACAAAAGAAGGCCTCAAAGTTTTGGAATACTCTGTTAAGTCTGGTGTTTGTTTTACCAGTCATCTATAAGTTACACATTGCTCTACAAAGTTATACATATTATTCTGCATATATTTATTTTTCTAAAGCAACCTAGCTTTCTCTCAGAAAAGAACACAATTCCTATTAACACTCAATATAAATCCTAATTGAACACTAGCAAATATTTTGTATCATAAGTTTTGCAGCAAGTTTACAACGTCTTCCCATTAAACACAAAATGACCATACACAAATATCTATCATACTCCCTCCCTAAAGGGAAGCATTGGAAGAGCTGATGCTGAAGCTAAAGATCCAATACTTTGGCCACCTGATGCAAAGAGCCGACTCAGAAAAGATCCTGATGCTAGCCAAGATTGAAAGCAGGAGAAGGGGATGACAGAGGACAAGAAGGTTGGATGGCATCACCAACTCAATGGACATGAGTTAGCGTAAACTCCAGGAGATGGTGAAGGACAGGGAAGCCTGGCATGCTGCAGTCCATGGAGTTGCAAAGAGTTGGACACGACTGAGTGACTGAACAACAAAAAGGAAGCATAAAGAATAAAGGAAGAAAAAAAATTAATTCACAAGCTCAAGGAACAATAATTGATTGCTTAAAAGAAAAAAAAGAAAAGAAAATGCACAGGTCCATTTCTCTAACCAAACACAGAAAAGGAAAAGAAGAAAATTACTTACGGGTTAATACAAGAAAATTTCTCAGAAATAAAAGACAAGTACCTCCAGTCTGCGCCACCAAATACTTCAGCACAATGAACGAAAAAATATCCATACACAGTTTCCATATCATGAAGTTTGAGCACATATCATAAAGCTCCTAAAACTTCCAGACAGGTCACTTGCAAAGGTTCAAGAACTGAAACATTGCTCTTTACTCCATACAATACGGAAATCATCTTTAGCTTATGAGAGTAAAGAAGAGAAAATGTCTATTCAGAATTATATCATACTTCAAACTGGAGTTTCAATCAACAGATAAAACAAGTGTTCAATTTTCTGAAAAGCTAAGATTTGTCAAAGATTTAACAGAAACTGAGTAAAATGGTTAATTTCAATGTTCACTTATTTAAATTTCTCCTGCTCCTAAAGATTTTGACTACTTTAACTTAGTTTGGCAAAAAAAAAGAAAAAAAAAACCCAAAACAATACTTTTTAAAAACCATGGGGCAGGAAGGGTTGTGGGCAGGGGCAGACAGCTGGACAAAAGAGATACAGGAATCTAAAAACCTGTATACATAAATTTTTCAAAATAAAAAGCTATTTTTATTACTCAAAATCATTCACATGGGAAAGTTGAGGAGAAACAATTAACTTTCTTAACTATGTCAGGAATGCAGAGATTCAAAGTTAAGTAAAAGGTAGAGATCAATTACGCATGGCTCTACTGCCCATCTTAAGCAGATAATTTACACAAAATAGTACATGTCCATCTCCATCATCCTGATTCCTTTCCGTCAAGAACCGTGTCTTAATTATCTTTGTATACTGATGATTAACACAGCACCAGGCACACAATACACACTCAAATATTTACTGAATAAATGAGTATAAGAAAAGGCCTAACTATATAGAAAGTAAAATATTCTCTTCAATACTACATTTTTAACGTGACATAGACTATAAAAAGGAAAATATTAAAGGATCAGTTTTTAAATAAAATGAAAAAATTATTTTCATATTAACGAGGTATAATTGTGTGTCCTGCGTGCTTACTTCTTCAAATACTCTATAAAGAAACAGAAAGTGAAGTCACTCAGTCATGTTTGACTCTTTGTGACCCTATGGACTGTAGCCCACCAGGCTCCCCTGTCCATGGGATTTTCCAGGCAAGAATACTGGAGTGGGTGCCATTTCCTTCTCCAGGGATTGAATCTGGGTCTCCCACGTTGCAGGCAGACTCTTTACCGTCTAAGTCACCAGGGAATCCCCTTCAAATACTCTCAACTCATAGCTAATTAATGAGCTTGCTCTTCATATCAATATCCTTTTCCCCCTTAACTTTATTTGCAGAATTACCTTCAATAGAGGACAAACTCCCTGAATTCCAACAGTATTCACAGTATCCTCACCACCGCCACCAGCCTCGCTGTATGCACACAAACACACATCACCTTCAGACTCCATTCCTTCAAATGGGTTAAGCAATTAGGATGACAGATGTCTGAACAACAAAAAAATGCATCACTTTTAACAAAGCTACAAAGAAAACTGAAATCTGTATGCAAAACAAGATGTCCAGTATCACCCTCCACACTCTGCAGAATCACCTGTTAAAATCGGCAGTTTCCAGAGAATAACTCAGTACAGTCTGAAGTGTTTACCTATAAGAAAACATGTTCTAAGCAACTAATCAACCTGTAAGTAACAAAATTCAACCTACACAATAATTTTAACACATTAATAGTTTATATGCAAATATGACTAATTATAAATGAGTCTTACCTATATACTTTCCACTGGGCATGGCAAAGTTGCCACTTATAAAAACTTAAAAATACTTGCCACATATACCAAGAAGTAACTTTTTTAAAGTAGTATGAAATTAAGGGTTATTATTTTCAATCCTTCACCCTTCCCAGTGGTCTCAACTATAGCTGGCCTGACCATCTAAAGAGGGAAAATTAACAGCAATTCCAAAATTCATGTTCTTTGCTCTAATTACGATCAGTTCAAAATGCTTTAGAAAAGATCTTTCACCTTTAAGATGCTACTTTATTTTGATATATTAGAATAATTTTTGTGACAAAAATCCTCCTTTTCCAATCTTAATTTGACATCCTGCAGAAAGATGCTTGAGATACAGAGGCTGAAGTTTTTCAAATAAAGAAGAGTAGAAAGTGAAAAACATTCAGTCCTGTAATCTCTAGGTCCCACTTTAATACGACAGAGAAAGGGAGAAAACAAAATAGGTCAGATGCAAATCAGCCATCTTATATATATGCAGTAAGAGCTAATAATGGGGCTTCCCAGGCTGTACAATGGTAAAGAATGCAAAAGTGATGAGCGTTCCATTCCTGGGTTGGGAAGATCCCCTGGAGGAGGAAATGGCAACCCACTCCAGTATTCTTGCCTGGGAAATCCCATGGACAGAGGAGCCTGGTGGGCTACGGTCCATGAGGTTGCAAAGAGTCAGACACAACTGAGCACGTACGGATGAAAGAGCTAATAAGATCTGCTAAAGAGGAAATTATCGACTAAAATTGGGCTAGAGGACATCTGTATGGATTTTTCATTTATTCAAGCTATTTCCATCCCCTACTATAGAAAAAAAAAAAAGGCAATAAAGGGTTGAGACATAGCCTTGAAAAAATAAAAAACCACGCAATTCCCACACCATTACTGACTGAAAGTATTGGAGCACATTTATTCAGTTCAGTTCAGTTGCTCAGTCGTGTCTGACTCTCTGCCACGCCGTGGACTGCAGCATGCCAGCCTTCCCTGTCCATCACCAACTCCTGGAGCCTACTTAAAACTCACGTCCATTGAGTCCGTGATGCCAATCAATGCAATGGAAACCATTACTACTTAGCATTTTTACTATAGAGACACAGGATACAATTAAACAGCTCTGCTTAGCAAACTTGCCTTGAAAATGGATCACTGTTATCTATAAGTACAACTTTTTTCTTTTAAATGATAAAAAATATCATGGATAAGAAGATGAGAATGATATTCCCATTTTAAGCTACACTGTGTATCTTACATAAGAGTGTTCAAGGTCTCAAAAGTTTTGACTCTCTGGGTTTTTTATAGTCTTGAAAATAGAGGATTCCCCCCTCCAAAAAATACTCTGATTAAATCTATTCATGTTTACTGTGTTAGAAGTTAAAACTGGAATTGTTGTCTAATGGATATAATTTTAGTTTTATAGAACATTCTGGATATTGGTTGCATAACAATGTAAATATATTTAATAGTATTAAACTATATACACTTAAAAGTGGATAAGAAGTAAATTTCAAGTTACGTATATATTACCATAACTTAAAACTTTTAAAGAAAAATTAAAACAGAAAATTTTGAAAGATTCATTGTCATTTAAAATATAATACATTGCTTGTTAAATCAAAATATTAAACTATTCAAAAACAAAAAAAGCAAAAACAGTCTTTATTTGACATTTTTGCAAAACTCTTTAATGTTTGGTTTAATAAAGACAGATTCATTTTCATATCCACTTTCACATCCAATCTGCTTCAGGTTGTTCTGACTGGAGTACATGAAGAAAATTCAGCCGCATGCAGATATGTAGTGAGAAAAGATGCAATATTTCAACAGCTCTCCCAGGTAACTGGAGCTTCCCTGGTAGCTGAATCCACCTGCAATGTGAGAGACCTGGGTTCGAATCCTGGCTTCAGAAGATCCTCTGGTGCAGGAAATGGCAACCCACTCCAGTATTCGTGATTGAAAAATTCCATGGACATAGAAACCTGGCAGGCTACAGTCCATGAGGTTGCAAAGAGTGGGATACACAAAGTGACTTCCACATTTTTTTTTTCAGATACGGATATTCTTTCATTCTTCACCTAAACTCAAGAAGTGGCAGTTTCTTAAAGGCTGCTCCAATATGGAATGTGAATCAATGAACACTTCCTACTCTTATGTACTGAAATCCATTGATCTATCTTACATTTCCAATGGAGCATTTTACCATTTTGCAATACCATGCATTGATTATTTAGAAAATAATAGTTGAAAGTTATGTAGTCCTGCCAATGTTGATTTTGACCCTTTTACTGTACAACTTTGCTATATGACATTCATTAATAGCACCACTGATCTTATCCCCCCCAAAAAGTATTGAGAAACTATCAAGCTCAAAGTGGTAAACACAAGGCTCCCCAAAATTCTATTTTCACTTGAGAGCCAGAATTTATCATTAGCAACAAATACTGTCAGTGTGTCTTGTGGTACAAACTCACTTGATTTAGTTTTGAGAAAATGTCTGCCAAATACCCAAGTCTTCGTACTTTGTCAGCCTTTCAAATAAAACGGTATCCCATTTAAAAAGCAGCTGGTTCAGCATGCAACTCAAAACCTGTACTAGTTCTTTTTCTTGAATTAACCATGAGGTTTGGTGTTTAGTAAAAGCGGTTTACAGGACTTTCATCACACAAAATATACTTTAAAATGTGCTCAAGGATTGAGACATAATAAAATTAAGTTTTACTGCTTCATCATCTTAATTCCAAGTACATGATGATGTTCCAAACTAGTACAGTTTAATACTACTGCCTTAATTCACACAATTTTACCCACCACTGATTATGCAAATGCCAATGTAGCTAATGGGCTTCCCTGATGTCTCAGATGGTAAAGAATCTGCCTGCAATGTAGGAGACCTGGGTTCAGTCCCTGGGTCGAGAAGATCCCCTGGAGAAGGGAATGAGTACCCACTCCAGTATTCTTACCTGGAGAATCCCCATGGACAGAGGAGCCTGGCAGGCTACAATCCATGGGGTCACAAAGAGTCGGACATGACAGAATGACTACCACTTTCAATATAGCAAATAATGCCTTACTTTTACTGAGAAAAGTTTTGACCTGGAGGATCCCCAGAAAGAGTCTGGAAAACTAACAGAGGTCTGGGAAACAGACTTTGAGAACCACTGTAATAGCTGATGCATTACTTGGGTGATTAAGAAACAAATATTTTTGGTCCATATCCCTCTGTGAGAGTGTTTAAATACACGTTTACACGGTGATAGGCTTCCCAGGTGGTGTGCTATTGCTAAAGAACCTACCTGCCAGTGCAGGAGACATAAGAGACAAAAGTTCAATCCCTGGGTCGGGAAGATCCTCTGGAGGAGGAGGGCATGACAATCCACTCCAGTATTCTTGTCTGGAGAATCCTATGGACAAAGGAGCCTGGCAGCCTACAGGCCATAGAGTCACTAAGAGTCTGACATGACTGAAGTGACTTAATAGTAGCAGTTACATGACAACATTCTCAAACCAAATGATACCTAGCACTTCATTCACAGTCATAACTCAAACATATAATGAGTGACAGAATATGACAGATACTTCCTAAATAAATAACAAATAATTACCAAATACCTACCATGTTAGACTCTGAGCTAGGTGCTTCTACATTCCCTTTTTGGGGTAACTCACAGAAGCCCACAGACCAGACTGATAATTTTAATATATGAGAAAAATATTTACCCTGAAATATTTCAGATCTTATTTTTTAGATTACACTTATGTGGCTACAAGAAAAAGTCTTAAAATTCACCATAAAGCATAAGATAGCATGTTTAAATTCTATTTTAAGCAGTATGCCATGAAGCTAAGAACAGGCTTGCTCACATTCAAAAACCCAAATACAAAATGAACTGCTCTGGCTGTGTACTGCGAGCGCGCCATAAAGAGCCTGCATTCCATTCTCCTCAAGCCAAACAACCCTTACCTGCGACAGTTTTCATTCCTATTCTTACGGGAACCTCAAATATAACTTTACTGGAGTTACATTAAACATTGTCAACTATTAAAAAAATTTAGCAAAACCATCAAGTTAACAATTTTTAGACATATACACTGATAAATCCACAAGCTAAACCTTTACAAATATACATATGAAATATCTGCATTGTAAAAAAGAGAAACATTCTCACTTTGGAACATGCAATGGAAAGAGCTTCAACATAGTATACTGTTAAGTGAAAAAAGCAAGTCAAAGTATACCATGTATAATAAGATTATGTATAGCAATGTATGTACATTCATTTAATAAATACTGAGTTCTATGTCCCTAATTTGATTCAAACCTAGACATATACAATAAATTACAAATGCTAGACACAATTAAATGTCCACACACAGAAAAATGAATACACAAATGGCTACATATGATTCCATTTATATGAAGTGTTCAATATAGGCAAATTTATAGGGCAGAAAGCAGATAAGCAGTTGCCTGAGGGTGAGTGAATTGTGGGCAATAGGGGTGATAGCTAAAGAATGCAAGATTTCTTGGAAGGGGAAGGGAAAAATATCCTGAAATTGGTTGCAGTAATAGTTACACAACTTCGTGAATATATAAATATTAAAGTACCATTTAATTATGCACATAAATGGATGAAATGCATGGTATGTGAATTATACCTCAATAAGCTTATGTTCTTTCCACCTCAAAAAATAGGATACCAAAGTGGTTGCAAGGGGTGAAGTGTGGGTGGGGTGAAAATGAAGACTTAAAATTTTACTCTACTTACTGCTGTATCATTACAATGAGAAATATATTTATTATCTATATAACTTAAATGTGAAAGGTAAACCTAAAACAGTCTTCCAAGATAGCATATTAAAAAGCTGAGATACTACTTTACCAACAAAGGTCCGTCTAGTCAAAGCTATGGTTTTTCCAGTGGTCATGTATGGATGTGAGAGTTGCACTATAAAGAAAGCTGAGCACCGAAGAATTGATGCTTTTGAAATGTGGTGTTGGAGAAGACTCTTGAGAGTCCCTTGGACTGCAAGGAGATCCAACCAGTCCATTCTGAAGGAGATCAGTCCTAAATATTCATTGGAAGGACTGATGCTGAAGCTGAAACTCCAATACTTTGGCCACCTGATGCAAAGAACCCACTCACTGGGAAAGACCGATGCTGGAAAGATTGAAGGCGGGAGAGAAGGGGACGACAGAAGATGAGATAGTTGAATGCCATCAGCAACGCGATGGACAAGAGTTTGAATAGGCTCTGGGAATTGGTGATGGACAGGGAGGCCTGGTGTGCTGCAGTGCATGGGGTCGCAAAGCGTCAGACACAGCTGAGTGACTGAACTGAACCGAAAACAGTCTTCATGAATTATTCTGGATTCATCTACGAAGCAGCCATGAAAAAAAGTGTGACAATACGACCCTATCTCAGAACACTGACAACTTAAGACTGTTACATAAATATATGCATCTGCCCCCTCACTAACAGAAACAAATCTTGAATGGAATTTGACAAACGTATCTTAGGCACCTACTGTGTCCGTGTCCATAGGGTAGGGCTAAGGGAAAACAGAGTGGCATACAAAGCAGAACATTAGTTAACATGAAAAAAGCAAACTAGCTCTGGCTTTAAGGAAAAGACTTTTGCTGTACAGTGGAGGAGGCAAAACACACACACAAAATGTACTGGGGTCAGACTAGAAAATCTTGAATACCAAACTGAGAGCTAAAGCTTTATCCTGATTTCAATGAAAAGCCAGTGGAGTGACAGGATGAAAGGAGTGTTTGGGGAACACTGACCTTTGGGCAACCAAAGCGGGAAATTAAAAGAAGAGAAGAATAGCAGGAAAGGTAAGAAAGAGATGAAATTTTTGAAAACAGGAACATGTACAACAGTCCTATGAAAGTTATTGATATTTCAAAGTTACCAGCTAATGTTCAAAGGGTTTGTTTTGTTTCTTAATCTAAGGTGAAGCAGAAAAGGAAAAGATTTCTTCATTTTGATGAATTTCAGAAGTTCATGACAAAGAATGAAGTTTTACCAGAAAATTCTGAGGGGAGGGGAGACTTAGGGAGTTTTTTCATGTGCTACCATGAAACGAAGAGTAGACGGAATCAAAACCAACAGGAGTTCCACAATTTTTAACATGGAAGAGGAAGTAGTAGTCACAAAGTCACAAACACTTTGTAGGAAGAGTAGCAAAAAATGCATAATAATTAGCACTATTTCTTAAATTGTAGCAAAGGAAAACTTAATATTTTAAAATTTCTCTATCACCTACCTCCAAAAAATCCTAGTCATACAATTTGTTACGTAAATGCTGAAGATTTAGGTGAGGACCGAATTTAACATGTCAAAATTTAGAGTTTGATTAATTTCATATCTTTAATTTCATCAGCTGCTCCTTCCACAGTGCAGTACTTTTCAGATATTGCACAAGTAATATTTTTAATTCAACTCACATACTTTTATTAACTGATTTAACCCATAAGGTTCTTTAAAACAGAATAAATGTTTTCACTGCCAAAGGAACCTCCTCGCTCTAACAGCCTCCCCGAAACAATGTCACCTACCAATTTTATAATATGGCAACACTTTGCTTTGAGATTAAAAACACAGCTAAAGCAAATATTCTCAAAATCTATTTCTATTTTCATAATCTATTTCATACTTTATCAAATGTTGATTCAGAACATTTATATAATGTTGACTTAATCTATCTCTGCCATCATTTTATAACCTTATCTGACAGATTTATAGGAACAGAAATAAGAAAGGTATAGACAACGAACAAATCAAAAATTACTTTTCATTGAACACTTCACCTAATCAAAACACTATTTGCACTGTTCCTGAAGCACAAAAAACGGTCTGTAGAATACATACATTTAGTTAGAATAAAACACTGGCAAACTTTTGTATCAGGCTGTTTGTCAAGTCATTGTTTAAAAAAGCAAAAAGTGGAAGTAACCCATTGTCCAATGATAGGGTGTATGTGTGTTAGTCAATGACTCGTGTCCAACTCTGTGACCCCGTGGACTGTACCCCGTCCATGGAATTATCCGGGCAAGAATACTGGAGTGGGTTGCCATTTCCTTCTCCAGGGGATCTTCCTAACCCGGGGATCAAACCCAGGTCTCCTTCATTGCAGGCAGATTCTTTACCATCTGAGCCACCAGAGAAGTCCAATGACAGGGTATCAGCTGAATAAAAGACAATGTTACCTTTCAAATGATCAGAGAGACCTCTACTGACTACCCTGGAAAGACAGCCATGAAAACAGCAGATTACAAATAAAGAGTATGAGCTCTCTTTTGTGTTGAATATACATATGCATTTGCTCTAAGAGAGAAAGTCTAAATGGATACCCAGATGCTAACCATGATATTTCTAAGTACTGAGATTACAGGTGCTGTTTATTTTTGTGCTTACTTTTCAGTATTCTCTGAGGTTTTCTCAAGTAAAATGATATCTGCAAGAATTAATGCCTATGATTCCAACTAAAAAACTCCAAACTCTTCCCTGCAAAAAGCCCAAGGAATATCCAAAAATACCTTGGCACAGAGCAAGAGGGAAAGTATTAGCAACAACATAACTAGAATTCTTTGTGAGCGAGGCACCCTCAAGGGTTCCAGGACTGACATGGCACCTTGAAGGCAGCCTACAGCACAGAGTTTTGAAATCACAAGTCCTAGGCTTAAATGCCTGCCACTTTCATGTGTATGACCTTGGACTAGTCATTTACCCTTTCCTGGCATACTTTATCAATAAAAGGGAGATACTACTTGCCTTTCCTATCTCAAAGAACTGATGGAAAAATCAAATGAGATAATGTGATACATTAAGAACTGCAAAGTACCATATAAGGTATTATTCAAATACATATATTAAAAAACAAACAAAACCAAGGTACTTGATGCCACAGCAGAATACACTAAAACCAATTCTATGACATAATGACCAGCAGTTTTGTTTTTTAAGACTACGTCTCATTATAAACACTGCAGTTTTTCAGAAACTTAGACAATTCTTCCCATTCCTACTACAACTCTAAGCCATTTTCTTTTCTTATCCCTCGTTACGAGCAAGAAAGGGTACAAATTACCCTGAACTCAAAAGCCTTTCCAAGAACCCTGGAGTAGCACGTTGATGGAGTTCACCAGGAGAAACCCAAGGTTAATCAGCTATGGACTCACCACTAAGCACTACTGCAATCAACCGGGATTACAAGAGACTCTTTGAAGAGAAAGACAATACGATCACCCCGGAGAAAACAGCAGAGCAACAGGAGATATTTCAAAACGATTATATGAAATACTTAAAAACCAGAGTGTCTTACAAATTGTTTTTAAATGCTGTTCATAAAAATGGTGATTTAAAACAAAAACCATCTAAATGTGGCACTTCAGCAAGGCAAGTTATGGAGATTCAAATCAAACTCATGAATAAACTGTCAGATTTACTTGCTTCCATCTAAAATAAAAGCAAATTACACCACAAAGACCAAAATTAAATGGCTAGTTCTTGAAAACAGAGAGGCAGAATACAACAACATAATTTACTGACAGGCTTGTATAGATACTACTTTTAAAGGTATGGTTTTTAAAGTTTGATTTCTCTTCCCCTTGAATTCCATTATTTACTTCACTAAATGATAATGAATTTCTTCCTTTCCACTGTTTCTCCTGAGGTAAGATGGCAATATAACCCAATTTGACTTAAAAAAAAAAAAATATTTTTTGCATTAAGTATTTTAAGAGAAGCTACATGAAGCTGTCAGATTAACTTCCAAGATCATCTGGCCATCACACCCTCCTGCTTTTAAACTCCTAAAGATAATAAAATGCTCATTCTCTACATTCTTACAAATGTCATTTTTGGGTATTCCCCTAATGAAAAATTAAACCTTCCATAAACAAATGAGTACAGAGAATTTTTTGATATGTATGACTCACAATCTAATTTTTATTGGCAGTATCTATAAGTGTTGCAGCTTGCACTTGCAGAAGATACAGACCTATCCATTTTTCCCATCTGAACCTGCAGATTTGTTTAGATTTAAAGGGCCTCACTAAAATGGGTCATGAGGAAAAACATTTACAACCCACATTTCTTTTTGCTATGGATTGTATTCATAATTAAGGTAACAAATCACTCTATTTACTCTAAGCCTCACAGTTGGAAATCCATTGGTATACTGTGTTGTCACCTAACGCTTAAAAAATCTGAGTTTTTCTTAATTTTTACTCTGACTTTTCATTCCTTATTAGGAATAAATGCTATTTACCTCCAAAAACCACACACACACAAAACCACTTAGAAAATATCATTTCCAAAAGTATCTTCCAAAGCTTACTGCAGAGAAAATTATATATACACATTCTCAAATAACTATGGTAGGCGTTCCTAAGATCATCTCCTCCCCTTAAAAAAAAAAACAGCAAATGTAACCACAATCAAATATAAACAAAATATTTAACACAGCTCTCACCAACTAAGCAATTTATCACAGCTCCTCAAAGTACTTGGTACACACAATGACAGACCAGTATGTCAAGAGCAGTTATTACAATCTGAAGGGAAAAAAACACTGTACAACAGAACATAATAATAGAAAAAACTCCTTTAGAAAAACTCAAGTAGATTCTGGAGAGAGCAAAACAGGAGACCAGTTTTAGAAAAATAATGTTTCCCCCCATGTGTTTAGCATTTATCTGATGCAGGCTCATTTTTGTAAAGAGAAACTTTACCTAACAAGACTCACACCAGGGATCTGATCTATCCCCAAAGGCACTTTCTTAAAATGAGAAAGAACAAAGGAGGAAATCTCCCAGCATGTGCTTTCCATACCAGTTTCTTTGGACAGCATCAAGAGTGACAACATAGCCAGCTTTACTCTGTAGTCCACGTATAACAGAACTGATTAGCCATCATTCCGAAGGATTCCTAACAAAATAAGTACTAGAACGCAAAGATCACAGCGACATAATAACTGCATTTTACAACTACAGGAAACATGTACCTTAAAGTTGCATACTTTTTTAAGAGTTAATTACCTCCAAATATTCAAATTCCTGGGGCTTTTTCATTTAAGTCCATAGTTTGAAACTAGAAAAAACGAAACCACCCATTCTCGATTTGCTCTCCCTTAATTTGCAATTAAAAGTAAATTAAAAAGAATGACGCTCAAAGGCAGAGTCTAAATATACAAATTTTGTAATGTTAACACTGAAAATGTATTGGGAAAAACGATCTCTCGGCGAAGCTTTCCACTGAGAAACTCTCCAGAAACAAACCTGCCGTTTGCCTGTTCTAGGAGTTATCGTTTCATTGTAACAGAGATAATTCTTTAAATAATTTTTACTAATTAGGAAAAGACGACTCTCCCCCCAGGATTTACAACTGTATATCCCGATCTCCACTCTGACAGCGATGTCAGTTCTCTGGGTCAGGATACAACCAGCTGCTCGGTTCACACGTAGGAAACCACAGAGAAGGGAATACCGCGTTCAGAGCCTCGAAATAATACGCGTTAGTTAAAAACTGCTTGCTACTAAACCAAAATTATTCAAGCGGAGCCCCATTTGTCACAATCCAATCACAAGGGTTCCACCCCCCTCCCCCAACTGCTTGTGTAGTGGTATATCTGCTTCGGTAAAGAAGCCATCATCAGGTAAAGAAGATTGGGGTGGGAGAAAAAGCGGGGAAAAGGGGGCACCCTTTCATCCAATTTCGCGAGGCGTGAGTAATTGGTACAGTTGAGAGGAACAGAGGAACGTTCTATTTAACTGGAGGTTGAAGTAGGATGAGGGGACAATTTCGTTCAAATCAACATGGCCAGCAAGATGTCCCTACAAACAAAAGGCAACGGGGGGATATAAACACGAACCATTCACCTCCATCAGCTATAGCATCGCCATCATGGTGTGTGCAGAGACCCCCGAAGGCTCCTCTCACCCTCCATACCAAGCCAAAAGGAAGAGATGGAAAAGAAGGGAGAGTAGCTGCTTCCCACCACCTACCATTGCTTCCAAATACACACCCTTCGAGGGGGTTTCTCCCCGCGGTTGCCCGGAATCAGAGATAAAGAGTACCGTCCCGCCCAGGCAGACTGCCCCGCTACCCCCCAGTCGAACCTCAACGCCAGCCTGCGGTTCACTAAACTTTACTGGAGCTTCTCCCCTACATCCCCACTCCATCGCCCCAGGATCGCGCTGCCCACAAACGGGCACCCCGGGCGCCTACTGACAGGCGGGTAGCCGGGGAGAGCCGAGTCCGGGGCGGGGGCGGCAGGGAGCCACGGAGGGGCGGGGCGGCCAGAGCCAAGTTCCCGGGGGTCTGAGGAGAGCGCCTGACAGCAGCCCGGGACTGCAGAGGAGGAAGAGGAAGCAGCGGCGGGGAGGTTTCCCAATCCCCCCAACATGAACACCCATCCCCTGCCCCCGCTCCTCACGGGGGGCGGGGAGGCTGCCTGGAAGGTGAAGAAGCCGAGCCCCAGAGACAGCCGCGGCCCCCACCTCCGGACTCCCGATCTCTTCCCCCGCCACCCCCGCCAGAGGCGCCCACAACAATAACACGCCGGGGACGACCCGTCAGCGCCCCCGAGGCACCCGGGGCCCGCGGCCCGCCGCTGCC
>NW_011494606.1:4070266-4083881 GCF_000754665.1 Bison bison bison
ACTCCCCCTCTTTCTCCCCGCCCCCTATCCTTGCCCGGCTGGCGCCTCCAGGGAAAGGCCGGCGCTGGAGGGCTACTGGCCTGAGCCCCGCCCCTCCGCGGCCTGTGGAACCCTTCTGCAAAGCTTCTAAACCTGCAGCCACAGCAAACAGTAATGCCCCTCTCCCCTAATCAGCAAGTCCTTTTCAGCACCTGCTACCTGCGAGGCTTCACGTGGGCTGCAAATAACAATCCGTTACATTTAAAGGATCACTTGAAGCATTTCCAGGTTTATTAGCTCAGATCCTCATCATGAAGCAGTGAGGTAGGCAGGGAAGAGATTACAATTTTTTGTGGTATATATGTTCAGACATAAAAGCTCAGATAGCAAAAGTGACTTGCCCAGATTAGTACTTAAAAGAGGTTGAGGACGTTCATTCATTAACTTACTTATTTTCACAAATATTTATTTAGCGACTATGTACCAGCCCTGCTTATAAGGGATATATATGTGTGTATATATAAACATATACTTTGGGAAATTAAATATAATACAACAAAGTCCCTGTCTCCGTGTAGTTCTCTAACATGGAAAACAGACAAGTGAACCAATAAAGATACGATTACAAATGGTGATGAGTACCAAAAATGAAGAAATGGTCCAGTGAGAGAAAAGGGGGCATGGAAGGAGATGTACTTAATCCTGCAAGGGCTTTCTCCATGAAATTGACATTTAAGAAGTGTTGAAAGAATTATTTCACACCTTACCCTCTCTACTAAAATCCTCCTCCTAAACTCCACTTATTGCTGCTTAACTTTGTGTCACACCTGGTGGAAAAGATATCATATGTCTTCTCAGCATTAAAACTACTCTTATAGGTGTGGCAACATTTGGGTTACTATAAGTTTTCCTGTGCCTATGAAAGCCAGTCCCTCCACCGGGAAACTGACTTTTTTCCCCTCCCATGTTCCTCCTACAATTACCCTGCCCTCCAGCATCATTAATTCCCCACCCATTAGATTATTTCTATATCCAAATAAACATACTGAAACTCCTCCCATCTAAAATAAACCTCCTTGACTCCAAAAGTTCCTCCAGAGCTGCCCAATTTCTCAGTTCTCTTTACTGCATAAATTCACAGGTTTTTGAAGAGCTTTTTCCCACTTTCTCACTTCACATTTACTTCTCCGCCTACTCTGATCCAGCTTGGACTTCCTCATCAACATTATCAAGATTACTAATGATCTCCAGGTTTCCAAAGCCAATTGCCAATTCTCTATTCTTATCTAAATTGATATCCCAGCAGATTCAAACAGTCGACAAGCTTCCTTTCTTTTGAAACACTTTTCCACCTGAACTCCCCTCAATATCTTATTTTCCTGATTTTCTGTTCCCTCCCTGAGCCTCCTTTTCAAAATCATTTGTTGTTTTTTCCCTCTTTTTCTCAATGTTTCGGTGCTCCAGGGTTCAGCCCTTATCCTCTTCTCTTTAATTTTACTCCCCCTAGGTGATCTCGTTGACTCTAAGTCTAAATCTGTGATGACACTCAGATTTCTCTCCAGCCCAGATACTCCACCAAAACCCAGATTCAGAAATCCAACTGGTTACTTAAAATATTATTGATCAGAGATGTATTAATGTCTTTTGTTACCCAAAGTTAACACATGACCAGAGTTAAGACATGACCAGAGATGTATCGATATGTTTTTAGAAAATGAGACAATTAACATCACAGTGTTAGAGCTTAAAGTTGATCAAGGGTTCATTATACAACTTATAATCGCCATTATCAATCACATTTTGCTCCATTAGGTTTTTGTTCCAACCTGTGTATATTATAAATGCAGGTTTATTACCATAACATTTTAAAAAATGATGCATTGCAAAATTCTGAGCGAAGATATATTTTTCAGTAAATTTTATGCAGATACTTTTTCTGATTGTCCGAGTGACATATATACTAGTGTCTCAGAAGATGATACATCTTCAGAATATAGTTCTGATTCAGGCCCTGTGAATATTAGACCAGAGTAAAGATGAAAAACCTGAGTGATTGATTCTGATATGGAAAGTGAAACTCACAGAGCCGAAGAAGACTACAGGTGTGTCAGATGTAACTATTGAGTGTAATAACCCACAAAGTGTTAGTTATATAACAGAATTCATTTTGACCAGCCAAAATAAAAATCACTGGCCACAGGTGTTCGTTTCTACAAAAATCCATCAATCAATACTTCTACCTCATGACTCATGTTCTTCTCAGATCCATAGCAAAAGGCCTTGATCTTTTAGCCCCAATCCTGGCCTTTTCCCAGCATTCTTAGTGGATGGCAGTATCATCTACCCAGCCATTCAAGCCAAAACTGTGGAAGCCACCCTTGGTTTTGCTGCTTCATTTACCTCTCACATCCAATCCATCAGTCAGTCCAGCTGACTCTATTTCTAAAATATATCCCAAGCCCATCCATTTCACTGTCTCCACTACTATTACTCTACTCCAGGCTGCCATAATCTCACAAAAGGACTGCTGGAAAGCTACTCAACTGATAGGACCACAGACTTTTTTGATCCTAGGGACTTTTGCCTTCTAGGTACTGTGGTATAAGAACAGATAAAATTTGATTTTGTCCCTGGTTCCTGGAGGGTTTCCTTGGTGGCTCAGAAGGTAAAGAATCTGCCTCCAATGAGGGAGACCGGGGTTCAATCCCTGGGTCAGGAAGATCCCCTGGAGAAGGGAATGGCAACCCACTCCAGTATTCTTGCCTGGAGAATCCCGTGGACAGGGGAGCCTGACGGGCCGTAGTCCATGGGATCGCAAAGAGTCGGACACCACTGAAACACACACATTGGTTCCTGACACACAGCTCCTAAAATCCTTATTTCCTGAGTGATAGAATTGTCTTTTGTTCATCATAACAAGCCCCTTTCCATCACACCTGAGTTTATGTTAAAGAGGTGACTCATGGTGGGGCTCCTGGGTAGCTTCAGGATGGGAGTTGGTCATTAGAAAATCAAATGTGATTAGAGGAGGACAGTGAAACCCTGGAGGCCCTGGCAGGTGAGGTGGGGTGCCTGAAGAAGGTATGAAAGCTGTGTATCCCCTCCTCTCATACCTTGCCCTGTGCATCTCTTCCATCTGGCTGTTCCTGTGTTGTTTTCTTTATAAAGAAATGGTGAAAAGTGTTAGTTGCTCAATCGTGCCCAACTCTTTGCGACCCCATGGCCTATAGCCTGCCAGGCTCCTTTCTCCATGGGATTCTCCAGGCCAGAATACTGGAGTGGATTGCCACTCCCTTCTCCAAGGGATCTTCCTGACCCAGGAATCAAAGCTGAGTCTCCTGCATTGCAGATAGATTCTTGTAATCAGGGCTTCCCTGATAGTTCAGTTGGTAAAGAATCCACCCCACAGTGCGGGAGACCTGGGTTTGATTCCTGGGTTTGGAAGATCCCCTGGAGAAGGGAAAGGCTACCCACTCTAGTATTCTGGCCTGGAGAATTCCATGGACTGTACATGACCATGGAATGGGGTCACAAAGAGTCAGACACAACTGAGCGAGTTTCACTTTGTTTACCATCTGAGCCACCAGGAAAAGCCATAATAAACTGGTGTATGTAAGTGAAGTGTGTTCCTGAGTTCTGAGTCATTTCAGGGAATTATCAAAACTTAGGAGGGGATTGCAGGAATCCTCAAATATGGTCAGTCAGAAGTATGAGTGGCCTATGAAACTGGCAACTGGCATCTGAAATAGGTGCAGTCTTGTGGAACAGAGCACTCAATCTGTGGGGTCTGATCTTACTCCTGTTGTTGTTGCTTAGTTGTTCAGTCATGTCCAACTCTTTGTGACCCCATGGACTGCAGCATGCCAGGCTTCCCTGTCCTTCACCATCTCCCAGAGTTTGCTCAATCTCATGTCCATTTGCTCGAACTCATGTCCATTGAGTTGGTGATGCCCTCCAACCATCTTATCCTCTGTTGTCCCCTTCTCCATCTGCCTTCAGTCTTTCGCAGCATCAGGTCTTACTCCTGTAGTTAGTGTCAAAATTGACTTATTGGGTACCCAGTTGGTGCTGGAGAACTAATGTAGAAAGACACCACCATATTTGGTGTCAGAAAGAACCTTAGAGGCCCCTTCTTCCACAAAAAACTTTAAAAGTATATTTTACATCTGTATCAGTATAAAGACTAATTAATCCAAGCAGAGTATACTTATTTTTTCTTCTGATTTTAAAGATTTAAAACATTTTTGTGAGACCCTAAAACTATTGTGGGTCTCACTCAACACTTAAAAATTAACCCCAAATAAATCATAGACCTAAATATGAGTTAAAACTATAAAACTCGTCAGAAGGAAACTGTGGAATAAATCTCAATGGCCTTGGGTTAGGCATAGTTAGGTAAGGATCACACATACGTTGTTAATAGGAATAGTATGCATGTATGCATGCTAAGTCGCTTCAGTCGTGTCCGACTCTTTGCGACCCCATGGACTACAGCCCACCAGGCTCCTCTGTCCATGGGGATTCTCTAGGCAAGAATACTGGAGTGGGTTGCCATTTCTGCTTGCAAAATAGTTTAGCAGTTCCTTTGAAAACTAAAAACATACTTACAGACAACAGTTGTGTCCTTGGGCAGTTTTCACAGAGGTTGTACAGGAGGTTGTACCAGAATGTTCATCAGTTCAGTTCAGTTCAGTTCAGTCGCTCAGTCGTGTCTGACTCTTTGCAACCCCATGAATCTCAGCACGCCAGGCCTCCCTGTCCATCACCAACTCCCTGACTTCACCCAGACTCACGTCCATCGAGTCAGTGATGCCATCCAGCCATCTCATCCTCTGTCGTCCCCTTCTCCTCCTGCCCCCAATCCCTCCCAGCATCAGTCTTTTCCAGTGAGTCAACTCTTCGCATGAGGTGGCCAAAGTACTGGAGTTTAGCTTTAGCATCATTCCTTCCAAAGAAATCCCAGGGCTGATCTCCTTCAGAATGGACTGGTTGGATCTCCTTGCAGTCCAAGGGACTCTCAAGAGTCTTCTCCAACACCACAGTTCAAAAGCATCAATTCTTCAGCGCTCAGCTTTCTTCACAGTCCAACTCTCACATCCATACATGACCACTGGAAAAACCATAGCCTTGTTGGCAAAGTAACGTTCATAGCAGCTGTATAAGAGCACCAAACGGTAAATTATCCAAATATCCTTTAATGAGTACATGGCCAACTGAACTGATACATCCAGACCATGAAATGCTGAAACTACACACATCAGATGGGATTTTCACACAGTTAAAGTTCAGATTGGGTCTTGAGCCCATGGACTGGGACTCAAACCCACTGTCTTTAAATTAAAAGCACTCACCTGGTGCCAGGACTTATGGAAGCTCAGGTTCTTTACGTCTTCGAGAAATAGGAATTTAGCAAGAGGCAAAGTGATAGGCAACAAAGTAGACATTAATACAGGATGCTTTTAAGGGATATGGGCCTCCCTGATAGCTCAGTTGGTAAAGAATCAGCCTGCATTGCAGGAGACCCTGATTCGATTTCTGGGTTGGGGAGATCTGCTGGAGAAGGGATAGGCTACCCACTCCAGTATTCTGGCCTGGAGAATTCCACGGACTGTATAGTCCATGGGCTCGCACAGAGTCAGACACGACTGAGCGACTTTCACTTTCTTTCTCTAATCCTCTATAAGGGATATAAGCCAGAAGGCAAGGGTGAAAGAAAGTGAAGTCACTTAGTCGTGTCTGACTTTTTGTGACCACATGGACTGTAGCCTACCAGGCTTGTCTGTCCATGGGGTTTTTCAGGCAAGAGTACTGGAGTGGGTTGCTATTTCCTTCTCCAGGGGATCTTCCTAACCCAGGGATAGAACCTGGGTCTCCTGCATTGCAGGCAGACACTTTACCATCTGAGCCACAAGGGTGGGAAAGCAGATTTATTTAGGGAGATACACACTTCTTAGAATGTGGGCAGTCTTAGAAGGTGAGACGCCCTGGGAGATACACACTTCTTAGAATGTGGGCAGTCTTAGAAGGTAAGACACCCTGGGAGATACACATTTCACAGTCAAAATGCAGTCAGTCTCAAAAGGCAAATGGACCCAAACATGGGAGATGTTTAGTTTTTATGGGCTTGGTAATTTCATAGGCTAATGAGTGGGAGGATTATTCCAGCTATTTGGGGAAAGAGATGGAAATTTCCAGGAACTGGGCTACAGCCTACTCCGTAATCTTTTATGGTTGGCCTCAGAACTGTCACAGCATTTGTACTGTATGCCTGTAATTTAGCACACTAATGTATTACCGTGAGGGTCAAGGTCTACTGGAAGTTGAATCTTCCACCATCTTGGGCCTAGTTGGTTCTAACCAGTTTTTGTCTTATCCATAACATCTATGTTATTCTTTTAAAAGTTGTATCTTCCCCTCTTCCTTCCCGGCTCAATACTACTCAGCAATTAAAAAATATACATATTGATACACAACAGCTTAGATAAACTTCATGGAAATTATGCTGAGTGAAAAAAACAATCCCGAAAGAATTATGTGAATTACTGCTTGATTCCATTTATGTAGCATTAATGAAATATCTCATAGCTCAGTTGCGTCTGATTTTGCGACCCCATGGATGGTAGCCCACCAGATTCCTCTGTTCATGGAATTCTCCAGGCAAGAATACTGGAGTGGGTAGCCATTCCCTTCTTTAGGGGCTCTTCCGGACCCAGGGATCAAATCCAGGTCTTCTGCATTGCAGGTGGATTATTTACTGTCTGAGCTACCAGGTGATGAAATAATGTAATTACAGAGAAGGAGAAGAGATTAGTGGTTGCCAGGAATTAGGGGTAGAGGGAGAAAATAGTTCTTTCAAGTGTCAGCTTCTTGGTTTTGATATTGTACTATACTTCCACATGATGTTGTTAATAACTTTGGGGGAGAATAGGAAAAGGATGCATGTAACTTCCCTGCGTGTTTCTTTGCAATCTTCTGTTAATCTACTTCAAAATAAAAGTACATATATTTTTTCATACATATGTATACATATGTTTGAACAGTGTGCATATATTCATATATATGAAAAGTGTATATATGTATAAATATATATGTATTAACATATCAAAATCTGGAGACTTCCTGGAGGTACAGTGGTTATATATCTGCCTTCAAATGCAGGGATGCAGGTTCAGTCCCTGTCTGGGAAACTAAGATTCCACATGCTGTGGGGGCACTAAGCCTATGTGCCACAACTAGAGAGCCCATATGCTGTAACTACTGATGTCCTCATGCTTTAGAGCCCATGCTCCACAAGAGAAGACCATGTGCTATAACTAGAGAGAAGCCCCTGGGTACCACACGGAAGAACCAGTGTGGCCAAAAATAAAAATAAATAAAATGAATGGGAAATTATTTAAATATATATATATCGAAATTTGTGGAGAGAGGAACAGCAACAAAATACAGAGTAGATAGCTCCCAATTCCATACCACAAATCATTGAAAAAACAAACAGAAGGTATCACACCAACTTTATCAGAATTCTGGAAAACAGTCAAAGATTTATAGCAACCAGCCAAATGCTTAATTTTTTTTTAAGGCAACTTAAAAATGGTAAGAAAACTTAATGACATTTTTACTTGCCCTTCCCTACTCCCTCCCTGACTCTGCAGCAGACAGAAGCCCACCTTTCCAGGGAAGAGCCCTGATCCCTGGTATCACTGTGTTTGTCTATTCTAATCTGTCTGGGGGCTAGCTGAAGGACTAATTCAAGGTCCTTGTCTCCATCTTGCCAGCGCTGGACCCAAAGCAGTGGTCATTGCTTGAAAACACTGTAAAGTGAATAAATAACCTGCTACGGCCTGGGGCCAAAGATTACGGCTGGTACACAAAAGACCTTCTAAAGCCTGGAAGTAAAAGCTGGAGAGAGTTTTCTGGGAAGTTAAGAGCACTCAAATTCAAAAGTGCTTATGCACACTGGGGTATTTAGAAAGCTAAACAAGATGCATGCTCAGGAAAGACCTGAGAAGATCCTGAAATTCTACCACTGGCTGATGTATATGCCCAGTGTAACCAGGAAGTAACAGGCTGAGGAAGAATTTCAAGTGGCCTGGCTAAGTGTTAAAGGAATACTCCCGCAAGAGCCAACTGCAAAAATTGGGAAAGGTATTTGTTTAAGTGCTCAGTGTTCAAGGAAATTTCAGTAAAAGCACTGGCTGAATGTAAGTTGAGGCTTCAAAAATCAAGACCAGCAAATCCTGGGCGAGGGAGAGAGATTAATTTCCAGAGATAACCTATTATAATATTCAAATATCCAGTTTCAACAACAACAAAAAATCACAAAAAGTACAAAGAAACAGGAAAAAATGGCCCATTCAAAAAAAATAAAATTGATAAAAACTATCCCTGACGAAGCTCAGACATTGGTATTATTCAGATTAGATTGAAAAATCACTAAAATACATACAGAAAAGAAAAGAAGGGAATCAAAATATAATCCTACATAAAAATCAACCCAAAAAATTGTCAGGGCAGTAATGGGGGAATGAAAAGTGTATAAACCATACAGAAGATAGTTAAATAACAGAAGAAAGACCTTTCTAATCAATAATTATTTTAAATATAAATGATTAAGCTCTTCAATGTGAATCTCTTGGTTAAATTTATTCTGAAGAATTTTATTTATTTTAATATTATTAAAAATTTAATTATTTTCCTACTTTCCTTTTTAAATTGTTCATAGTGTAAGAAAAAAACCTAATTTTTGTGTGTTGATTTTGTATTTCATATCATTACTGAATTTAACTCCTAGGTGGCAACTTTTGTGTCACATGATCTACCACAGTAAAAAATTAACCAAGCAAATAAACTTGGAAGGAAATCATAGCCATATGTGCCAATATAAGAAAAATTTGAAGGTTGAAAATCAGTTATATAAGTTTCCATCCCAGGCAGCTATTAAGAGAATAACAAATCAAACTCAAGCTAGCAGTAAGCAAATAATGAGAGCAGAGATAAAATTTAAAATAAAAATAAGTCAGCAAAGCCTAAAGTTGGCTATTTGAAAATTTTAATGAAATTGGTAATAAAATGAAATAAAAATAATAAATAAAATTAAATTTCTCCTAATAAAACTTATCAAGAAGAAGAAAAAAGGAAGAAATTATCATCATCATGATGTCGATTCCACACGAAAGGCAAACGAGCAGTCCTGTGTGTGCCAGTAAGGACAGAAGCCCTTTTTAGAAATTATGATCATCATGAATGAACTAAGGGTCCACTCCCGTGTTCTTGCCTGGAGAATCCGGGGGACGGCGGGGCCTGGTGGGCTGCCGTCTATGGGGTAGCACAGAGTTGGACACGACTGAAGGGACTTAGCAGCAGCAGCAAGGGTCACCCACTACAGATCCTATAAACACTATAAAAGATAATGAATATGGTGAACAGTCTGATTCAAATACAACTGATGATTTAAACAAAATGAACAAATTCCATAAAGCCTACAACTTGCCAAAACTGACTCATATCCAAGAAAATGAGAACAGTTCTACATCTATTTAAAAAGTTGAATCTGTTATCTAAAACTTTCTTACAAAGAAAACGCCAGACACACATGATTTCACCAGTGAATTTGCTAGACAAGGAAGAAATAACAGCCAATCTTAGTCTTCTCAAGAACAGAAAAAGATATAACATTCTCAACTCTTTACAAGGCCAGGACCGTGAAACCAAAACCTAACAAGGATATTACAAGACAGGAAAAGTAAGGACCACTGTCTTTCATTCCCATGGGGTGAAAATCTTAAGCAAAATATTAGCAAACTTAATCCAACTCTCTCTCTCTCTCTATATATATATATACACACACACACATACATGTAATGGAATAAAACCAAGAGGAGCTTATTCTAGGAACACAAAAAAACTGTTTAATATTTGAAAACCAACCATTTAAATTTGTCACATTAGCAAAAAGAAAAAAAATGACATGATCACATTGATAGATATAGAAAAATCCTTTAATAAAATTCAACACTTATTCATGATACTACTTCAATAAACCAGTAATAGGAGGAAACTCCTTTATATGATTATAAGTATTTACCAAAAACCCACAATAAAACATAATTAAAGGTAAAACAGTGAAAGTATTTCTTTTGATAATTGGAATGAGACAAGATGATAATGTAAGTAGAAGGGGAAAATCAGGATTAGAAAAGAAGTAATATAAAAAAAAAAAGAAAAGAAGTAATAAAACTGTCATTCACAGAGAACATGATGGTGCATGGAGAAAATCTGAAATAATTCTCACAAAAATTATTGGATAGTAAAATTTATTAATAAGTGAATTTCACTGGATGGGATGTGAGCTAACAAACATCAATTACATTTCTATATCAGCAATAAATAAATAGAAGATGTACTTCAGAAAAAGATGTCAATTACATTTTTAACACAACAAAAAATATATTTGAACACATTTTATAAAAAAAAGACCTCTACACAGAAAGCTATTAAACTTTTGATGAAATTAAAGGCCTAAATAAACAGATTATGCTTTTCATAGATTTGAATACTCAATATTGTAAAGATATTAGTTCTTCCTATATTGATAGGTATTTAATTGGAATATATTCAGTGTAATTGTAATCAAAATCCTAGATTTGTTACAGATACTAATAAACTGATTCCAATATTTATAGAAATGTGATGATTCAGAAGAAGGAAATGCAGTCTCGAAGGAAACAACCTAAGTGGAGGCCTCAGACTACCAGATATCAATATATATTATAAACCTAGAGTGGTTAAATCATTATAACATTGGCACAAGGAGAAACAAATAGACCAAGGAACAAAGAAATAGTTCAGAGACACCTGGAAAAAGCGCACTCTTTTCAGAAAAAGATACAGGTCAATTGGATATCATTTAGCAAAAAAATGACTCATGACCTCTACCTCAAATCATACACTGAAAGCAATTACAGACAAATTATAAATCTAAATGTGAAATGTAAAATAATATCTTCTATAAGTTAACATAGAAGAATATCATTAAGGCCCTAAGATAGGAAGAGATTTCTTAAATGAGATACAAAAAGTGCCAACCACAAAGGAAAACTTGAATAAATTTATATACATAAAATGAAAACTTCTCTTCATCATAAGATGCTACAAGGAGATGGACTTCCCTGGTGGTACACCGGATAAGAACCTGCCTGCCAATGCAGGGGACATGAATTCAACCCCTGGTATGGGAGAATTCCACACGCCACAGAGCAACCGAGCCTGCGCTCTAGAGCACACGAGCCGCTCCTACTGAGCCTGCGTACTACAACTACCGAAGCCTGTGCGCCCGAAGCCTGTGCTCTGCGACGAGAACCCCACGCGTGACAGCGAAGAGGAGGCCCTGTTGGCCTCAACTAGAGAAAGCCCACACGCAGCAACAAACACCCAGCACAGCCAAAAATAAACATGTTAATTAATTTAAACGAATTTTTAATTGAAAGATAACTGCTTTACAGAATTTTGTGGTTTTCTGTCATAGATCAACAAGAATCAGCTATAGGTACAACCATGTCCCCTCCCTCCCAGACGTCCCTCCCATCTCCCTCCCCAACTTCCCTCCCATCTCCCTCCCCATCCCACCCTTCAGCGGGTCGCAGAGCCCCTGTTTGAGTTCCCTGAGTCATACAACAAATTCCCATTGGGTATCTATTTTACATATAGTATTGTAAATTTCTATGTTACTCTCACCATACATCTCCCCTTCTCCCTCCTCTCCTCCCACCGTGTCCATAGGTCTGCTCTCTATGTCCGTTTCTCCACTGCTGCCCTGAAAATAAATTCATCAGTGCCATCTCTTCAGAGTCCATACATATGTCAGTATACAATCTTATATTTCTCTTTCTTACTTACTTCACTCTGTATAATGGGCTCTAGTTTCATCCACCTCATTAGAACAGATTCAAATGTGTTCCTTTTTATGGCTGAGTAGTATTTCATCATACATATGTACCCCAGCTTCTTTATTCAATCATCTGTTGATGGATATCTAGGTTGCTTTCATGTTCTAGCTATTGTAAATAGTGCTGCAATGAACATTGGGGTACATGTGTCTTTTTCACATATTTTGATTTCCTCAGGGTATATGCCTAGGAGTGGGATTGCTGGGTCTTATGGTGGTTTTATTCTTAGCTTTTTAAATAGTCTCCAAACCATCTTCCATAGTGTATCAATTTACATTCCCACAGCAATGCAAGTGTTCCCTTTCCTCCACACCCTCACCAGCATTTATTTTTTGTAGACTTTTTGAGGATGGCCATTCTGACTGGTGTGAGGTGATGTCTCATTGGAGTTTTGATTTGCATTTCTTTAGTAGTGAGTGATGTTGAGCATCTTTTCATGTGCTTGTTAGCTATCTGTATGTCTTCTTTGGAGAAATGTCTCTTCAGGTCCCTTTCCCATCTTATGATTGGGTTGTTTGTTTTTCTGGTATTGAGTTGTATGAGCTGCTTGTATATTTTGGAAATTAATTCTTTATCAGTTGTTTCCTTTGCTATTATTTTCTCCCATTCTGAGGGTAGTCTTTTCACCTTGTTTCTAGTTTCCTTTGCTGTGAAACAGCTGTTAAGTTTAATTAGGCCCCACTTGTTTATTTTTGTTTTTATTTCCATTACTCTAGGAGGTGGGTCCTAGAAGAGAGAGAAAAAGCAAGCCACTAGTGGGAGAACATATTAAAATACATGTATCCAACAAAAGAAATCTTCTATAATATTATGCGAGAAGCTTATAAAACTTATTCAAAGCAATTCAACAAAATAAAAAGCAGACAATCCAATAGAGCAAATAGTCAAGAGAGTTGAATTGGCACTTCACTAAAGAGCATATTCTAAATGGCCAATAGATACATAAAAAGATGTTCAACTTCATCAGTTATCAGGGAAACACTTATTAAACCCATAGTGTAGCAAATTTAGGAAAAGGAAAAAATAGGCTTCAGTTCAGTTCAGTTCTGTGCAGTTGCTCAGTCGTGTCCTACTCTTTGTGACCCCATGAATCACAGCACACCAGGCTTCCCTGTCCATCACCAACTCCCGAAATTCACTCAAACTGATGTCCATCAAGTCGGTGATGCCATCCAGCCATCTCATCCTCTGTCGTCCCCTTCTCCTCCTGACCCCAGTTCCTCCCAGCATCAGGGTCTTTTCCAATGAGTCAACTCTTCGCATAAGGTGGCCAAAGTATTGGAGTTTCAGCTTCAGCATCAGTCCTTCCAATGAACACCCAGGACTGATCTTTAGGATGGACTGGTTGGATCTCCTTGTAGTCCAAGGGACTCTCAAGAATCTTCTCCAACACCACAGTTTAAAAGCGCTCAGCTTTCTTCACAGTCCAACTCTCACATCCATACATGACCACTGGAAAAACCATAGCCTTAACTAGACAGACTTTTGTTGGCAAAGTAATGTCTCTGATTTTTAATATACTATCTAGGTTGGTCATAACTTTCCTTCCAAGGAGTAAGCGTCTTTTAATTTCATGGCTGCAATCACCATCTGCACTGATTTTGGAGCCCCAAAAAATAAAGTCTGACACTGTTTCCCCATCTATTTGCCATGATGTGATGGGACCAGATGCCATGATCTTAGTTTAGAGG
>NW_011494606.1:4083981-4093466 GCF_000754665.1 Bison bison bison
CCCCAAAAAATAAAGTCTGACACTGTTTCCCCATCTATTTGCCATGATGTGATGGGACCAGATGCCATGATCTTAGTTTTCTGAACGTTGAGCTTTAAGCCAACTTTTTCACTCTCTTCTTTCACTTTCATCAAGAGGCTCTTTAGTTCTTCTTCACTTTCTGCCATAAGGGTGGTGTGATCTGCATATCTGAGGTTATTGATATTTTTCCCGGCAATCTTGATTCCAGCTTGTGCTTCGTCCAGCCCAGCGTTTCTCATGATGTACTCAGCTTAAATGTTACTCCCTCTGAGATGCCTTCTTATCCAAGACAGTACATGGTGTTTATTTCACCTGTAGTCAATATTTGCCTTATTTTTGGCTGACCCACATCTAAGTCACCTCTATTATATTAGACCTCACAGAGGGAATCCCCCATGGTGGGAGTTTTTGTGGGAAGCAAGTGTCCAGAGCTAGCCACCCACAGTGGAAGCCAGGAGCGGGGGGAGAACAGCTTCACGGTTCAGGCAGCTGGACAGGAGCGTGAATCAAATCCAGTCGCACAAACGCTTGCTGTCGGTTCCCTGGTTCTCTATTGAGACCTAGACACAAGGGCAGAGACCTAGCAAACCCAGCTATCTGCAGCATCACCTTCTCAGTGGTTTCTGATACTCAGTCTCTGGACCTCTCAGGGTTCTAGTTCGCTTTCCAAGTCTATTTATCTAGACTCCCTTTGATCCAAAGTTTCCAATTACCTTCTAATAACTACCCACCCCCACCACTTTTTTTTAACCTAAGTGGATTTGCTTGCTTACAATCAAGGATCCTGTCTGATGTGTCTCTCTCATTCATTTTTTTCATTATAGCTATCACAATGTATAATTATTTTATCTATTTGTCTACTTGGTGTTGACCCGTACCTAACAGTAAGCCTCAGGAAGTCAAGGTTAGTATCTATCTTGTTTTCCACTGTACCTTTTATGCTTGACTAGGAACTGACATATAACAAGAACTCAGTAAGTGCTAGCTGAATGAATGAATGCCTCCTTTGCTTACTTACCTGCTATATTGTCCGGAGAAGGCAATGGCACCCCACTCCAGCACTCTTGCCTGGAAAATCCCATGGATGCAAGGGCCTGGTAGGCTGCAGTCCATGGGGTCGCGAAGAGTCAGACACAACTGAGCGACTTCACTTTGACTTTTCACTTTCATGCATTGGAGAAGGAAATGGCAACCCACTCCAGTGTTCTTGCCTGGAGAATCCCAGGGACGGGGGAGACTGGTGGGCTGCCGTCTATGGGGTCGCACAGAGTCGGACAGGACTGAAGCGACTTAGCAGCAGCAGCAGCAGCTGTATTGTCTGTTTCTTCACAGACAAGGGATTTTCAGCAGCCATCCCCTCTGTAATGTTTAATTCAACATATTTTCTGTTGAAGCATTTTCATCCAATGATTAAGAAGCCTGCATTAAGGGAGCCTAGCTTCAAGATAGATCGAGGATCTAATTTCAGGATAAATGATTAGAAAGCTGTCTCATGTTGCTACTTCTCGAATATTTATGTTTACCTTTTAGTTGCTAAACAATAGTTCACTTTTCTAACTAACATTCTTCCATTCCACAAAGTAGATCATCATAACCTGATGAATATCCACCATCTTAGGGAACTAAACCAAGTCATTTAAAATTTTTGAATAAAAACAAAATAAGGATTTTGTTTTGAATAAAAACTTTTAAAATTTCTCTGAGTTGACTCTCTTGTAAAACACATTATTAACCAGGAGTTTCAGTCTTTAATAGAATTGCAGAATGAAATATCAGGTAAGAAAGAAGGATAGAATAAGGAGATATCCAAATTATAACTTATTTTGAGTGAGGGTGGTGTAGTGGAAGGAAGTCAGTCTTAAGGACTGGGTGTTTTCATTTAGCCTTAAAGCAAAATTACATTTTTTTGAAGGTGGGCAGAATATGGTGGCCCATCCTCCGAACCATAAAAATAGAGTAGTCCTTGGAGTTAAAAAATGGGACCCAGTGATGTGAATAATGAGAGGTTGTTATTGTTACCTATAGTCTATTTCACCACAATAAACCCTCAAAACAAAAATACCTGTGATAGCCATTAAGTTTGTTCACAAATATCCAAGTGTTAGGAGGAGGGAGATGTGTCACTTCTAGGCAGAGCCATGGATCGGTGCCATATTCCCTCTCCCTGCTGTGATGATTGTAGAAGCAGATGCTGAAGTGGACCTTCCATCAGCTAAGGCTCCTGGGTGACTTCATCAAACAGTCGGCCCTGCTGACCCACATTGGATATATAGCATAGGCGAGAAATAAACTTTCTTTGTTTTCAGTGATCAAGATTTGGGAGTTTGTTACTACAGTTTAATCCCGACCTCATGCCTAATATGAGATGCTGCCAGAACAAAAACCTGTAAAGTGTCATTGGCAGTGACAAGGACGATGAGTCATGTTATCCAATGGTGAAACATTTGGTAAAAGCTGTTGCATGAAATTACTTGGAAGGTAAATTATGTACCTAATGAAGTTGTAGATCTAGAAGAAGCAATTAAGAAACATAATGTTAACCGTATGCTTTGGCTGTTTTTGACAAGTTATTACAGAGAGAGAGAAAGGGAGGGAGGAGCTGAGTGGTTTGCAAGCAGGAATGAAAGTCAAAAGAGAGAGTCCAGGAATTCAGAGATTTGCAGAGTTGGAAGACTGCTTCTACTCACAAATAAAAGCTCAAACAACGAAAACCCAGTGTTATAGTAAGAATCTATTCAAGGCTGCTGCCCTCATATCCACATTTAAAACCTCCCCAAGGACTAAAATGTGAGAATAAAGGTCCAATCAGAATGGGACTTTGGGGCTGATTCCCTTCAGAAAAAGTGAGTGAGACTATTTGGATTTTTTGGTTTTGTGGTTTTTTTTTTTTTGGTTTGGTTTGGTTTTGGGCTCCACTGGGTCTTTGCTGCTGTGCACAGGCTTTCCTTAGATCTGGTGAGTGTAGGCTACTCTCCAGCTGCGGTGCTCGGGCTTCTCATTGCAGAGAGATGGCTTCTCTTGTTGCAGAGCAGGGGCTCTAGGCAAGTGGGCTTCAGTAGTTGTGGTGCAGGGGCTTAGTTATCTCACGGCATGTGGGATATTCCCAGAGTAGGGATCAAACCCGTGTCCCCTGCATTGGTAGGTAGATTCTTAACCACTGGACCACCAGGGAAGCCTGTGAATGAGAATATTTGGATTGTGGGAAAGGCCTTTGGTGGCTGAAATGTGGATTATAGTAATCTTCATGGCTGTTTATAAATATTTTGGTTTTCTTCTCCTAAGCCTATGGTAGGATTGTACTTCCTCTTTCAATCTGAAATTAATCCTGACCATGTGATTGAATTTGGTTGATAACATGTGAAAGGAAATCACAGATGGCATTTGGGGGCAGAAGCTTTTTTTGTTTTGGCAGCATGGGGGATCTTAGTTCCCCAACTAGGGATCAAACCTGTGCTCCTGCAGTAGAAGTTTGGAATCCTAAGCACTAGACCACCAGGGAAACTCAGGGCAGAAACTTTAAGAGCCAGTGCTGACCCATCATTTCCTCTTCTTGCTCTTCCTCTGTGTTGGTGTTTATAGAAGCACATCTTGAGATTCAGTCTCCTTTAGCATGGGTCCCTGAGTGACCACAATCCATACAGCTTTCTGCCAACCTAACATGTAATATAAGCAGAAATACTTCTACTGACTTACTCCACTGAGATTTTAGATCATTTTTTTCCTTCTTATCACAGCACCCCTAATCTATCCTGACCAATGCAGTGACCGGTGTGCTTAATCTCTGTAGGAGGAAAACATTAAGCAAGAAAGGAAATCCACAGCCATAAACTAAAAAAAAAAAAAAAAAGCCATATTGGACTATGTACTAATTTTAACTTTTGTGTGGTAAAGATGCCACAAAGCAATCATATGCTAGAAAAAAACATTTGTAATACATATAAAAAGGATTAATATTCGCTATCTTCAAAGACCATTAATCAACCAGTTAAAAAACTACCCAACAGAAGCAACAGGCAAAGGATATGACAAAGTTGAGGTGGACATTTTTTGTTTCCTTCTCCAGCAGTTTTTCTTTCTGTCGAAAACGTAGATTTTCCTTTGGAGGAACTGCTCCTCTCACATTCTCAGGCATGTGATTGGGTAGGTATGACCACACCCTCAGCTCCAGTGGACTCCAGACTGGATCGAGTCACATGCCAAACCCTGGACTAATCACTGGAACTGGGAACGACTGGATAAATGTTGGCATTTCCACTAGATATTACTGAGCAGCTTTTAAAAGATGAGATTGTTCTAGTATGCTTATTTGGAAAGATGAGCATAATATATATTGATAGTTTGATGAAACAACCAAGTTTTCAAGTCATGTGTATAATATGATCACATTTTTTTCTAAATAAAAAGAGGAATGCCTGCAATACATGTGAATAAATCTTTGTATGAGCACAGAGAAAAGTGTATAGCATGCAGATAATATCATTAACACTGTGTGCTTGTTGTTAGACTCTTGTCTCAGGTCCAGAAACCTTTCATTCTGCTTTGTGATGCCAGGCCTCAAATGCCACAAACTACAGTTGCCAGCTGTTGTCACCCTCTGTTAATACGGGGTGCAGGAGGGAGACTGGAAAGTTGAAGGAGGGACTTCCTATCTGCCTCCTGAGGGCTTCCTGTAAAAGTAATCCCAGTAATTTTTCCCACTGGCAGCAGCAGTTGGTTCCAGTTCTCACTACTTTCCGCAACCCCAGAATGAGCTTCATAACGCCCCTTTAGAGCACTGGTCCTCTAGTGTCTGCTCCTCAAGAGGTCTGGGTCCCGGCTCTCCTAGTGTCTGCGTTCAAACAACTCTGGCTAATTCCCTTTGTTCTCCAGCCCTAGGTGGGGAGCCATTTCCTACAGCTTCTCTGTTATCTCAAAGCCCGCTTTGGCCTCCTCAGTCTTCCAGTATCTGTTTAAGTCAAGTGTATTGGATCGCTATTGCTGCTCCAGTATGTTCCCACAACCCTAGTGGCTTAAATCAAGTCACATTTCTTATCTTACAGTTCTGGAGGGCAGAAGTTCAAAATGGGTTTCACTGGGTTAAAATGAAGGCATCAACAAAATTCTGTAAAGCAGTGATCCTTCAATTAAAAAAATAAACAAAAAATCAAGGTATCAGCAAGTCTTCATTCCTTCCAGAGGGGTTAGGAAAGAATCTATTGCCCTGCCTTTTCCATATTCTAGAAGCTGCCTGTATACTTTGGTTTATGGCTCCACCTTCACAGACAGCAATATAGCATCTTCAACTCTCTGACTCTCCTGCCTCCCTGTATTCCTTTTAAGGACCCTTGCAATTACATTGGATACACACTGGTAATCCATGATAATGTCCCCTTCTCAAGATCTGTATGTAACCTTATCATTATCTACAAAGTCCCCTTAGCCAAAACTTCATGACAGCAGGAACTTTGCTTGTGAAGTACATAGAAGGCATATTACGCATGTTTTGGATAAAGGAATAGGTTTAGTTCTGTAGTTAATTATTTAGTAGAAAATGTCACTAGAAAATTGAAATATGTGCTTGGATCTCTTTGGTCAGTGTTCTGGGACACGTGTACACAGGTTTTGATGTTCTGTATATGACCTACATGAATCATATGATTCCCAACCTTGGAGTAATGCACTTTCCTCAAAGGGCCTTCTTTCCCTAATAGTGACAGATTCTGGAGACTAGGATATGGACATCATTGGGGGCCAGTATTCTTCATACCACCCCAATCTCCTGCATCAGGGATTTGTAATCTTTTACTGTAAAGGACCAGACAGTAAACATTTTAGGCTCTGTAGGCCATACTGTGTCTGTAACAACTACTCAACTCTGCTGTTGTAGCAGGAAAGCAGCCATAGATGATTGAAAAACAGATGAGCATGGCTATGTTCCAATAAAACTTTACCTACAAAAATAGATACGGTGGGATTTGACCAACTATTGTACTTGAATGAATTATGGGCCCTAGCATGTCAACTCCAACCTAGATTAAAATTATCTCTGTTAAAGTACCCATGTATTTTTCTGTTTTCCTGACTAATTCAGTTTAATTATGTCAGAAGGGTGAAATTGAAAAGAGAGTGAGAAGATTATTGAAGTTTCTGTATATATCTCTATATTCTTTGGCTTATCACAATTAGAATATACTACTCTTATAACAAAAACATCAAACAGCCAATAAGCAAAAAAGTGTCTACTGTATATCTATATATAAAAATATGTTCTTTATAATAGCAAAATATTGGAAATAACCTAAATGGCCAACCAATGCCTGAATTGGTTGGATAAATTATATACTCATACAATACGCAGTGCAATGGTTCCCCATTTCACTCACAGCAAAAAATAAAAATCTTCACAACGGCCTACAATGCCCTATACTTATTTATTTACTACATTTCTTTTTTTGAAATGTCTGTCTTCTCTTACTAAAATGTAAATTACGTAAGATTGGGGATTTTTCTCACTTCTGCTAATTTGTGTATCCCTAGAGAGCCCAGGACAGTACTTTTCAGATAGTTAGATATTCAGTTACTTTTTTTGGAGTAAAAGAATAATGGAATATTTGCAACCATTACAAATGATTTTGTAGAATGAAATTTCCACATTTAATCATGTAGGAAAATGTTCAAAATACATGAAGTGGGAATATCCCATTGTAAAACGATATATACCCTATAATCCAATTTTCAAAAGGTGTGTTTATACATGGGAAAAAATATGGATATGTCTACTTTAACATAATACCAGTGGTTATCTCAGAGCATGGAGTTTTGAGTACTATTTATTTAAATTTTTATTTCCTTCTATCTTTTAAAAGTTTTATGTATAACATACATGTTATATGATACAAAATTTTTTTTCGAGATACTGTTGTATCTTTGAGAAGAACCAACAGCAGTCCTGACCACAGTAAGAATTATCCAAGACTTAGCCAGCTATTTTTCAAAGCCTATGGAAAATAGCAACCTTTCCATCAATCCCCTCTTCCCCCCACTCCAGGTAAATGTCACTCCACCCCCTCTGCATGCCCTACACACTTTATACACAGTGCAGAGGCTCTCATATAAAGAATCTTCCCACCCAGAATAGAAACATCTGTGGGCAGAAGTCCCATTTTAGGTTGAGAATTAGTCTTGGTTTGTAATAAGAGTACTAACTCTTTTAAAACTTGTATTTATTTATCCATCTTTTGGCAGCTCTGAGTATTTGTTGCTTCTGCTCAGGCTTTCTCTAGTTGCAAAAGTGGGGGTTACTCCTGAAAGATGATGCTGTGAAAGTGCTGCACTCAATATGCCAGCAAATTTGGAAAACTCAGCAGTGGCCACAGGACTGGAAAAGGTCAGTTTTCATTCCGATCCCAAAGAAAGACAATGCCAAAGAATGCTCAAACTACTGCACAATTGCACTCATCTCTCATACTAGTCAAGTAATGCTCAAAATTCTCCAAGCCAGGCTTCAGCAATACGTGAACCATGAACTTCCAGATGGTCAAGCTGGTTTTAGAAAAGGCAGAGGAACCAGAGATCAAATTGCCAACATCCGCTGGATCATCGAAAAAGCAAGAGAGTTCCAGAAAAACATCTGTTTCTGCTTTATTGACTATGCCAAAGCCTTTGACCGTGAGTCTGGGTGAAGTTCGGGAGTTGGTGATGGACAGGGAGCCCTGGCGTGCTGCGATTCATGGGGTAACAAAGAGTCGGACACGACTGAGCGACTGAACTGAACGGAACGCCTTGTTGAGGTGTGAGGGCCTCTGCAGTGGCTTCTCTTGTTGTGGAGCACAGGCTCTAGGCACACGAGCTTCAGGAGCTGCTGCGCACAGGCTCAGCAGTTGAGGCTCGCAAGCTCTAGAGTGCAGGCTCAGTAGTTGTGGCACACAGGATTAGTTGCTCCACAGCATGTGGAATCTTCCCAGACCAGGGATTGAAACCATGTCCCCTGCGCTGGCAGGTTGATTCTTATCCACTGTGCCACCAGGGAAGTCCGAGTGATAGCTTTGGAGTCATTAAGACCTACTTGATCTCAAACAAGTTTCTTGAGTTCTTAGAGTCTCAGTACTCTCATCTGCAATTTGGGATAATAAGGCCCACGTGAGAGGACTGTAGCAGTATGGTTGTTAAGGACTTTGGAGTTGAACTAGGCTTCATATCCAAGCTCTACTACTCATATGCTTTGAATCCTTAGGCAAGTCACTTTACCTCTGAGCCTGAATCTCCTCCTCTATATAGATCATTTCAGTACATATGTCAGAGGTTGGTGGAAGATAAATGAGAATGTAATCGCTATGACCTCACTGGTCCAAGGATCCGCATCACCTTTCCTCTAGATGATGGCGATGGCCTCCTCAGGTCTCCATGCTTCTCCCTCCAGCCCCTTCTCAACACTGCAGCCAGGGTGCTCCAACTGAATCTCAATTATTATACATTCTGTGTTTCCTTGTCAGTGAGGGTCAGAAGACCATAGCTTACTAGATCTGATAGACAGAGTGCCTGATGAACTATGGACGGAGGTTCATGACATTATACAGAAGGCAGGGATCAAGACCATCACCGACAAAAAGAAATGCAAAAAAGCAAAATGGCTGTCTGAGGAGGCCTTACAAATAGCTGCAAAAGAAGAGAAGCGAAAAGCAAAGGAGAAAAGGAAAGATATACCCATTTGAATGCAGAATTCCAAAGAATAGCAAGGAGAGATAAGAAAGCCTTCTTCAGTGGTCAGGGCAAAGAAATAAAAGAAAACAATAGAATCAGAAAGACTAGAGATCTCTTCAACAAAATCAGAGATACCAAGGGAACATTTCATGCAAAGATGGGCTCGATAAAGGACAGAAATGGTATGGACCTAACAGAAGCAGAAGATATTAAGAAGAAGTGGCAAGAATACACAGAAGAACTGTACAAAAAAGATCTTCATGACCCAGATAATCACGATGGTGTGATCACTCACTTAGAGCCAGACATTCTGGAATGCAAAGTCAAGTGGGCCTTAGGAAGCATCACTACGAACAAAGCTAGTGGAGGTGATGGAATTTCAGTTGAGCTATTTCAAATCCTAAAAGATGATGCTGTGAAAGTGGTGCACTCAATATGCCAGCAAATTTGGAAAACTCAACAGTGGCCACAGGACTGGAAAAGGTCAGTTTTCATTCCAGTCCCAAAGAAAGGCAATGCCAAAGAATGCTGGAACTACCGCACAATTGTACTCATCTCACACGCTAGTAAAGTAATGCTCAAAATTCTTCAAGTCAGGCTTCAACAATATGCTTCACGACGGAGCAACTGCACTGAACTGAACTCATGGGACCGGATACCATGATCTTTGTTTTCTGAATGTTGAGCTTTAAGCCAACTTTTTCACTCTCCTCTTTCACTTTCATCAAGAGGCTCTTTAGTTCCTCTTCACTTTCTGCCATAAGGGTGGTATCATCTGCCATATC